>NC_091088.1:43078152-43383586 GCF_032405125.1 Capricornis sumatraensis
CAAGCTTCAAACAAAAGAATGTACATTGCTGCTACTCTTTAAGGGATTGTTGTAAATTTTAAACCTGTTTTTGAGGACTATTTTATATTTTGCAAGGCATTTTCAGTATTCATTTAACACAACAGCTCTTGTAGACAAGGGAAGGTAATAGAGAAGCTGAAATCTCACAGGCTGATTATTTGCCTGTCATGTGGTGATTTAATGACTAAATGGGCAAATGGATAAATATGATGGGCAAATATATTCAGAGTTGGAACCATTTCATTTTGAGTTGAAGGCTACTGCTTTTTTTGGTACAGTATCTTCAGCAGTAAGGGCAGAGGTTAGTGCAGGGTCTCTTGGAGTTTTGTTTTAGGAGTGTTTAGTGCCCTGTTCCCATTCCCAGCATGGGTAACCTCCAGGGTCTGGTCTATTTCCTGGGAGTGAGCTTCTGAAGTCAGCTTTGCATCCAGCAATTGGCTTTGCTGTTTTGTATTATTTCATCTTTCTCAGTCTCTTCCAGGATCCAGGGGTCCCTTCAGCTAAAGAAAAAAAAAAAGCTCATCTCTACCATTTGGGAAGTCTGAGGCAGTACCTCTCTGAACCTCAGTTTCCTTATCTACAAGTGGAGATGAAACAGAATCCAGTCATACAGATGTGAGGATTAGATGAGGGACTGTTACATGCTCAGCACTGTATCAATCACAGAAAACAAGCTCAGTGCATAGTGATAAGTCACCAGATATTCACTACTGTTATTGACAGAATTGGAGAGATGCACTGAGGAAAAAGGATTTAGGGAGAATGTTGTCAACAGAGTAAAAATTAATGAATATTTACTTATTTACATTAAATTAAATTAAACTCAGCTTTCCAAAGGAGGCTAGTTGGTCTAGGGAGTGGTGAAAAACAGAGATCCCTGCCATGCACACGAGATGGGGCTCCGGCCTCTAAGCTCAATGTGTTGGGTGGGGTGTGCCTCTTCTCACAAAGCCTGGCAGTACTCGGATGTGAAACAGGGGACCACAGCACCTCCTTTACATTCATGGGAAAAGATGAAGAGTAATCCTACCTCTGGTGCTGCCTTCCCTTCCAGGGGTAGGGGATTGGCCCAATTCAGTTGCACAATGTGTGAGGATGTAAATCCGATAATGTCATGCCTTAAAAAAATAAAGAAAGCAAGCCGTGCTGATTGCTTATATGGACAGCTGGCACACCTTAAGAAGCAGGAACAGTTCAGGCGGGAATGTAATAAGGCCCAGGAAAGTGGCAGCATGAAAGGGATGACCTTTATTTGCAATCATGGCTGAGATTTACAGTTTATTACTGATAGCTTTTATAAAGAGCCATTCAGTTCAGAGGTGAGAGGTTTGTCATCTGGAAATGCAATTAACTTTACCTTATCCCAATCCCCCTGGTCTTAGTATGAGAGCAGCACTCCAGCACTTCAGCAATATCATGATTTCCTCTCTAATTTCATTTCTGTCTATTGCATCCCCAGGTCCCTGGCATTAACGTGGTTGCATATTTTTTTACTATTATTATTTTTTATTATTGCTACTCCCTGTCATCAGTAGCCAGAAGGCACTTGTGTATTTTTTTTTTTTAGATTTAAATTATTTGATTTCTGAATGAGGAAACCTCAAAGCATAAAGCCTTTTTAAACCACAGCAGTTAGAGTAGCACACCAAAGCAAGACATGCTCTCTTAGGTGCCTGAAATTAATTACAGCAATGGAGAGGTTGTAGCAAGGTAGAGTTGTTGTTTTACACAAAGATGGGACCCTAAGAGTTTAAGCCCTTGCAGTTCCACACATTTCGGTGGCACACGCCTTGCCTGGAAACATGCTTGCTCTCCCATGCCTGCTCAGACACACATGCGTGTGGAGGAAGCACAGCATGATTGGAAACAGGAAAAAATGAAAGCGATTTTGGCACCCCTGCTGTGTGTGTATGAGAAGTCCCGAAAGGTCTATTTTTGTTTCACAGGTTCAGTTTTATGACCCTCTCTTGTCTGTTAAGTCAGGTCTGCAGGAATTTAAGAGCCAGACACAAAAGCAAGAATTTAGTACTTTTTGCCAGTTGGTTTAGGTTATTTGAAATATAGCCTAGTATATTTTCCACACTAGGCTGCTGCCAGATAGAACGGAGGAGGGAAGTGGTTCCAAGAGCCTGCATCCTCAGATTTTTCAGCCTCTGAAGAGTTGAGGGAGAGGAGAGGGATTCTGCTGGGGGCACCATCACTTAACGCCACACTGTCTGCTGCTCTGGCAACTCCCCCCGCCTCCCAATAGCCCTTCCACCTGCCTTATAAACCCCCAAATGAAGGGACCTTTTACAAATTCCTGAGGCTCTATCTGAAAACTATTTCCTCTGGGGTAAGGTAGAGCAGAATAATTACTACCCCTGCGTTTTTCATCCCGATTTTATTGTGGCTATTATTTTCATCAGTGTTAGAGGTTAATATCCCTATTTTTCCCCTCCACTGCCTAAATATAACTGGGGCTCAGCACACAGCCAAACCAGGTAGTGAAGGAAATAGCATTGCCTCCAAAAGAAGTTCAGATTAGTCGAACTGAAATGAGGGTTTGGGGCCCTAGGGTAAGAATTACCCTGCTGCAGCTGATAGCAGATAGATTTAAACCCATAGTATTTCTTTTCTCAGCTGAGAGAGGTCGGGTTAAAAGATTCAGAAGGTGAATAGAGCATGAAACGATGCACTTATATAACTATATTGGTGCTACAATAGAACGGCATCACTAAGAATAAAAGCATCCAAGAGCCATTTTTAACAGGAAGAAGGAAAAGCAGACACCTCAGTTGAGCATCCTTAAAGAGTTCTTTGTAAGCAAAGCGGGGTTGAAGATGCTTAGCTTAAGGGATCGTGCTAAACTTGAGAAGGATATATTCAACTGCCCTTTCCAATAGAAGTGCCTTTAAAATTAACTTTTGTAAATCTTGTGTTTTAAATCTTGTTTGTCCCTAGGTTGTGTCTAAACTCAAAGGATAGAAGTTAGGAATGAGACAAGCATGGAAGCAGGGGGGCCATTTAGAAGGCTATCGGAGATACATGTATATGTATGGCTGAGTCCCTTCACTGATTACCTGAAACTGTCACAACATTGTTAATTGGCTATACCCCAATACAACATGTTTTTGCTGTTAAAAATATACCCTAATTTTAAAAAATAAAGAAAAAGGCTCATATTACAACAACAACAAAAAAGGCTATTGAAGAGTTCCAGTTGATATGCTATCTAAGCTTAGAACAGGGTGCTAGCAGTGGTGGTGGGGAGAAGTACATGGCTATGAGATAAATTTTGGAGGCAGAGCCTGCAAGGCAGACTTCTGGGTTAAATATGATCAGGTTCAATTAATATGGGATTTGAGTCTTGAGGGAAGTCAAGAAAACTAACTACATCTTAGAGCAAAAATGTACCCATTCACACATACTGCTTACTTAGAGTTACAAATGCCACAAAATGGGAAAACCATTCCCACTCAGAAAAGCTATGATAAACCATTGTCCAGGTCTGATAAACAAAGTTTGTGTTCAGTTACCATCTGTGGCTCAGTGGTGTTACCCAGTTGCTTATCACATAATTAATGCTTCGAACTGTGAAACTCAATAATACATGCACTTTCTCTTCACAAACTGCAGTGTCTTAAGAGAGTGTGTGTAGACCAGCATCTTCATTTCTTAGAATCAGCATCAACGGTGGATATAGAGATTTAAGTTAAGTTTGGTATAGGGGTGAGCCATGTGTTTCTACTGAGGAAGACCAGCACATACGGGTCTTTATTAGACTATCTCTGGGCCACCAAACTCAGGAATTGTGATGGATCGTGGGAGTGCCTATTCTAAAGCCAGAATGGCTATGAGGGCAGCATGAAGGTATGAAAGAAATGAACCCAAGTTTCATTAAATACTTAATGGGTTTATGCCAGGATCATGTGAGGTGATGGGGATTCTACAGCAAGTAAGATAGACACAGAGTCCACCCTTACTTGTTATAGAATTGAATTTGGAGAATTTTTGGCCCACAAAGTCAAGAGTAAAGAATCGAAGAGAGTAATTAAAGCTTAGTATCTTTTCAGCTTTTTAAAAGGGTTGTACGATAGAATGTTGGGAGTCCCATGGAACTTGTGTCCAAACCCTGTTCTCTTTCTACATTCTCTCCCTAGGTGTTTTCATCTATCTTTAAATACAATCTGAGTAAGATAATGCTCAAATTTATATGCTAAGCCTCTTTCTTCCTCCGAGTTCTAAATGTGTATAGCAGTAGCAGCAGTGTTAGTTGCTCAGTTGTGTCCAACTCTTTGCGACCCAATGAACTGTAGCCCGTCAGGCTCCTCTATCCATGGGATTCTCCAGGCAAGAATACTGAAGTGGATTGCCTTTCCCTTCGCCAGAGGATCTTCCTGACCCAGGGATCGATCCCAGGTCTCTGGCATTGCAGGCAGATTCTTTACCATCTGAGCTACAGGGAAGATCAAATGTGTAGAACCAAGTGCCTATTCAACATTGCTGCTAAATGTCTGAGAAGCAGGCATTAAACGTGGGCAAGTTGAACTCCTGATTTTCAACCCCAGATTTAATGCTTAACCCTCCTAGTAGATTTCATCACTCCCCTTTTTTAGTTCCTCTTGGTGCAAATACAGGCTTTTCTCACCTTCTGCATCAATGCTGTTAACAATTCTTCAGGTTCTGCTTTCAAAATGCCCTCCCATCCACCTCTTAACGCTCCAGTTTATACCACCCAAGACCCTGGTGTAAACATGGTCATCTCTTGTCTCCGGGTTTGACTGATCTCCCTCTCTCCATCCTTGTCCTTCTTTCCCTTGTCGGTTTCTTACTTAGAAGCTATAAAAGCATAAAGCAAAAACGGTTTTACAATGTAAATCAGAGCCTAGTCTTATCCACTAAAAAACCTCATCCTGTGTCTTCCCATCCTTACCATAGTCTCTGAGACCCTAAAGGTCTGGTCCTTACCTAAAGCTTTCACATCTTCTTTCACCAGAAATGGCTTTGCTATGAAGTGTATTTCGTGGCCCTTCATTTGTATGGTTCCTTTCCAAGATTTGAGAGGTCCTTAATCGAGTTCATATTTCTCATTTTATTTCTTGTGTTTTAAAGTTCAGTTCAGTCACTAAGTCATGTCTGACTCTTTGCAACTGCATGGACTGCAGCACGCCAGGCTTCCCTGTCCCTCACCAACTCCCGGAGCTCACTCAAACTCATGTCCATTGAGTCGGCGATGCCATCCAATCATCTCATCCTCTGTCATCCCCTTCTCCTTCTGCCTTCAACCTTTCCCATAATCAGGGTATTTTCCAATGAGTCAGTTCTTCGCATCAGGTGGCCAAAGTATTGGAGCTTCAGTATCAGTCCTTCTAATAAGTATTCAGGACTGATTTCCTTTAGGATTGACTGGTTTGATCTCCTTGCAGTCCAAGGGACTCTCAAGAGTCTTTTCCAACACCACAGTTCAAAAGCATCAATTCTTGGGTGCTCAGCTTTCCTTATGGTCCAACTCTTACATCCATACATGACCACTGGAAAAACTGTAGCTTTGACTAGACAGACATTTGTCGGTAAAGTAATGTCTTTGTTTTTTAATACACTATTGAGGTTTGGCATAACTTTTCTCCCAAGGAGTGTGTCTTTTAATTTCATGGCCACAGTCATCATCTGCAGTGATTTTGGAACCTAAGAAAATAAAGTATGTCACTGTTTCTATTGTTTCCCCATTCTACTTGCCATGAAGTGATGGGACTGGATGCCATTATCTTAGTTTTTTGAGTGCTGAGTTTTAAGGCAGCTTTTTCACTCTCCTCTTTCACTTTCATCAAGAGGCTCTTCAGTTCCTCTTCGTTTTCTGCCATAAGGGTGGTGTCATCTGGATATCTGAGGTTATTGATATTTCTCCCGGCAATCTTGATTCCAGCTTGTTCTTCATCCAGCCTGGCATGTTGCATGATGTACTCTACATATAAGTTAAAGCAGGGTAACAATATACAGCCTTGTACTCCTTTCCCAATTTGGAAGCAGTCTGTTGTTCCATGTCTGGTTCTAACTGCTGCTTCTTGACCTACACACAGGTTTCTCAGGAGACAAGTAAGGTGATCTGGTATTCCCATCTCTTTAAGTATTTCCCACAGTTTGTTGTGATCTATACAGAAGTAGATGTTTTGCTGGAATTCTTTGTTTTAAAGAGGATCCCCCAAATTGCATAAGTTTCAGGCCCCATGAAATCTGGGTTTGCCTCTTCCTCTAGCTGTCTACTTCTTTCTTATTTCTCTCCAGCCACATTAGCCTTTATCAAACATGTCAAAGTTATTTTTACCTTATGGCCTTTGCACTCACTCTTTCTCTAAGTAAAGTGAAAGTGAAGTCGCTCAGTCATGTCCAACTCTTAGCAACCCCATGGACTGCAGCTTACCAGGCTCCTCTGTCCATGAGATTTTCCAGCCAAGAGTAGTGGAGTGGGTTGCCATTGCCTTCTCCGCTCCTGGGCCTTGGCCTCCTTCAATTTAGATGCTTTCTCTAAAGCATCACACAGTTCACTCCCTCGTCCTAAGTTTCTGCTGAAATATCTCCTTTTGAGAGATGCCTTCCCTGACACCCTTCTCTCTGCTTGCTCTATTACTTTCCTTGTTTTAGTGCTTTCTACAGACACGTTACTATACCTTTTTTAAACATTTTTATTGATGGCTGTGACAATAGAATGGAAAGTACATGTGGACAAGGACTTTACCTCATTTAATGTTTATCTGCAGATCCTGGAGCAGGGCCTGGTTCCTAGCTGGTTCTCAGTGAGTGAGTGTTGGTTGAGTGAAGATGGGGACCAGCTGTTCTCCACCTTCACTGATGCAGAAAGTTCTCTCTCATTGAAGAGAACTGAAAGTGCAGCACAAAGAAGAGAAAAAATTACTGCCTGGTGGTGACATCTATGGAATGTAAAGAAGGGAAAGCAGTTGGCCCCAGCTATCTGGACCAGCACTGTCCTCTAGAACTTTCTGTGATGATGAAAATTTTACATATTTGTGTTTTTCAACATGATATCCATTAACCACTGAGCCTTTTCATGCTGTTCGTGGGGTTCTCAAGGCAAGAATACTGAAGTAGTTTGCCATTCCCTTCTCCAGTGGACCACGTTTTGTCAGAGCTTTCCACCATGACCCGTCCATCTTGGGTGGCCCTGCAGGGCATGGTTCATAGTTTCACTGAGTTAGACAAGGCTGTGGTCCATGTGATCAGATTGGTTAGTTTCCTGCATTTTCATCCTGTCTGCCCTCTGATGGAGAAGGATAAGAGGCTTATGGAAGCTTCCTGATGAGAGAGACTGACTGAGGGGGAAAATAGATCTTGTTCTGATGGGCAGGGCCATGATCAGTAAATCTTTAATCCAATTTTCTGTTGATGGGCGGGGCTGTGTACCCTCCCTGTTATTTCACCTGAGGCCAAACTATGTTGGAGGTAATGAAGATAATGGCAACCTGCTTCCAAAGTTCCCATGCATGCACTGCTGCACGCAGTGCCCCCAACCCTGCAGCAGGCCACCGCTGACCCACGCCTCTGCCCGAGACTCCTGGATACTCCTGGGCAAGTCTGGGTGGTCTCTTGTGGGGTCACTGTTCCTTTCTCCTGGGTCCTGGTGCACACAAGGCTTCGTTTGTGCCCTCCAAGAGTCTGTGTAACTTCTGGCAGCTTTATGGTGCTGTTAATGGGGACCTCCTCCAAGAGGGCTTATGCCATACCCAGGCCTACTGCACGCAGAGCCCCAGCCCCTGCAGCAGTCCACTGCTGACCCGTCCCACCATAGGAGACACTCAAACACCATTCTGGCTCAGTCTCTGTGGGGCCTCTGGGTCCTGGTGCACAAAAGGTTTGTTTGAGTCCTCTGAATGTCTCTGGTGGGTATGAGGTTTGATTCTAAACGCAATTTTGCCCCTCCTATCATCTTGCTGGGGCTTCTCCTTTGCCCTTGGACATGGGGTATCTCCTCAAAGTCACTCCAGTGCCATGTAGCCGCCACTCAAATGTTGGGTTAAAACTCAACATTCATAAAGCTAAGATCATGGCATCTGGTCCTATCACCTCATGGCAAATAGATGAGGAAACAATGGAAACAGTGACAGACTTTATCTTCTTGGGCTCCAAAGTCACTGCAGATGGTGACTGCAGCCATGAAATTTAAAGATGCTTGCTCCTTGGAAGAAAAGCTATGACCAACGTAGACAGCATATTAAAAAGTAGAGACATTACTTTACCAATAAAGGTCCATCTAGTTGAAGCTATGGTTTTTCCAGTAGTCATGTGTGGTTGTGAGAGTTGTGAGAGTTGGACCATAAAGAAAGCTGAGTGCTAAAGAATTGATGCTTTTGAACCATGGTGTTGGAGAAGACTCTTGAGAGTCCCTTGGACTGCAAGGAGATCCAACCAGTCCATCCTAAAGGAAATCAGTCCTGAATATTCATTGGAAGGACTGATGCTGAAGCTGAAACTCCAATTCTTTGGCCACTTGATGTGAAGAACTGACTCATTTGAAAAGACCCTGATGCTGGGAAAGATTGAAGGTGGGAGGAGAAAGGGACGACAGAGGATGAGATGGTTGGATGGCATCACCGACTCAATGGACATGAGTTTGAGTAACCTCCGGGAGTTGGTGATGGACAGGGAAGCTTCGCATACTGCAGTCCATGGGGTCACAAAGAGTCGGACATGACTGAGTGACTGGACTGAACTGAACCACTGTGCTCTTGAAATTTAGCTAGTGAAACTTAGAAACCGACGTTTAAATGTTATTTGATTTTACTTAATTTTATTTCAGTAAATTTATTTGTTTAATGTAATTAAATAGCCTCATGTGGCTAATGGTTAGCACATAGATCATCAGTATAGGTCTAGGGACCCAGAATTCTTTTTCTGGAATAACATGATACAGCTAGATGCAAGAGCTGAGATGAACACCAAGTGCTTCTGGTTTTAGGAAAAAATGCTCCAGTATCTGCACAGGTAGTGCTGGATATAAAATGAAACATGTTTTTCAAGATTATTGAAATCTTCCCAAAGCAGGAACTTTCTGAGAACAGTGTCTGACATTTAGCAATAATAGATTTTTTTAAAGATTAGCCTAAATAGCTTAGAAACATATACACATCACATAAGGTTAGAACCTAAAGGCCAGGTGACCTCCACCAATTAGAAACAGGAACTGCCAGTTAAAGATGGGAGACACTTGTAATAAATACAAAGTTCCATGATCAGAAAGGGATGCAGACACCCAAGATGCAAATGAAAATGAGACTTGGTAATTGCAGAGCTGGTGAGTCTGAAAAATACCTGAGGGGAAGAGTTGATGACCAACTAAATAGGGGTCACTCAGCAATACCGTGGCAGCAGGGATTCCACTTTCAAACACAGGGTATTTGGCTAGGGGTGAGAGGTGGAGAATTGTATTGTTCTATCTCATCCAAAAAAGATTCTAACCACATCTGGGAAGCTAGCTCTGGCTTACATCCCCACAATTAAAGAAGAAAATAAAATGTAGAGGAAATAAAAGAAAGGCCACAAAAATGATACGAATGTTGGAAGAGCAAACGTGAGTGGTCTGACTGAAGGAGTAATTTATATTTTTCCCAAAGAAAGGCGTCTATGGGGGAAGTGACCACAGTCTATAAATACCTTCAGGGTAACCATATAAATAAGAGAAAGTCACTATCTTCTCGGATCGCTGGACCAGGAGCCATAGCTAAATCTAAGAACGAAAACGTATTTCAGCCATTAGTAAAACAAAACAAATTCTCCTAGGCTAGGAGGACTGGACAGGGATGGACTTCTCAAAAGAAGGAGGCCAAGTCCTGTCACTGCACTCAGGAGCTGATCAAATGAGATAGTAATGGAAATAAAAGGAACATTAGACTAAGGACTTGTGAAATAATTGGTCTGATAGATCCGGAAATCTGCCTTTGGCTGTGGCCCACGCAGGAGGCCTCAGAGAAAGGTAAAAGTTCCTCACAGTATTTCTCCAGACCTGCCTAAGCAAGGCAGATGGGCAAATTCCCTACTTAAAATAGGCCCAAGTTTGATGTTTTGTGCAGTGCGACCTCATTTGCTCACACTCTGCTGATCTGGATTCTTGGTTCATCTGACCAACTCTGCTGTGGGGACTGGGCTGAGAGGGGCCATGATGCCAGGCTACTGTGGCAGCATCCCCAAGGTCTCTTACTTAGAGGGTAGGACCTGTGTAACCTTCCAAGATTAATCCTGGCCCAGCCTGATCCAGGGAGAGAAAGCAGGGCTGTGACTTCATCAGTAATAATCCTCAAAATCCTTGAATTCACCCTCACTTTTTTTCTGAAGACAATGAATTGATCTTCTTTTCAATCTTTCCATCATGAGGCTTCATCATCCCAGTCTCTTAGTACTTCAAACATTTGAGTTCTAAGAAGCTTTAGAAATTATATCATCTTCTTAAATTTTTCACAATGACACAACAAAGCTCAGCAGTATCAAGTGA
Organism: Capricornis sumatraensis; assembly: GCF_032405125.1. Classification (NCBI taxonomy): domain Eukaryota; kingdom Metazoa; phylum Chordata; class Mammalia; order Artiodactyla; family Bovidae; genus Capricornis; species Capricornis sumatraensis. The sequence goes on from NC_091088.1 coordinate 43,088,654, forward strand.
TTTGATATCAAGTGACCTTGATATCACCCATCCAGTAAATAATTTTTGTCCACTATGGTAACCTATAGGGGCACTGTGTTAGATTTAGCAGCTATGTTGGAGGAGGAGTTAAAATATGAATGATGCATAGATTCTAGCTTCAAGAATGGTCACCTCCAAAGCAAAATGTGCCTACCTCAGGGGGTTCCCAAGGCAAATCCTCTGAGGGTGTCAGAGCATGGAGAAGGAGCTGGCATTGGAACTGTACTTTGAAGGACGGTAAGCCACTTAGCAGCAGCAGCAGCACTTGGTAAGGTTGGGGAGGCAGAGGAGGTGGGGAGTTTCCATTGCAAGGAAAAGAATCCTGTCTGCATAAAGATGCAAATTCTCAAGGAACCATAGTGTAAACACAAAGTAATTACAATTGGATGAACCTTCAGGATAAGGAAATGAAAGAGTAGTAAATATTATTGGAAAGGTAGAGTTGTACTGAACTGAACTGAAGAGTTGTGCTAGATAGTGGCAGGCCAAAAAAAGTTAGTTCAGTTCAGTCACTCAGTCGTGTCCAACTCTGTGACCCCATGAATTGCAGTACGCCAGGCCTCCCTGTCCATCACCAACTCCTGGAGTTTACCCAAACTCATGTCCATGTGTTGGTGATGCCATCCAGCCATCTCATCCTCTGTCGTCCCCTTCTCCTCCTGCCCCCAATCCCTCCCAGCATCAGAGTCTTTTCCAATGAGTCAACTCTTTGCATGAGGTGGCCAAAGTACTGGAGTTTCAGCTTCAGCAACAGTCCTTCCAATGAACACCCAGGACTGATCTCCTTTAGGATGGACTGCTTGGATCTCCTTGCAGTCCAAGGGACTCTCAAGAGTCTTCTCCAACACCACAGTTCAAAAGCATCAATTCTTCAGTGCTCAGCTTTATTTATAGTCCAACTCTCACATCCATACATGACCACTAGAAAAACCATAGCCTTGACTAGATGGACCTTTGTTGGTAAGGTAATATCTCTGCTTTTCAATGTTGCTATCTAGGTTGGTCATAACTTTCCTTCTAAGGAGTAAGCGTCTTTTAATTTTGTGGCTACAATCACCATCTGCAGTGATTTGGAGCCCCCCAAAATAAAGTCTGACACTGTTTCCACTGTTTCCCCATCTATTTCCCATGAAGTAATGGGACCAGATGCCATGATCTTCATTTTCTGAATGTTGAACTTTAAGCCAACTTTTTCACTCTCCTCTTTCACTTTCATCAAGAGGCTTTTTAGTTCCTCTTCACTTTCTGCCATAAGGGTGGTGTCATCTGCATATCTGAGGTTATTGATATTTCTCCCAGCAATCTTGATTCCAGCTTGTGCTTCTTCCAGCCCAGTGTTTCTCATGATATACTCTGCATGTAAGTTAAATAAGCAGGGAGACAATATACAGCCTTGACGTACTCCTTTTCCTAATTGGAACCAGTCTGTTGTACCATGTCCAGTTCTAACTGTTGCTTCCTGACCTGCATATAGGTTTCTCAAGAGGCAGGTCAGGTGGTCTGGTATTCCCATCTCTTTCAGAATTTTCCACAGTTTATTGTGATCCACACAGTCAAATGCTTTGGCATAGTCAATAAGGCAGAAATAGATGTTTTTCTGGAACTCTCTTGCTTTTCTGATGATCCAGTGGATGTTGGCAATTTGATCTCTGGTTCCTCTGTCATTTCTGAAACCAGCTTGAACATCTGGAAGTTCACGGTTCACATACTGCTGAAGCCTGGCTTGGAGAATTTTGAGCATTACTTTACTAAAGTTAAGGTCATCTTAATTATTTACTAATATCATCCAGCTTAAACCAAAGTGGAAGTAGATGGATGAATTAACAGTCCTCACTGGACATGGAACAACAGACTGGTTCCAAATAGGAAAAGGAGTACGTCAAGGCTGTATATTGTCACCCTGCTTATTTAACCTACATGCAGAGTACATCATGAGAAATGCTGGACTGGAAGAAGCACAAGCTGGAATCAAGATTGCTGGGAGAAATATCAATAACCTCAGATATGCAGATGACACCACCCTTATGGCAGAAAGTGAAGAGGAACTAAAAAGCCTCTTGATGAAAGTGAAAGTGGAGAGTGAAAAAGTTGGTTAAAGCTCAACATTTAGAAAATGAAGATCATGGCATCCGGTCCCATCACTGCATGGGAAATAGATGGGGAAACAGTGGAAACGGTGTCAGACTTTATTTTTGGGGGCTCCAAAATGTGGTGGCTCAGAGGTTAAAGCGTCTGCCTGGAATGAGGGAGACCCAGGTTTGATCCCTGGGTCAGGAAGATCCCCTGGAGAAGGAAATGGCAACCCACTCCAGTAGTCTTGCTTGGAGAATCCCATGGAGGGAGGAGCCTGGGAGGGCTACATGTGGTCGCAAAGAGTCAGACACGACTGAGTGACTTCACTTTCACTTTTCAAATCACTGCAGATGGTGATTGCAGCCATGAAATTAAAAGATGCTTACTCCTTGGAAGAAAAGTTATGACCAACCTAGATAGTATATTCAAAAGCAGAGACATTACTTTGCTGACTAAGGTCCGTCTAGTCAAGGCTATGGTTTTTCTTGTGGTCATGTATGGATGTGAGAGTTGGACTGTGAAGAAGGCTGAGTGCCGAAGAATTGATGCTTTTGAACTGTGGTGTTGGAGAAAACTCTTGAGAGTCCCTTAGACTGCAAGGTGATCCAACCAGTCCATTCTGAAGGAGATCAGCCCTGGAATTTCTTTGGAAGGAATGATGCTAAAGCTGAAACTCCAGTACTTTGGCCACCTCATGCGAAGAGTTGACTCATTGGAAAAGACTCTGATGCTGGGAGGGATTGGGGGCAGGAGGAGAAGGGGATGACAGAGGATAAGATGGCTGGATGGCATCACTGATTCGATGGACATGAGTCTGAGAGAACTCCGGGAGATGGTGATGGACAGGGAGGCCTGGTGTGCTGCAATTTATGGGGTCTCAAAGAGTCAGACATGACTGAGCGACTGAACTGAACTGAATTGAAGAGAATTTATGTGAACTGATTTTGGGGGAAGATTTTGTTTCTTAGCTGAGAGGAGACAGAATAGTTGTATACAAGATAAGAGATGAGCGAAGTTTCGAGCCAAGTGTTCATCTTCTGGTCATTTTCAAACATATTATTAGATACATATTTGTAGTTGAGAATTATCCCACTTGAAACCCAAAGTGATCTACGTTACGTGGTTTTAAAATCTTGGTAGCTTAATTGTGTCTTGCGGTGAAGTAATAATATGATTATTATCGCCTCACTTGCAGAGAGTTTTGCATCATTATTATACTATCTCCATTTCACAAAAGAGGAAACATGGATTCAACTGTCTCACCAAGAATCATACAGCTAGGAAGTGACAGGGCTGAATTTCAAATTTTTCTGTTGTAAATTAAAGTATAGTGGTTTCCAAGTTCACACTCTCCCATTGCTGTGTGAGAGTGTGGACTTGTGTCCAGAGTAACTCCCTGTTCATTACTGCAGCCACTAACTTCCTGGAGTTCTTTCTGCAGGAGTTTATGTTCCCGATGAGCATTTTCCCCTCAAAATTATGACCCCTAAATTTGACCACACCTCTTCGTGTTGAAGGCATTGTTCTGACAGTTGGAGATTCATTTATTCAGCAAATATTTGTTAACATTTTGGTTTTTCTAAAACACTTTTGATTTTTCTAAGTCTTGCTTTTAGATGGTTCTCAATATCTACTTCATGTTCATTTGAATGTTTGTGTATGTATGTCTGTCTGCATATCTGTTAATTTTTTCAGGCACTGTCTCTTCACCTGGTTGATTAGAACAAGTGGATTAATTCTCTAAATCACTTAATTGTGGAATTAATTTTGATCAGTTGTTGCTCTGGGTATTCTTGTATTGTGTGAACCAGATGCTTGCTGAACTCGGAGGTTTTCTCATTCTGGTGGCTTTCCCTGGGGGACGTACCTCCCCACCCTATTCATCTTCTCATGGGTATGCTGTGGAAATGATTTTGATCCCATTCTTCTCATTGTTGCTGCCACTACACGGTGATGTGTCTGCTGTATAAACTGTACTGAGGTTTCCTCTAGCTACCAAGGCCCTGTCATTGAGGTGACTTGCCTTTGCAGAGCCATCTGTCTTTGGGAAGTTGAGTTCTTGTACAAGGTCAATACAGCTAAATGCCACCATTGCTGTAATCAGATGCCTTTGCTGCCCATGAAGCATTTGCAAATCCTCCCAGTCTCTATTCACAGACTCCGCTGGCTCTTCCTTTGTCCAGTGTCTTTCGTCTTTCCAGGGCCAATCTCCACCCTCGGAGTCATCATCACAAGGGGACTTTCCATTTGTTGTTTGGTATATTCTCATGCAGCCGTATCTTTGATGATTTCCATTTCAGCACTAGTTAGCAAGAGTCTCTTCAGCACGGCCCCATTCAGTTTTGCAGTTTTGTTCTTTTACCCTGTTCTTGACAATTATAAGATTTGGGCTGATCAATAGCCTGTGTGTTTCTTAACCATGCATTGTTATCTGCTTTTCCAATTGGATTAATTCCAGATAGCAGTGTTATATTCTTGTTTATTTTCATTGCTCACCTCAATATCATAGTTACTTTTTATAACTCATATGTTTGAGAGTGGCATTGTTATCTAAATGTTTCACTGGATACTGAGAAGTATCAGTGTATTACTACCTAAGTGTTGATAATTCACAAATGTATTAATTTTCTATGGTGCTATAGCAAATTACCACAAACAAAGTATCTTAAAATAACACAAATTTATTGTAATTCTGGAGATCAGAAGTTGAAAATAGGTCTTGTGTTGCTGTGTGTGTGTGTGTGTGTGTGTGTGTGTGTGTGTGTGTGTGTGTGTGCTCTTAGTCATGTCTGACTTTTTGCAACCCTGTGAACTGTAGACTGCCAGGCTCCTCTGTCCATGAAATTTCCCAGGCTTGAATACAGGAGTGAGTTTTCATTTCTTACTTCAGGGGTTCTTTTCCAACCCAGGGATCAGACCTGTGTCTCCTGCATTGGCAGGTGGATTCTTTACTGCTGAGCCACTTGGGAAACCCCCAAAATAGGTCTCAGTGCACTAAAGTCATTCATTTCTGGAAACTCTAGGGTAGAATCTGTTTTCTTGTCTTTTCCAGTTTCTAGCAGCTACCCACACTCATTTGTTCATGGTGCCCAACCATTTTCAAAGCCAGCAATGGTTGATGGAGTCCTTCTAAAATTGTATCTCTCTGACTCTGATACTTTAGCCTCCCTCTTCCACTTTTAAGGGCTCTTGTGATTATGTTGGGACCACCTCAGTAATCCAGAATAATCTGTCTATCATAAAGTCATGTGGATCTTAGTTCTTTCTACAACTTAATTCTCTTATCCTAAGTAACATAACACATTCACAAATTCCAGGGATTAGGGTCTGGACATAATTCTGAGAACCATTCTGAGACTGCCTACCACAGGTGGTGATAAATCATAACACCCGCTTACATGATTCTTGTGAACAATATGATGGAACTACTTTTCTAACTTCACATAGCTAAGCCATCTTTCTCCTTTGGAGCTGTTGCGGTGTACTGAGAATTCTGTTGACTACTGGCACTAAATATATGGATTGAGAAGGAGAGACTGAGAGGCATAGAGGTCACAGGCAGTAACCTTGGTGTTCTTCTGTGCCCTCAGTGCTGGGCATGTCTGTAGGATAACTGGCTTCTTCATATATCAGAAAGTGTCTGGCAAAACATTTGTCCCTTTAAATACATTTTAGCTTTAGAAGCAGTTTCAGTGATTGAAAAGGTAGAAATTCTCATTTCACATTTTAAGTCACTTTTTAGCTGTGATAGGTTTCTAGATTGTCACTGCTTTTCTGTCTTTATAGGAAACCAAATAGCTGCCTGGTCTGGAAGTCCTGAGTATAAATATAGATGTTCATGCCCATTAAAATTTGAATAAGAATGGTAGCATGGTGCTATTAATTCTGTAAGCATTTGATGAATTTGTATAATATACTGTACATTACAAACTAACATAACACTATTATGAAATGTCATTATGACATTTCCCAGGTTATGTTTTCAATCAATCTAAAAGAGCTCATTAGGGGCCTTGTGGCTTGGGATGGTTTGCTAGGTGGCTTAGAGATTTACTGAAATACTCAGAAAGTTTTTGATCTAAGACAATGGGGAACAGCATGAGACACTAGAACCTTTACTTCTAGTCGTGATTTTATTATAACCAGCTATATAACACTGGCAAATTTATTGATATCTCCGGGCCTCAGATGCCCCATGTATGAAGTGGCAAATTTGGCTGAGCGTTTCATTCAGGGTCAGGGATGGGGTTTGTTAGATTGAACAAATAAAAGTACAGGGTGCTCAGTTTAATTTGAATTTCAGATAAGCAACAAATAATTTTTTAGTATATGCCCCAAACATGGCATGAAATATATTTGTACTAAAAATTATACAGTTCGTCTGAAATTCAAATTTAACTAGGCATCCTGTGTCTGTGTTTGACAAGATAAAGTAGTTTTATGTATGTATGCCGTCACTTTCCCTATCAGTCCGCGGCAAGAAACATGTTTCCTTGTGTGTGGGTCCAGCTTTCTGTTCTCCCAGCACAATGCTCCAGATAGTCACTACCAGTCACTTAAAGTTAGCACAGATGGTAAAATCCAAGCCTGACAACTGTTTGTAGAGTGGAAGAGTAGCTGATATCCCTAACTTAATCTATTACCTTTATTCTATTTCTAGAGTTCCATGATTCTATATCATGTCCATAGCATAGGGAGAAATAAAGATCATCAGCAGGTGTGTGTTAACATAGACAAGCACATGGTTATGTGCAAACTGCAGAGAGATTGTTTTGAATGTGGATCTCAGGAGGGATTAAGGTGATCTCTCTTCCTTGGAAGCTTGAAATGAAAGATAGGCTGTCAGGTATAGCTTGACTTTGAAGGATGATACACTGGAGGACCATCAGAAGGGTTGGGCTCAGGACATTTGTGAGGTATCTCCTGAATACTTTTCCTCTGTCCTTCCTTCCATATCCACTCCCCTTCCTTCCTCACTGTTCTTTGTGCCCCAGGACATCTACTGATTTGGATACTATCAGTGGGATCCATTGCTTTGTGATTCCCAGTTGAATCTGGCAACTCCAAATCAAGAGATTGGAAAGATGGAAGAAGGCATGGTTGGAGTATTTATTCCACAGGAAGTGGCCAAGAGTTGGTTGTACCCCTTTTACCAAAGATCCCAAATCCTCTCTGGCGTATTCCTCATGCAGCTGCTCTTCCTAGGATGTAGGGATTACTCCCTCTCTATGCCCCTTCAGGTCTAGGGGTCGTAGTGGCTCCCTGCTGTTGCTAGTATTAAGGTACTGGTGCTCATTCTTATTTTCCAAAACCCTGCTCTCAAGTTTGTAATCAGTCTCTTTATTAAACTCTCCTCAATTACTCATTTTGAGTGTGCCATCTGCTTCCTGCTGGGGCTCTGACTGGTACACATGGGTCCTGTTAGCTAACTATTTGAGAATATGTGGCTTACAGAGGTTAAGTCAGTGGTCCAAGATCACATAACTCATAAGTGGTAGATCTAGGACTCAGATCAAGAATTATCAAGTCAATCTGAAGAAGTAGGAGGAAAGTATGTTGGGAGATCCATAGGAAGTCTGGTGATGGTCTTGGAAGCATGTATTTTTCTTCATTGCCTTGGAAGATATTCTAAGGAAACAAACCTACATCATCATCTATTATGTCTCTCTTTTTCCATTTTGGGAAAGAAAGGATAAGAGTACTTCTCAAATGCTTATTGTTTCTTGGTCTTAAAAAAAAAATTCTGTGACTCAAATAAAAAAGTAGAGATGATGTCCAGATTTTATGCTTCTCAGCCTAGTGCTCTGTACTCTAGAAAATGCTGCTTCTAGTACCTTCTGTCCACCTTCATTACTTTTCTTGAAGCCAAAATAACTATCTTGTAAAAAGATCCATTCTGGGGACTTCCCTGGCAGTCCAGTGGTTAAGATTTCTCATTTCCAAAGCAGAGGATGTGAGTTCGACCCCTGGTTGAGGATCTCAGATCCCACATGCCGTAGGGGTATGGCCAAAAGACTTTAAAAAATTAAAAATTAAAGAAGTTCCTTCCTTCTGCCAAGGATGAAGATATTCTTAGCAAAGCATTACTATTGTTATTGACAAGTAGAATGATATACTTAACATCATGTGCCTCTGTCTGAGACAATTATGAATTGACTTGGAATTAAATCACCTTTCTTAGAACAAACCATTTCCCATGAGCTTTCCCTGCTGCCAGCTAGCCTGAAGATGATGTAAAATGGAGGAGGCAAGTCTGGGGACCCATGTCCCTCTGATCTGCAGTCCTCTCTTGAGTGACACATGCTTTGGACACCCTGCCTGTGTATTCCATTTCTGTTTACCCTTTTATGCAGCCCGAGTTCACTCAATTTCCCTTTTTTCCCGCCAAATATATCTTTTTGAAAGCTTCAGTTTACCTCAAGTTCAAACTCTTTTTGAATCATGTCAGTTTCTCATTCAGTTTCTGCTTCATTTCCATTGGTTTTGCTAAGTTAAGATCCACTCTTGACTAAATAAGCAGGAGTGATATTGACAAGACGGAAATATGGCAAAGACGTCAGGAGGAGGTCATCCCTCATTCCTGGGGGAGGAGGGCTTGGTGGCACCCGTAAAGACCAGGCATATCCTAAGACGTATGATAGTGATACATAGGCAGTTACCCTGGTGCAGTAGCTAAGCCATGTATTTTAGGAGGAGAAATAAGAAATTTTGAGATAAAAACATATACAAGGTAAGGGTATATACAAGAGCCAACCGGTTGTTTAGAAGAGGCGTTGGTTTTTTTAGCTGAGCAAAAGTTTCTGCTGCCTGACTTTAGTTAATTTTTTAAAACTAGATTTTACTCCTGCTATTGCTGTAGGGGACTAGGAGACATTTGAAAACTAATGCTTTTTTCCATAAAGGATTTTCTTCAGGGGTGTGAGATTGGAGGAGTCTTTCTTTCATATGATGTTGTTGGTGAGGAAGTTCTTCTCTAGGGAATAGATGGATCAGGAACTTTGATTTTTACTTTTCTCTCCAATTTCTGAAAACCCTGTCTATATTGAAATGGACTTAGAATAACCCTAGGGCCTTACTGTAAGCACTATCCATAGGGTGCAGCCACAGCAACCAATTTTATGGGACCCTCTTGGTCAGAGCCAGTGGTGTGGCTAAGAGAATGGACTGGTGACCATAAACCATTCTGTATATTCATCCTCATGCAGGAAAACTAAGTACCCTTAATTGACATTGAACTTCTTTCATAGAGAATGGTACAAAAAGTAAACATTGTTTTTCATGAAAGTCATAGTAGACCTATTATTTTTCCACTCTATGTGGACCAAATAACTTAGACAATGTTTTCCAAATTTCGTGTTTACTGGTAACTGGCCTTGAACTAAAAATGGACTGAATGACTCTAATCATGACTGAAATGAAAATGTAAGTGATTCAAGTCCCAGGTGGCCTTCCCCGGTGTTTGATTTCAAGTCTAAATTGAGGCATTTGGCCCAATAGCCATACAGAGGTGACCTTCAGCCTTACCCAACTCTTCTTTTCTCCTATGTGGTATAAATCAAGTGTGTAAATTAGGTAATTTTCTCCATGAGTTATTAGATCAGTATTTAGGATCAGAATAGCTATGTTCTTTACCAAGCTGTTTTATATATATATATATATATATATTCTCACACACACACATATATACACTTTTAACAGAAAGGTCAAGATGTTTTAGTAACAATAAAATGTTACCAATTTAAATCAGACACATCTGCATTGCAAAAGCTGCCACTCTTCTTTGGCTATAAAGAATCTGTCTTTCTAACCATTTAGTAGTGACTTGGGTTGTTTGGGGAACCCATAAGATAAATTAAAGAATGTGGACAAGATTGAAAGAAAAAATGTAAGAAATGTCTTCCTAGAAGTTAGGAGGAACAAGCTAGGATATAAAGGAAATAAAGAGAGCTTTTCTGTAACTTTGGGAAAGGAACGTGAGAAAGAAATATCAGTGAAGAGGAAAGAGGATGAAACAAAGTTGTAGGTAATGCTGTGGACACAAATGGGGATTGAAGAAGAGTCTTGGGGATAAACTGTTGTTTGTGCTTCCTGATCCAGGCATTGAAATTATCCTGAACTGGCAAGATGTTGACTCTAGGGTACACAGAACAGAATATTCCAACACAGCTGCCTGCGAAACATGTGTCAAGACACTAGGCTACAGATAGGGATCAACCTAGGGGAGAAGCAGGGTGATTAAGATTTCCTGAACTTTGGGATATTCAAGTTACTTGTGCACTGCCTGCCATCCTGATTTTAGGTTTATGTGGATGTAGGCTGTCTCTTTGGTTTTAAAAGTTTCCCCTTTGGTTCTTTGATTGCTCCTTTCTTATATGTTCATTTTGGCCAACCGTCCTCCATGGCTGGACAGCCTGTGATCATAGAGGGCCCTCCTTCCTTCTTATCCTCAGCCAGAGCTCATTCCCTTTTGTATCGGCTGTTTTCCTTGGAAGCGTGAAGCATTAGCTTTAATCAGTTTATAGAGCCCCTGACCTAATTTTACATCTGCAATAAGATCACTATGAATTCTCTGCTTCCCCATGGAGGATAGAGCTCTGCCTCCCCCCTCCCTTCTGTAATCTTTCTTTGTGATGGACGTTAGAGAGCCTGGCAGGTTCTGTTCCACACTGCATTGCTCCAAGAGAAAATTTATTTATATATTAATTTTATATAAAAAAGATTTCTCATAGGGAGCCAAAGATTGAATCATAGTCAGAAACCTAATTTGAGATTGAAGGCAGGATAGCAGCAGGCAAACAATGTCAAAGAGCAAAAGCTCTGGGGGTGGGAAACGCACAGGCATTAAAAATTTGCTTTGCATCATATACCTCTCTGTTCCTTCAGCATGTTGGCACATGTTGCGGGCCAACCTTGTGTATCAGTTTTCTTTTGCCATATAACAAATTACTGCAAAGGTAGTAGCTTAGAACAATATTCATTTGTTATCTTACAGTCCTTGTAGGTCAGGAGTTGGGGCTCTGCTTAGCTGGGTTCCCTGCTCAGGGAACAAGGCTGAGATCAAAGTATTGGCTGGGCTGTGTTCTCGTGTGGAGGCTCAACAAGGGATGAATCTGTGTCCAAACTCCCCCAGGTTGTTTGCTGAATGTATTTCTGTGCATCTGTAGAATTTATGTCGGTTTGTTTCTTTAGGGCGAGAGAGGGATAGAAACTTTGCTGAAGTTTCTATCCTCTAGACCTCCTTTTAAAGGGCTCATCTGATTAGGGCAAGTCAACCCAGGATAGTCTTCCTTTGGATTAACTTATTTAACTGCTGAGAGATTTTAATTACATCTGCAAAATCCCTTACTCTTGCCATACTAGTTAGTGGGGTCATAGTTTCCAGGCCTACTTAAAAGGAAGGTATTATATGAGAGTATAGCTCATTGGATGTCATCTAAAAGGTGTGTCCTCTATATTTCATTAATCCTTTATTAGTCAAGATGCCCAGGATCCCAAAACATCTCATCAATATAGCTTTATCATTTTAACAACCAAATATGGTCAAAGAAACAGGACTACATGCCTTTTATAGTGGTCTGTATTTTCCTTCTGCTTAGAAAAATCAGTTGTGAGTTCACTTAAATGGGTTCCTATGGATAATAACCAAGACATGGGAAATAATTAATTAGAGTTTATTTATAATTATACACCTCACTCAAGCCCATTAGTTACACTCTTTGTATTTCTTAATTGCCTTTATTTTGTGAATGCCTCAGACTTTTAATAATTTTTATGAGGTTTGATATCAACTTTCTTTAAGCCCAATCAGTTTCAAAGATGGGTAGCTTTTTTGTGTGTAACTAAGAAATTACAAAAAAAATTGTATTTTAAAATATCATGACCTACACATTGAAGACATCTAGTTTTTTTTTTTTTAATCTTAATTTTTAAAGACTGTGTATGACAAGGTAAAGAGATTAATCTGGTACATTTGTATACTAGTACATTGTGTACTAGATTGTGTAAAGAGATTATCTAGTATATTTGTGAGGAGATATTAGGGGAAAAGCCCAATTTCAACTTTTTTTCCCTATAAGACTGAGACAAACCCAAACATCAGTTTTTCTTAGAAATAAAAATTCCCAAGATTATTCTGCATCCAAGAAGTGGACTCTATTTCCCTTCAGTGCTCCTCCTTTATTCACTAAACTCGAAGGTATAATCTTGAAAATTGAGCCCATAGAACAGGAAACCATAATATCCTTCAGTGTAAGAGTTCATGAGAATCAGGAATCCTGTTCCAAAAATAAAGCATCAAGGAAAGGAACTTAGAAGACAAAAGTGGTTAGTGTCCCGGTAGAGAAGGAGTTGAGCTTACCTATACTCATTGATGTATCTGCCTCCTTCTTTTTAACTTTTATTTTTCCCCCTCATGGTGACTTCTCTGACTGCCTTTTTTAATGGAAACTTGTAACTCCTGAAGCCATGTTTTGGAGATAGCCATTCTGCCTTTTCCATTTAATCAGAATTTTTAGCTGGTACCTGACTTCCTGGGACTCATTTCCCAGCTTTCCTTGCAGCCAGGCATGGCCATGTGACAAAGATCTGGCCAGTGAGATGTGGATGGAAGGGATGTACACAGTTTCCAGCTCTTGTCCTTACAGGGAAGGGCCATGTTCTCTACTTCCCTTGCTTCGCTTCCTGTTGCCTGGATGTGAAGGTGAAGATGGAAGTGGGGTTGGCCGTGTTGGCTCATGTGATGGAGTCCATGCTCTAAGGATGACGAAGCCTCAAGAGCAAAGGATCCTAAATTCCAGTAAGCGTGTGCAGTCGCTGAACCTACCCTAGATTATCACGTGAGAGAGAAATGGATTTCTGGTTGGCTCAACCACAGTTAGTATCTTGATTAAATCAATGTAACTGATCTCATAACAGAGGTATCTGCTTAGAGAAGGTGAATCATCTGTTGAGTCAGGGGACAGAACAGTGGTTGAGAGCAAGGCTTTGTTATCAGGTGGATCTGGATCAGCTTTCAGTGCTAACTCATCACCCATATCTGTGACAGAATTGCAGTTTCATCTTCTGTAAAATGGAGATAGTAGTAAGTGCCTCATAACATGTTGTGTAATATCAGGGAATGAAAATTTGGTGATATGAAACTAGATATGGCCTGTGTTCCCAGGGTGCAGAGGAGGAGAGGCATGGATAGTGGCAAATGGTAAGCTGTGCTGTGGAGGAGCAGAGGAGAGCAATTTTCAGGGGATTCCTTAGAGGAGTCAGTGAGAAGGAAGCAGCTGTGCAGAGCACATCTCCTTTCCCCATCAGATATGTCCACATGTTCAGACCTTTAGGAGATGACTTGCCCTTGCCCAAGCTCTCAACAAAGTTTCAATTATAATCCTTGAATTTTGGGTCAGGCTGTCCCCCAACTAGCCTAGACTGTATGCCCCACGATGGCAGTGTGCATGCTCACCTTGCTGTTTGCTGTAAATATGAGGCATCCTGCTATTAGCTGAGCGAGGAATGATTCATGATCAAAGCATATCTTCTAAAAGAGATTTAATCTTACTGTCTTCAAAGACAACGGGGTTGGAGCAAGACTAGCTAGGTGTTATCTCCAAGAACTCTATCGTGCAGTTGCTCTATACAATGAACTTTTACTGAATTCTTAGACTTAGCACAGTGCATGGCATAGAGTAGGTGTTTAATAAATATTTTTAGAATGAATGAATGAATTTCTAGCAATGTTTCAGTTCTCCTGGTTGGTTAGAAATCTCACCCTAATGAACATCCTAACATCTAGGGCTATGCACAAGGGGAATGAGCCCATTCGGGAGGGACTGAGGTCTTTGTTTTTGAGATGTGGAAGGATTTAGAGGAGGGTGTCACACTCTGAGTGGAGGACCATGTCTTCTCAGGGAAGGTCAACCCTGAGGGTGTGTGTTCTCTGAACATGTGTGTACTTTGTACCTGAGGTTATTTGAAACTTACTCATTGGGAGTTTTAATTATTTTTATTCAAATAATCTCTGTGCTCGGAATTTGCTTAAACTAAATGAGACTACTCATACAGTGAGTCACAAATTCTGATTGGCATCAGCATCCATTCTTCTTGGACACAGGGAGCCACATGGAAGTCATTGAAGCTACCTGGAAACCAGAAGCAAGGATCCTGGTTCAGGTTCTATCATTTCACCTCTGTGTGTCCCTCAGGGACCTTCCAGTTTCCACCATGAAAGTCCTCACATTTTATTATAATCTCTTTTGGGGGTCTGTTTCCATCACGGACTATCCTGTATGTATCTTTTTCATGTTTTATCTCAGTGCCTAACACCATCCACAGGGTTGATGGGTACTCAATAAATACTTCCTGAGTTAAAAATTTTCTGTTGTCCTCATGGAGAGAGGAAAAGAGAAATGGTTCTTTGATTTTCATGGGTGAATAAACTGAATGGTAGCAAGAGGAAAATGCCCCAGGACTGACTTCCACATTCTAGGTATGGCACTTCTCTGGGTATTTCACTGCGGAGTTCCAGTCCACAGGAGAAACTTGTCCATAGACCCCAGGGGGATCTTCACAGAATTCATGTCAGCTGAGGGTATGGAATAAACATATTTCTGCACTCCTTTTTGTGTCCCCTGCACTGTGGCACACAGACATTGTTCCTATCACTTCCCCTCCTTTCCAGCATAGCCTTACCCACCTTTTCTCCTGGCTGGCTTTTGGACCCCCTCCCATCCCCGCCCTTCACCATTTCAGATTCCCACAGCGGCTCCTGGGAAGAGATACTGAAGCATCTGTGAGCCAGCATTTGTTCCTGAATTTCCTTATGGTGACTAATGGGTAACACCTGTCCTGTGGAGTCCCTCTTGTGCTCTTAGGATTGGATTTATCACTGCAGTAGTTTAACCATAACTAGAAAAATGTAGCTCTCTAAAGTCCCTATAATGTGGAGGTTCCTAACGTGGTCTAAGTTATTCCTGGTGTCGTAAATAACACAGACGGCACTATTATGGACCAAAACCTTGAAAAGAAGAGGCACTGAGTTCATAAATAACACACACAATAGGGGTTTGAGAAGACTCATGGAAGTACTTTGGTTCCTGATGGAGGATGAGTAAGGGGGTGGGGTGAGTGGCTTCTAGGAATGCTTGGGATTTGGGGGCCTGGGTGTGAGGGGAAATATCTTGTCTATGAAAACTTTTCCAGTTACACTAACCTAAGCAGTCAGGGTGACAGTCGGGGGTAGGGGTGGTCTCGTCTGCTCAGAGCCCAAGGTCAGCATGGTCTCCCTTCCTGGAAAGGGTGGAAAGAGGATCAGCCTGCTTGGGTACTTTTCTTGTCCTGTGTACCCCTATGACTGCCAGGAGAGGGAAGAAGTTAGAAGCAAGTCCATGTTGTGTAATGATCTCGGTCCCAGCAAGGACCCAACGCCGAGTTTTGTGATCACATATCTTTCCATCTATTATATCCCAAGTCAGTTATCCTGTTGAGTGTAACTGCCATTTTTACTGGATTAGGCCTATCAGATTATTCTCTAAAGATGAAGAAAATGCTACTCCTCCAACAAAACAGTTTCTGCTTTATCTCAAAGGCCTCTCATTCTCTTTGCTTTGAGGAAGAGAGAAAGAGAGAGTGAGAGAGTATGTGTGCGGTGCCCTTTATTTGGACTTTTATCTTAACCTGGGAATACCTGATCTTCTGTTTCCTTCCTTCTCATGTAACTCTTCATTGATTTTCTTTAAATCAAACAAGCCACCATCACAGACTCTTACAAAAGAAAGTCAGTCATGAAGGAGCCCAGGCTTGGAATAGAAGCCAGCCTAATTTTAGTTGCTGGCAACCCTCTCTAAGCAGTGGACAGTGGTCAGAAGTTCATTGTGGCCTGTGCTATCAGGACCCAACAGAGGCTGACACTGTCCCCTGACTCCCTGGGGGCCTCAGGGAGCCCCCCACTGATGAGTTCCACCATAATTTCTTGCTGCAGCTTGTCTGCCAAAAGTAGATCTTGCATTCATTATTTTAAAAAAATTAAAACTGCTTCTGATTTCTGGATTAATCTCTTGCTGGTATCATGGGTTGGGGGTGCTTGCTGTGCTTCATCCTGATAAGCAGAGGGGCCCAGTCTCCTGTTTTTCTTCATGGGAGATTGGACTCTACCTTTGGCTGAAGTCGGGGGCTTAGCTGACTGTGAACCACCAGGGGAATTCCCAGGACATATCTGCAGCTTCCCCAGCCTGCACAGACCATCCCTTTAAATCTTATTATAAGAATACTTGGTTATTAAAAAAAAAAGAAAGATTTGTTTGATTTGTTCAGACTAATAAGTACCAGAAGTTCTTGTAGGATTTTTTTAAAAGGAAGAAATAGTGTGAAGAATTACTCACACATTATGCTCTGTCTTGAAAAATAGTCCAGACCCTGTCTACTTATTGATATAATTAAAACTGGATTAGTAGGATGGATTATAGAGTTTCTAAGACCATTAGGGAGTTTGAGCTCCAGACTTTGCCTACCCTTTTTTCCTCCTCTCTATATTCCCTTTTCTCCAGTTCAAATTTATATATGTCATTACGTCCAACTTAAACAGGCTGAGGTCTTAGACATGGGACTTTGATTGGCAAAAGGGAGAAATTTGGGGAAATAGCATAGAATATTTGAGAATAAAGAGACCTTAGAGATAATTGGGCAGTGTAGACAAGTGGTTAAGTGAGTTAAGTTGCCTGGATTCAGACCATGACTTGATAGCTGTGTTAGCATGAACAAATTCATCCCTCAGCCACACTGCACCGCTCTGAAATATAACTTCCTGGTAAAATGGGGATTGTAATAGCACCTACTTTGTATGGGTATTTTGAAAATTAAATGAAATTATATGTGTAAAGTGTCCTTATAGTTAATGTCCAATAAAAGTTATCAATATCATCATTGTCATCTAGCCTAAACTCCTGGATTTTGGGGGAAGGAAAACTGGGGTTCTGAGAAGCCTACCAAAATTTACCAGTAACTTAGAGCTACCAGCAGAAAGGATCCAGGCAAGCCTTTCCTTAAGTGAATTACATATATTGTATAATTTTCAGAACCTCTCTAGGTAATCTTCCCCCACCTTTTTTTTCTCTGATGTTAATTTTACTTCTTCCCTCAGCTGAAAAGGAACGTACATTGAAAAGCTCACTCCCAGTTCAGATTCATAAAGCCAAGGCTATCAGAAATAAAAGCACCTTAAACAAAGCAGCTTCCTGTGAGAGCACAAAAGTCAGATCAAGGAAACATTTGCTTTCTTAAGAAGATACCCTGTCTCATTGCCAGCAAGGTTCTGGTGTATGGAGCAGTATGTGGCACATGGTTTGACAAAGTCTGCCAAAGGACAGTCATAAGCTCAAGAGACAGGTATGTGCCTTGACCCCTCAGGGGCACCAGACAGAGAGATGTCCTTTCAGCAGCAGTGTTCTGCCGCCAATGGGATGTAAGTGTAGAAACCTCTCTCTCCCAACGCTGAAGAACTTGGTTTCAGTAGTGGATTCTCCTGCCTCTTTCACTTCCCTTTGCTGTTAAAATGAAAAATGATTTGAGATTAATACAGAGTTAAGATTGTAGATTACACTTTAGAAATTTTTGAGTGGAAGCCATAGGATGCGTTGAATTGATGTGGGGTTTGTAACTGACCAACATATCCATGAATCATTCAGTTTTTAAGCACCTGCCGTCTGCCATGCTGCATGCAGAACCCGTGTGCTCTGAGTTCTAAAGGAGTTTGCAAAGTGTTTGGAAAGGACAAAGGACACGAAACATTTGTAGAACAGTCCAAGAGTATAAAATTGAATGAGATTTTAGACACACAGAGTTGATTCTTACTATTTGCGCCACTTGAAGTGGAAGTGTTAATTCCTCAGTCATGTCTAACTCTTTGCAACCCCAGGGACTCTGTCCGTGGGATTCTCCAGGCAAGGATACTGGCGTGGGTTGCCATTTCCTTCTTCAGGAGATCTTCCTGACCCAGGGATCAAAGCCGGGTCTCCCGCATTGCAGGCAGATGCTTTACCCCTGAGCCACCAGGGAAGCCTACTTTATTTGTGCCACCTAACGTTCTATCAAGCCACTGCAACACTGGATTAGTGAATCCTGAACCATTGCTCCTGGAAAAACACAGGGTTGGGTTCCTGCCAGCCTCTGGTTACAACATTTTGTTTACCCATTCATGTGTAACCTTGTTTTATATGTGTTTCTGTTTAGAAACACCTTATTTAATATATGTTGCTGATCGGAGCTCACAGCCAAGTGCACTGTGACTCATGTCTGAACAAAGCTCATCTAACACACGTTTTCTCCATAATGCACATCATAGACTTTTTGTGTTTGGAACACTAGACAGCACTTTGGCACTGTGCTTGGGACCATTTTAAATAGAGAAACCACTGCCACCACCACCACTAAAATTCATAAAAAGGCAACAAAGAAAAAAGAAAGTGATACTAAATAGCCATACAAAGGACATCTATTTACAGTATGAGAGTTGGAACAAGAGACAGAGCATTGCCTTGGTTGACCACAGCTGGGATGTGCATGAGGCTGGCTCAGGATCCTCAGTGCTCTGCACACATCCGCAAATGACCGTGAAATCCCCATCAGTGATGAGTTTGAAGTGAATATCACTGAGGAAGCGAATTCCTAAATAATGAAGGTCCGCTGTACCTTCGATTGTTATTTGGTGTTATCAGAGACTCTGTGCCGTCGTATGTTCTATGGGCAATGAGAGAAGGAAGCAACCAGGTTACTGGAATAAGGGGAAATTTTATGGAGCAGATAGGACTGGAACTGGACTTTCTAAGATGAGTAAAATATAAGAAAATCAGGAAGGAGGGGGCCTCATGAAAGTATGCAGGGAGAGGAATAATTGTATTGTGGGGGGTGTGAGAAGACTGACCTACAACTCAAAGATGTCCACGTGGAGGTGTCATGGGAGGTGAGCTTGGCCTGGAGAAGCAGACATGTGTTAGTTTTGCCCTCAGGTCCTGGCATCACCTCAGTCATCCTTTAGGAAACAGTCCATTCACGCTGTATGATTTGGATGGGCTAATACTTCCCCTCAACTTCAGGGAAGGACTTACTCCAGGCTGGGTCAATTAGGGTGTTTTGTGCCCTTTGGCTGCTTCAGATGTTGGCATGTGACACAGAGGTAGCCATTGAGACTCTGCTCTGGACGTGCTTTCCTGCTCAGATTGATAGTTGCAAAAAGAGGAAGTCTGAAGCTGTTAGGGACCACCGGGAAGAGAGAGTCTGAGAATAAAACAACATGTAGTGGAAAGTGGGAGAGAGGGAAAGAGGAAACAGAGAATGAGGCTGGACATTTTTTAAAAGTACCTGGATCCAGTAGTGTCTGAAGGAAACTTTGGATTTTTCAATTACATGAGCCACTCCATTTTAATGTATTTTAATTTCCTCAGGTAGTTTGAGTTGGGTCACAGCCAAAAGGTCAGTACAAGGAAGTGGGTGTCCCAGTGAAGGGGTTTTGGGTGAGGAACAGAAACCCTCTCAAACTAGTTTCAATTAAAAAGGAGGTTGTTAAAAGTCACAGAAACTCACATGGAATCCAAGCTCAAGAAACTTACCTGGGCTTCACAAAAGCTGGAATTGGGAACTAAAAACTCAGGAATTATGGCCATTCCGCTGTACGTCAGGGGCGGCATGGATTTGGTCATTTCTCCTTCTCTCTAGACTTCAGCTCTGTTCTCTTTTCCCTCTTTCTCTGCTCACAGATCTTGCTCATGGCTGGGAACAGTAATCTTGATTTTTAATCTTGTTCCCGGTGTTTAAACCAGCCCAGTTTCTCAGAGTCCCAGCTCCAAAACCCTGAGAAAGGAGCTTATTGATTTGGCTTATCTTTTCTCATAAGACCAGCCTGCTGATCCTTTTCGCAGATAGACAAAGCTATGGGTTTTCCAGTAGTCATGTGCAGGTGTGAGAGCTGGACTGTAAAGAGGGCTGAACACTGAAAAATTGATGCTTTTGAATTGTGGTGCTGGAGAAGACTCTTAAGAGTCCCTTGGACTGCAAGGAGTCAAACCAGTCAATTCTAAAGGAAATCAACCCTGAATATTTATTAGGAAGACTGTTGCTAAAGATTCAATACTTTGGCCACCCACTGTGAAGAGCCAAGACTGGAAAAGATCCTGATTGATGCTGGGAAAGATTGAAGGCAAAAGGATAAGGGGATGTCAGAGGATGAGATGGTTAGATCGCATCACCAACTCAATGGACATGAGTTGAGCAAACTCCAGAAGATATTGAAGGACAGAGGAGCCTGGCATGCTACAGTCCATGAGGTAACAAAGCATCAGACATGACTTAGCAACTGAGCGACAGCAACAACAACAACGGGTCCAATTGCTGTCAAACAGGAGACGTAATGATTGTATGGATCCACTAACAGACATCTCTGTTACATCAGCCTATGGGTGAGGCTATCTCTGTGAAAGTTTTCAAAGTCAGATGGGGGCATTCGGGCTTGAGGTTGTGGCAGTAAAAAGATAAAAGACAGATGGCAAAAGATAACTTGATATTTACTTCATCCTACTTTTGAATATCAGAAGATAGGACTACAAAAGTACATATTTATATTAAGAAAATTATGTAAAATTTTAAAATATATACAGGCATATTTATGTACATATACATATAACATATGTATGTGCATATTTATACATATGCATACTTACTCTTTTCCTTATATTTCACTCCATTTTGTTTTTCTTTTCTAAATTCCCACTGAGGCATCATATACATATGTATTATATATATATTTATACACACCTATATGTTATATAGGTGGCTTCCCTGGTGGCTCAGAGGGTAAAGCATCTGCCTGCAGTGCGGGAGACCCGGGTTCAATCCCTATGTTGGGAAGATCCCCTGGAGAAGGAAATGGCAACCCACTCCAGTCCTCTTGCCTGGAAAATTCCATGGACAGAGGAGCCTGGTAGGATATAGTCCATGGGGTCTCGAAGAGTTGGACACAACTGAGCGACTTCACTTTCATATGTAATATACATATATATATATATGCATATATAACCATATGAGTTTCTCAGGTGGCACTTGTGGTAAAGAACCCACCTGCCGATGCCGGAGACATAAGAGATGCAGATTTGATCCGTGGGTTGGAAAGATGTCCTAGAGGAGGAAATGGCAACCCACTCCAGTATTCTCGCCTAGAGAAACCTATGGACAGAGGAACCTGGGGGCTACAGAGTCAGACACAACTGAAGTGACTTTGCACACAGTCATATAACCATATACTTAAGCATTAGTGTATAATTTTTGCAGGTGCAAGGACAGACATTTTGAAAGCTGATACACAGTGTTATTCATAAATTGAGAGCATACATGTGTATGTTTACGAACTAGTATGGATTTTGGCATTATTACTTAAAACCTTTCCGTGGTTCTCCATTATACCATTCAGTTCAGTTCAGTCGCTCAGTTATGTCTGACTCTTTGCGACCCCATGAGTCGCAGCATGCCAGGCCTTCCTGTCCATCACCAACTCCTGGAGTTCACTCAAACTCATGTCCATCGAGTTGGTGATGCCATCCAGCCATCTCATCCTCTGTCGTCCCCTTCTCCTCCTGCCCCCAATCTCTCCCAGCATCAGAGTCTTTTCCAATGAGTCAACTCTTCGTATGAGGTGGCCAAAGTACTGGAGTTTCAGCTTTACCATCATTCGTTCCAAAGAAATCCCAGGGCTGATCTCCTTCAGAATGGACTGGTTGGCTCTCCTTGCAGTCCAAGGGACTCTCAAGAGTCTTCTCCAACACCACAGTTCAAAAGCATCAGTGCTCAGCTTTCGGCACTCAGCTTTCTTCACAGTCCAACTCTCACATCCATACATGACCACTGGAAAAACCATAGCCTTGACTAGACGGACTTTTACTTTTTGAAAAAATGTTTATTTTTGGCTGTTCCAGGTATTCATTGTTGCACACAGGCTTTCTCCAGTTGTGGCAAGTGGGGGCTACTCTCTAGTCGGGGTGCACAGGCTTTTCATTGCAGTGGATTCTGTTGTTGCGGAGCACAGGTTCTAGGCACACTGACTTCAGCAGCTGTGGTGTGTGAGCTTAGTTGCCCTGTGGCTCATGGGGTCTTCCTGGCCCAGGGATTAAACCAGTGTCCCCTGCATTGCAAGGTGGATTCTTAACCACTGGGAGTGCCAGAGAATCCCACATCCTGCTTTTTAAAATCATGGCTCTTTAATATAGTAGATATTATATATTTGCATATTATTTATTCAAAACACTGTACTCAGTGCAAAGTACAGTATGGGCACAGAATGTTTGTTCAAGGGGCTTCCCTGGTGGCTCAGACTGTAAAGAATATGCCTGCAATGTGGAAGACCTGGTTTTGATCCCTGGGTTGGGAAGATCCCCTGGAGAAGGAAATGGCTATCCATTCCAGTATTCTTGCCTGGAGAATCCCATGGACAGAGGAGCCTGGCAGGCTACAGTTCATGCGGTCGCAAAGAGTTGGACATGACTGAGTGGCTAAGCACAGCACACATTGTTGAGTGCATGAATGAATGAGTTTGTGCCTGAGGATTCAGGGACCTTCTTGCCATAGCTCTTGAGTTCCTCCCTGAGGTCTTCTGTCCATAATCTTGAAGACTGGTTTTGAGGTACACATAGGTTCTGGGAACCCAGGTCTGTCTAACCACAACAGAACCCCATGCTTCAATTAGATGGACACAAGATGCTGCCTTTCTGTTGAATTTTCTGATGGATGCAACTATAGCTATTTTTTCAGAACAACACCCAGACCAGTAGACCTCTAGACCCACTTTGGATTTTTATGCTCTGTAGATGGTTATCATAGTCCCCTAGGTTGTTATTTAGTCAAATTATGTTCATTTTTTCGCCTATGCCTTTCCTCATATTTCACTCCCTTTGATTTGTTTTTCTTTTCTTTTCTAAATTCCCTTTGAGGCATCACATTACTCCTAATTGCCTGCAATGTTCCAAGTCTGGTCTCACGGCTGACACACAGACACACGCTCCGCCTTGGTTCGGGATGCCCCTGTGTGGATGGCTGAACATTTTACTAGCTCAGAGAATTGCTGAACAGCAATGCTTGCCTAACCTCCTGATACCTCTTTACCACTAGCTCACTATTTGGTTGTTTTCTCTATTATTGCCATCCAGGAATCCCCTTCAAGTTAAATTCCATCTTTAAGTTTATTCATCCCCAGTTAGATCATCTGCATTTTTTCAACCAGTGCCTCATTGAATTACTTTTGACATATATTACCAAGATCTGTGTATAGCTTGGTATTGTGTGCCAGTCTTCAACTGCTGTTAGGAACACCTCCCAATTTAGTTTCATCTGTAGATGTGATTATCATGATAATAGTAACACAATATTCCGCTCTCTTTCTTGATTCTTAATAAAGTTGGTAGGGTAAAGCTGTGTATCTTTGCTGATCATACACTCAGGACTTTCTTTTCACAGTTCTGTCTGTGTCCGCTCATTGCTGGGGTTGACTGAGGGCTGTTTTTACTTCCCATGACAGTGCTGAAGGACTCACCTAGCTTCTCTTTATGAAAGGGCTGGCTCTTCAAATACAACTTAACAAACCCAGGGGAGGCTTTCGGCCTTGATTTCTTTCTCCCTGTTGGGTTCCTTCCTCTTCAGTTCCATCACGGAGGTAAGACACATCCCTTGATCTCTAAGGGAATTATAGATTGTTAGTAGTTGAGTGAATGAGTGAATGGATGGTTAGATGAATAGGTGAATGAGTGAATGAAGCTCTCAGACACTAGGCTGCTTGCTGCTGTGAGATTAGTAGATGGAGCTTGTGAAACCAAAGGAATGGTTACTTCTCATTGGTTTGGTGTAAGTTGCAGTGTCCTTTGGGCAATCTCAGTCTATTTCTGTATCAGGCTACCCTTCCTAAGTAGGGAGCTTCTGCCACTCTTCAACAGCAAATGTTGCATTTCTGCTTTTAACTCAGTCCTTGTATTTATCCACTGTATGAAAGGGCAAACATAACATCTTGTAATGCATTCCAGTGCACATGGCATTGATGCCCCTGCCTTATGATCCCTATCTCTTCCCTGGAAATCTCCCCCACACAGTCCCACATAGTAAAGCATCAGGAAGGGTAGCCTCATGTATTTCAATTGCATTAGTAATACTTTATTTCTCACTGGTTGGTCTTTGTCATGTTATTCCATATAGCTTGGAGTGTTTCAGATATTTCATAAAAACTTTAAAAAATAAGAGGCATGGGCCTTGCCTTCGGAAGACTTCTACTTGTTAGAGAAGACTTGCCCAGTAAAGAACTATTAACAAATTTGAGAAAACACTACAGGCTGGTTGTGCTTATAGTACTGTGGCTCAGCGGTGGGTGAAAAATTTCAACCTACTTAAAGGTGGTAGTGGTATTATCAGGGGTAGTAGGAAGGGAGTGATAGAAAAAGCTCAGAGATTATCCTTAGGACCAGTCTTGAAGGATGAGTAGAGTTCACCAGGCAGACAAAACAGTAATGCTATTTAAGGCAAAGGGAATGGACAGGTGAAAACACAGAATGCATTTGAGAAGCTGTAAATGGTCCAACATGGACAGAAATGTGTTTGGGAAGCAGGGAGATTTGGGTTTGCAATTAGTTTGAGAGAGATTATGTATGTCATTCATGTCAGGCTAAGCCATATGGATTTTATTGTGTAGACCCAAGGGCTTTTAAATTGGGAAGAGATATGATCAGATTTGCATTTTAGAAAGACTAACTAGGCAGCAGATTGAAGGTGGGATAAGCCTGGAGGCACAAGTAACTGCTCCTGAAGGAAGTGTAGGTAGAGATGTTGGGAAGAAGAACAGCATGTGAGGCAGAGGGAACAGCAGGAGCATCAGTATATAGGAGAATAACATGGATTTACACTAAAAAAGTAGAGTGTGAGCATTTTCCACAAAGTTCTTACGCACACACTTGAAACCTACCAATATAGCTGATAAATTCACAGCAGCTCTACAATGAAACATATGCATTTTTTGTTATAGTAAAAGATTGGATAACAAATTATGATGTATTTGTGGAACTTCTTTGCTTTGTTCATATTTGCATTGGTTTAAAACCACAGGATGTTATCACTCACCATTAAAATATTTAAAATAGCAAACTACTGCAATAACAGTTTAAAATATTCAGAATTATTTGTTGCATGGCAATGAATGAGGGGCTAGAAGTGAATCTTGAACGCTGGACCAAGAAATCTAAACTTTATTTGTATGATACTGAGGAACTATTTCAGGTTTTTTTAGAAGGGATGACATGCATAAAATATAATTTTAGGAAGATTTAAGTTTATCGTAGGTTGAAGCAGGTAGACCTGTTTTGTGTTGTGAGGTATGTTTCTGTATTTTGGATTTTTGAATTATATAATTGTCTGTCTTACAAATGTTACTATTTTTTGCACATTATTTCTTTTAATTCATGCATTGAAAATTCTCTTTGAAATTACAAAATATTCTGTATCTTTCCAAGATGATTCTGAAACAATGATTCAAAGTGATTTTTACCATCTAGTTGATAGAACATTATACCCAACTTCTTTTCCTCTTCTACTGTATGTATTTGTAAACAAAAGATAGGAATTTCCCCAGGATAGATTTGACAAATCCCATTCAGCTGTGTAACAAAGTGGCCAGGTTATTTGCTAGGGTATAGATCTTAGATTCCAGAAGCTTTTCTGAAAAATCAACAATGACTACCAGTTTTGCAGCTTGAGCAACTGAATGGTATTGATGCCATTTAATTAGATGGGATAATTTGTGGAGAAATACTGTAGGATGTGTGTGTATATATATAACTACATATATCTGTACCTTTACTTATCTGACCTAGTAGATAAATTTGGGAGCAATCAGCATAGTTTTGTTGTTGTTGTTGTAAAATCCATAGGACTGGTTAGATCACTTTGTGTATTAGTCAAGATAAGCTAAGCTCTGCTACAGAAGAAACAAGCCTTGAAAATCTTAGTGACCCAACATAGTAAGGTTTGTTTTTCTTGCTTACTCAGAGTCAGATACAAATGTCTTGGGCAGGTGGCTCTTCTGTAATCAAGGATATGAGGCATTTGAATTTCCTCCACTGTGGGACTCTGCCAGGAGCAGTGCCAGGATCTGCCCACATATGCTGATCTGCTTTTTGTTTGTTCTTCTATTTTTTGTGAATTTTGAAAAGACTGATAAAAATATTTACAATTCAATTTTAGAATTCACTGAATATTAATCATCTAAAACACAGCCCCTATTTGAAAATGTTTGTACTTTGGCAGTTAAAAAAAAAAAAAAACTTGCCTTTAAATATTAGGTAAGTTTAAGCTCTGGTAATTTTAGCTATATGAGAGATTTTGATCTGTTTTGTTCTTGCAGAAATCATCATTTTAGGGCATTCATTATCTTGCCCGTGGACTGATTCAGAGTGCTGGATAATTTAATTTTAATATGGTGTTGGGAAAAACCCCAAATAATTGAGCTATTATCTTAGATGGCTGCTTTTCTGTTGCCTTAGTAGTCTAAGAAAAGTGACCCCCAGTACAAGAAATATTCTCATCAGTGAAACCCCACTTAGCATAGGATGTAAGTCTCAGAGGGGCTAGAAATAAGCCATGTGCTTTCTGGAAATACTTTTCTAATCCAATGGCCCTAAAAGATAACTCTGTATTTAGTATTCTGTCAGGAGACTACCCAGGTGCCATATTTATATATCATTCCTGAGAATGGTTTAAAACTGAGTGCTATCAAGCCTGTTTTTCTTCTGTATAGAAGAAGGAGATTTATAACAAAAATCATAAATAAGAGACAAAGGAACTCTGAAGTTTCTTTTTTTCCTGCCTGCCTTTCCCTGTTCAGTGATAGAACAATTTATGAATCTGACAAATCCTCCCCTAGATAATGGTAAGAGTAACACAGTGTTCAGCTGAGTAACTCTGGGCCACTAAAGTTTATTAGACTGTAGAGCAACAGCAGCAGGATTGATGCAATAATCAAATGACATGCTTGATTTGGATTCTCCCAGTCTCTCTCTTCCCACCCCAGCCCTCCTTATACCTATCCCTCCCTCCCTTCTTCGTGCCTGTACCTAAGGAAAACTAAAGAGAGGGAATTTGAAATTGAAGAGGTTGGCAGGGGTAGACTCCCAGTTTCCGCAAGCAGCATTCACTCAGAACGTATGAGAAGTCTGTGCCAAAAGGTTAAAAGAAAATAAGGAACATGGTCATAAACACATCCCGACTAAATTTTTCGTTTGGATCTGAGTAACCCAAGAGGCAAGAGAAGCCTTTTCCATCTGCTGCCTGCTTAGGCCAACCCTGAGTTGTTGGGACACCAGAGACATGATCAAAATACATCAATAACTTGAGTTAAACCAATATTGATGGGTCAGAGTTGGCAAGAAGACAGAAATTTAGGCATTGGGAAAACTCGACTGCTTTGAAAACTCTAGACTCCATGGGGTATGTTGATCATAAAAGCTTTTAAAGTGAAAGTGAAGTCGCTCAGTCGTGTCCGACTCTTTGCGGCCCCGTGGACTGTAGCCCACCAGGCTCCTCCCTCCATGGGATTCTCCAGGCAAGAATACTGGAGTGGGTTGCCATTTCCTTCTCCAGGGGATCTTCCCGACTCAGGGATCGAACCTAGGTCTCTCGCATTGCAGGCAGATGCTTTAACCTCTGAGCCACCAGGGAAGCCCAAAAGCTTTTAAGAAGTCACTAAATCCAGCACTTCAAAATGGCAGCTGGAGGGTGAGGCTGGTGTGCATTTGCTTGGTTTAGACCACGCTATTTTGTGAAGCTGAGTTTTAATGCCTTCAGGGGAGATTTTCATTTTCACAGGGCTTCCCTTCTTCCTATTAAATTCTGCCTCTTGTATACATATGGGCTTCCTTTGTGGCTCAGCTGGTAAAGAATCTGCCTGCAATGCTGGAGACCTGGGTTCGATCCCTGGGTTGGGAAGATGGAGAAGGGAAAGGCTATCAACTCCAGTATTCTGGCCTGGAGAATTCCATGGACTATATAGTCCATGGGGTTGCAAAGAGTCGGACACGACTGAGTGACTTTCACTTGTACATATATGTGGCTTAATTCCTGGCCTGGGACGCCTTTGTGTTTGAAAAGTAAATCCATCTACTGCTTCTAGTTGGACCACGGCATGACTCCTGACTGAAAAGATGTGGGAGTCTTAAACTAGATTCTTTATTCTCTGCTTGTAAGAGGATGAAATTTGTTGGAAATTGCTAAATGTCACCATTGTTGAGGAGACACTGAAGAAGTTAACATATTATGAGAAAACCAGGAGGACTGACAACCCAGTCCAGGAGACCTTCAGCTTTTTCAAGACAGTGAAAGAAAAAGGTCTCTCAAATATCGAGAAATGTACTTTATAACCAGAATAGTCTGTGATGAATGGGGTAATAATATTCCACCCTGCATATAAAGAAAAGTGGTATGGACATTACTGCTTTTTTGGACACTGGAGCAACTATATCACTCATTTCTGAGAGGCTGTCAAAAAAAATTGAAGGGTTTAAATATATGACCTTTTACAGGAATTACTTCAACAATAGCTTATTCTACTGAGTCCATTGAAGTTGCAGTTGCAGCAGTGCATTTCTTGTTGCAAGATGCAAATTGTGGGCTAATTGCAAGATTTAATCCTACCTGTTTAGGGCAGTCCTCAGAAAACTGGGTTTTTGCAACACTATTTTATGGGTCAGTACCAAACATTCTGTCACAAACAATAGAAGGAAATTTAAGAAAAGAAATAGAATGCAAGAGCTATCAGAAATATAGACTGATCTTGGAGCAAATGGGTTTTGCTTTGTAAATCGAGTTGGTAATTAGACAAGGGAGCCATTCAGGTTGATGCAGAACACCAAAGCCTCCAAAAAACAAGGGCAGTGCAAATACCAACCAGCTATGTGTGATAAAACAAAATGAGGAAAGTGAATGTACACCCGTTCTTTGGTTAGTCACTCTCCTAGGAAACACCACACTATTACACCTGTCTAGACCATGCACACAGTCTAGCCTGAAAGAGAGCATTTCAGAAATACCAGGAGGAGGTAGGCGAGAATGTTTACTGAAATAGATAACCGAAAGCTCCACTTCTAGCCTGTCAGTTTTGCCATTTGAATAACTGAGTCTGAAGCCCTGAGTAATCTCCATCTATATGAGTTCTTCAGATTAACTGGTGTCGCCTGTAGTCATTGACAACTCCCCAGATCTTCTCTGTCAAGTACCATATGTGCACACCAGAGACATATCCAAAAGCTGCTGGCAAATATCTTTAGATAATGAGTGCAAATTAATAACTCGTTTTGTACGTCACAAGGGATCATGCCATTTTAATGTTATGCCCTTTGGGTGAACAAATGGGACAAAGGTCTTTTAGATACTAATGAATAGTGTCTTACAAGGATTAATTTGTCCAACTTTTTTGAGCTGACATCATATGCAACATGGCTTGATTTGTTGGGTCTGTGGTGGGGTTGGCTCTGTAGAACTAAGAAGAAAATGAACTTTAACTTTGGGCTTTAAGACTGTTATTTAGGAGGGATGTCATTCTGGTTTCTCAATGAAGCAGCTTCTCATAGGCTTATCATGTATGGTAGTACAGGCTGTACCCTTATTCACTCACAGCGTAGTCTGCATGAATGG
The DNA here is from genome assembly GCF_032405125.1 of Capricornis sumatraensis. Taxonomy (NCBI): domain Eukaryota; kingdom Metazoa; phylum Chordata; class Mammalia; order Artiodactyla; family Bovidae; genus Capricornis; species Capricornis sumatraensis. The sequence continues at coordinate 43,118,432 of NC_091088.1, forward strand.
TGCCCCACTCCCCTCCCCCAGAGTTGAGTGCACACAGTTAGTGCAGCTGCTTGCAGTGGATCCAGTAGCCTCTCATGACTAACCATCATTTCATTCTGGATGGCAGCGTGTATTAGTAATGGTGAGTGTCATACTCCATTGTATTAACAAGAATTTGATTATTCACAAGGATTTATATTCTTTCTGATTAGGAATCCAATGGCTCCTGTGTTTATTATGTACTGAAGTTTGTGTATGCCTGTGTTTTCTAATGAAAAATTAGATAAAATTTTTTAGCTATTATATTTCTGTATATTAAAAGTATGGATTGAAGTGGGTTGCCTTTTCCTTCTCCAAAAGTATAGATATTTGCCAGTATTGGCTAGGGAGCAGGGAAATAAGTATTCTTTTAAATTCTTATTTCATAGCATAAATCAGTAGGGCTTTATGATTTGGGGGGAAATTTGGAAATTCTGTTACATAAAAAATGTATGTATCTAACAGAAATTCTTTTGCAAGTGTACAATATATGTATAAGTATTGTTTGTTGTAGCTTGTAATAACAAGGACAAACCACTCACACCCTACTTTAGTTAAAGTAGGAATTTAACTAAATCAATGGCAGACTGAGTCTTTGCAATGGACTGCTATGAAACAATAAAAGAGTAAAGCAGACCAACTGTGTGTACAGTACACACCATTTGCAAGCACATGTGGCAGCTGTGTCTGTTGATAAGGACTGACCTAAAAGAGACCAAAGGTATATCGTTAAATGGAAAAAAGAAAGATGTAACACAGTATTTAGGGTGTGATCTCATTTACGCAAGAATTAAGTAAATAAGAATGATACAGACACATACATAAAAAACAGGTCTGTGTATACAGACTTGTTCAGTTAGTTCAGTTCAGTTCAGTCACTCAGTCATGTCTGACTCTTTGCCACCCCATGGACTGCAGCACACCAGGCCTCCATGTCCATCACCAACTCCCAGAGTTTACTCAGACTCATGTCCATTGAGTCGATGATGCCATCCAACCATCTCATCCTCTGTCATCCCCTTCTCCTCCTGCCTTCAATCTTTCCCAGCATCAGGTTCTTTCAAATGAATCAGTTCTTAGCATCAGATGGCCAAACTATTGGAGATTCAGCTTCAGCAACAGTCCTTCCAATGAATGTTCAGGACTGATTTCCTTTAGGATTGACTGGTTGTATCTCCTTGCAGTCCAAGGGACTCTCAAGAGTCTTCTCCAACACCACAGTTCAAAAGCATCAATTCTTTGGCACTCAGCTTTCTTTATGGTCCAACTCTTATATCCATACACATAACTACTAGAAAAACCAAAGCTTTGACTAAATGGATGTTTGTTGGCAAAGTAATGTCTCTGCTTTTTAATAAGCTGTCTGGGTTGGTCATAACTTTTCTTCCAAGGAGTAGGCATCTTTTAATTTCATTGCTGCAGTCACCATATGCAATGATTTTAGTCAGTCAGTCAGTTCAGTTGCTCAGTCGTGTCAGACTCTTTGTGACCCCATGAATCGCAGCATGCCAGGCCTCCCTGTCCATCACCAACTCAGGGAGTTCACTCAGACTCACATCCATCGAGTCAGTGATGCCATCTAGAAATCTCATCCTCTGTCGTCCCCTTCTCCTCCTGCCCCCAATCCCTCCCAGCATCAGTCTTTTCCAATGAGTCAACTCTTTGCATGAGGTGGCCAAAGTACTGAAGTTTCAGCTTTTGCATCATTCCTTCCAAAGAAATCCCAGGGCTAATATCCTTCAGAATGGACTGGTAGGATCTTCTTGCAGTCCAAGGGACTCTCAAGAGTTTTCTCCCACCACAGTTGAAAAGCATCAATTCTTTGGTGCTCAGCTTTCTTCACATTCCAACTCTCACATCCATACTTGACCACTGGAAAAACCATAGCCTTGACTAGACGGACCTTTGTTGGCAAAGTAATGTCTCTGCTTTTCAATATGCTATCTAGGTTGGTCATAACTTTCCTTCCAAGGACTAAGCGTCTTTTAATCTCATGGCTGCAGTCATCATCTGCAGTGATTTTGGAGCCCAAAAAAGCAAAGTCTGACACTGTTTCCACTGTTTCCCCATCTATTTCCCATGAAGTGATGGGACCAGATGCCATGATCTTCGTTTTCTGAATGTTGAGCTTGAAGCCAACTTTTTCACTCTCCTCTTTCACTTTCATCAAGAGGCTTTTTAGTTCCTCTTCACTTTCTGCCATAAGGGTGGTGTCATCTGCATATCTGAGGTTATTGATATTTCTCCCAGCAATCTTGATTCCAGCTTGTGCTTCTTCCAGCCCAGAAATTCTCATGATGTATTCTACATGTAAGTTAAATAAGCAGGCTGACAATATACAGCCTTGACATACTCCTTTTTCTATTTGGAACCAGTCTATTGTTCCATGTCCAGTTATAACTGTTGCTTCTTGACGTGCATACAGATTTCTCAAGAGGCAGGTTAGGTGGTCTGGTATGCCCATCTCTTTCAGAATTTTCCACAGTTTATTGTGATCCACACAGTCAAAGGCTTTGGCATAGTCAATAAGGCAGAAATAGATGTTTTTCTGGAACTCTCTTGCTTTTTCCATGATCCAGCGGATGTTGGCAATTTGATCTCTGGTTCCTCTGCCTTTTCTAAAACCAGCTTGAACATCAGGGAGTTCACGGTTCACGTACTGCTGAAGCCTGCTTGGAGAATTTTGAACATTACTTTACTAGCATGTGAGATGAGTATAATTGTGCAGTAGTTTGAGCATTCTTTGGCGTTGCCTTTCTTTGGGATTGGAATGAAAACTGACCTTTTCCAGTCCTGTGGCCACTGCTGAGTTTTCCAAATTTGCTGGCACATTGAGTGCAGCACTTTCACAGCATCATCTTTCAGGATTTGAAATAGCTCGATTGGAATTCCATCACCTCCACTAGCTTTGTTTGTAGTGATACTTTCTAAGGCCCACTTGACTTCAAATTCCAGGATGCCTGGCTCTAGGTGAGTGATCACACCAAGGTGATTATCTGGGTCGTGAAGATCTTTTTTGTACAGTTCTTCCGTGTATTCTTGCCACCTCTTCTTAATATCTTCTGCTTCTGTTAGGTCCATACCATTTCTGTCCTTTATCGAGCCCATGTTTGCAGGAAATGTTTCCTTGGTATCTCTAATTTTCTTGAAGAGATCTCTAGTCTTTACCATTCTGTTGTTTTCCTCTATTTCTTTGCATTGATCACTGAGGAAGGCTTTCTTATCTCTTCTTGCTATTCTTTAGAACTCTGCATTCAAAGGCTTATATCTTTCCTTTTCTCCTTTGCTTTTCCCTTCTCTTCTTTTCACAGCTATTTGTAAGGCTTCTCCAGACAGCCGTTTTGCTTTTTTGCATTTCTTTTCCATGGCGATGGTCTTGATCCCTGTCTCCTGTATAATGTCATGAACCTCTGTCCATAGTTCATCAGGCATTCTATCTATCAGATCTAGTCCCTTAAATCTATTTCTCACTTCCACTGTAGAATCATAAGGAATTTGATTTAGGTCATACCTGAATGGTCTAGCGGTTTTCCCTACTTTCTTCAATTTAAGTCTGAATTTGGCAATAAGGAGTTCATGATCTGAGCCACAGTCAGCTCCTGGTCTTGTTTTTGTTGACTGTATAGAGCTTCTCCATCTTTGGCTGTAAAGGATATAATCAGTCTGATTTTGGTGTTGACCATCTGGTGATGTCCATGTGTAGAGTTTTCTCTTGTGTTGTTGGAAGAGGGTGTTTGCTATGACCAGTGCATTTTCTTGCCAAAACTCTATTAGTCTTTGCCCTGCTTCATTCCACATTCCAAGGCCAAATTTGCCTGTTACTCCAGGTGTTTCTTGACTTCCTACTTTTGCATTCCAGTCCCCTATAATGAAAAGGACATCTCTTTTGGCTGTTAGTTCTAAAAGGTCTTCTAGGTCTTCATAGAACTGTTTAACTTCAGCTTCTTAAGCATTACAGTTGGGGCATAGACTTGGATTGCTGTGATATTGAATGGTTTGCCTTGGAAAGAAACAGAGATCATTCTGTTGTATTTGAGATTGCATCCAAGTACGGCATTTTGGACTCTTTTGTTGACCATGATGGCTACTCCATTTCTTCTGAGGGACTCCTGCCCACAGTAGTAGATATAATGGTCATCTGAGTTAAATCCACCCATTCCAGTCCATTTTAGTTTGCTAATTCCTAGGATGTCAACGTTCACCCTTGCCATCTCTTGTTTGACCACTTCCAATTTGCCTTGATTCATGGACCTGACATTCCAAGTTCTTATGCAGTATTGCTCTTGCAGCATCAGACCTGGCTTCCATCACCAGTCACATCCACAACGGGGTATTGTTTTTGCTTTGGCTCCATCCCTTCATTCTTTCTGGAGTTATTTCTCCACTGATCTCCAGTAGCATGTTGGGCACCTACTGACCTGGGGAGTTCCTCTTTTGGTATCCTATCATTTTGCCTTTTCATACTGTTCATGGGGTTCTCAAGGCAAGAATACTGAAGTGGTTTGCCATTCCCTTCTCCAGTGGACCACACTCTGTCAGACCTCTCCACCATGACCTGCCCGTCTTAGGTTGCCCCGCAGGCATGGCTTGGTTTCATTGAGTTAGACAAGGCTGTGGTCCTAATGTGATTAGATTGACTAGTTTTCTGTGAGTATGGTTTCAGTGTGTCTGCCCTCTGATGCCCTCTTGCAACACCTACCGTCTTACTTGGGTCTCTTTTACCTTGGATGTGGGGTATCTCTTCACAGCTGTTAGAGCAAAGTGCAGCTGTTATTCCTTACCTTGGATGAGGGGTACCTCCTCACAGCTGCCCCTCTGACCTTGAACGTGGGATAGCTCCTCTAGGCCCTCCTGAGCCCACGCAGCAATGATTTTGGAGCCCCCCAAAACAAAGTCTGTCACTATTTCCATGTTTCCCAATCTATTTGCCATGAAGTGACGGGACCAGGTGCTGTGATCTTAGTTTTCTGAATGTTGAGTTTTAAGCCAACTTTTTTACTCTCCTCTTTCACTTTCGTCAAGAGACTCTTTAGTTCTTCTTCACTTTCTGCCATAAGGGTGGTGTCATTTGCATGTCTGAGGTTATTGATATTTTTCCCGGCAATCTTGATTCCAGCCTGTGGTTCATCCAGCCCAGCGTTTCTCATGATGTGTTCTGCATATCAGTTAAATAAGCAGGGTGACAATATACAGACTTGACGTACTCCTTTTCCTATTTGGAACCAGTCTGTTCCATGTCCAGTTCGAACTGTTGCTTCCTGACCTGCCTACAGATTTCTCAGGAAGCAGGTCAGTTGGTCTGGTATTCCCATCTCTTTCAGAATTTTCCACAGTTCACTGTGATCTACACAGTCAAAGGTTTTGGCATAGTCAACAAAGCAGAAGTAGATGTTTTTCTGGAACTCCTGCTTTTTTGATGATCCAGTGAATGTTGGCAATTTGATCTCTGGTTCCTCTGCCTTTTTAAAATCCAGCTTGAACATCTGGAATTTCATGGTTCACGTACTGTTGAAGCCTGGCTTAGAGAATTTTGGGTATTACTTTGCTAGTGTGTGAGATGAGTGCAATTGTGTCGTAGTTTGAATGTTTCTTGACATTGCCTTTCTTTGGGATTGGAATGAAAACTGACCTTTTCCAGTCCTGTGGCCACTGCTGAGTTTTCCAAATTTGCTAGCATATTGAGTGCAGCACTTTCACAGCATTATCTTTCAGGATTTGAAACAACTCAACTGGAATTCCATCACCTCCACTAGTTTTGTTTGTAGTGATGCTTCCTCAGGCCCACTTGACTTCGCATTCCAGGATGTCTAGCTCTAGGTGAGTGATCACACCGTCATGGTTATCTGCGTCATGAAAATCTTTTTTTTTACAGTTCTTCTGTGTATTCTTGCCACTTGTTCTTAACATCTTCTGTTTCTGTTAGGTCCCGACCATTTCTGTCCTTTATCGAGCCTATGTTTGCATGAAATGTTCCTTTAGTAGCTCTAATTTTCTCGAAGAGATCTCTAGTCCTTCCTGTTCTAATGTTTTCCTCTATTTCTTTGCATGATCCCTGAGGAAGGCTTTCTTATCTCTCCTTGCTATTCTTTGGAACTCTGCATTCAAATGGCTATATCTTACCTTTTCTCCTTTGCCTTTCACTTCACTTCTTTTCATAGCTATTTGTAAGGCCTCCTCAGACAAGCACTTTGCCTTTTTGCATGTCTTTTTCTTGGGGATGGTCTTGATCCGTGCCTGCTGTACAATGTGTCATGAACCTCCATCCATAGTTCTTCGGCACTCTGTCTATCAGATCGAATCCCTTGAAACTATTTGTCACTTCCACTGTATAATCGTAAGGGATTTAGTTTAGGTCATATCTGAATGGTCTAGTGGTTTTCCCTACTTTCTTCAATTTAAGTCTGAATTTGGCAATAAGGAGTTCATGATCTGAGCCACAGTCAGCTCCCAGTCTTGTTTTTGCTGACTGTATGGATCCTCTCCATCTTTGGCTTCAAAGGATATATTTTCGCTGTTGACCATTGGGTGATGTCCATGTGTAGAGTCTTCCCTTGTGTTGTTGAAAAAGGGTGTTTGCTATGACCAGTACGTTCTCTTGGGAAAACTGTGTTAACCTTTGCCCTGATTTATTCTGTATTCCAAAGCCAAATTTGCCCATTCAGTTCAGTTCAGTCGCTCAGTCGTGTCCGACTCTTTGCGACCCCATGAATCACAGCATGCCAGGCCTCCCTGTCCATCACCATCTCCCAGAGTTCACTCAGACTCACGTCCATCGAGTCAGTGATGCCATCCAGCCATCTCATCCTCGTTCATCCCCTTCTCCTCCTGCCCCCCATCCCTCCTTACCTTGGATGAGGGGTATATCCTTACGCCGCCATTCCTGACCTTCAATGTGGGATAGCTCCTCTCGGCCCTCCTGTGCCTGCGCAGCCACCGCTCCTCCGCTTGCTCCTCCAGGCCGCCGGCCCTGGCCTCAGGCTCTGGGTGGCTCCTCAGGGTCACCGCCCCTGGCCTCGGGTGCCAGGTGGCTTCTCCCAGCCGCCCCTGACCTTGGACGTGGGGTGTCTCCTCCCGGCCGCCACTGACCTCGGACATGGGGTAGCTCCTCTCGGCCACACTTAGTGCACCAGCGCGCAGCCTCCTGCGCTTAGTGCGTAATTTGCCCATTACTCCTGGTATTTCTTGACTTCCTACTTTTGCATTCCAGTCCCTTATAATGAAAATGTCATCTTTTTGGGTGTTAGTTCTAGAAGGTCTTGTAGGTCTTCATAGAACCGTTCAACTTCAGCTTCTTCAGCGTTACTAGTTGGAGCATAGACTTGGATTGCCATGATATTGAATAGTTTGCCTTGGAAACGAACAGAGATCATTCTGTCGTTTTTGAGATTGCATCCAAGTACTGCATTTTGGACTCTTGTAGACTGTGATGGCTACTCCATTTCTTCTAAGTGATTGTTGCCCACAGTAGTAGATATAATGGTCATCTGAGTTAAATTCACTTATTCCAGTCCATTTTAGTTCACTGATTCCTGAAATGTCGATGTTCACTCTTGTCATCTCCTGTTTGAGCACTTCCAATTTGCCTTGATTCATGGACCTAACATACCAGGTTCCTATGCAGTATTGCTCTTTATTGCATCAGACTTTAGTTCCTTCACCAGTCACATCCACAACTGGGATTTTTCTGGAGGATGAGACTCTGCAGTCTCCAGGAATCCCATTTGCTGTGACATATATTTCTTTATTTTAAAAATTGATGACAAAAAAATAAGAAAAAAATTATAATTTAGAAAATGAGCCTGCCAGCTTCCTGATTGGGAGTACACTTAGGTGTTTTGCTAGCTCACATTTAGGATCATGAGTCTCCTGATAATATGCATCCACAAGACAAACAGAGATGGGATACCGAGGTCAGAGCTCATTCCTACTCTGTAGAAAGAATTCTGACTCCTCCCCATTAATGGTGACCACAGTTTCTTACAGTGGTTACTTGCTCGTCAGGCTAAGCTTTGTTCTAAAGTTTAACAGGGTACAGATGTAGATATTCCCTAGGACTGACATTTCAGATAGTCACAAACCTGATTGAGCATATTCATTTCCCCTCCAAAAAGGCCTTGCAATTTTTGTGCGTCACTGAAGAATCAAAATTACACAGCATGGAACATTTTTTTCTTGGTCTAATAGAAGTCCAAAGCTCAGCCAGTCAAGTACTGATGGTGGAAGCATCCTTAGCCTTTTTTGGTGGTAGACACATAAGAAATGGAAGCTATGGAACCAATAATCAATCTACCTGCATATGCACTTCAAACATCATTTTGCACTTAATTCAGGAGCTATTCTGCTGTATTTGAGAGACATTCCATTGTTTTTGTTCAGTTGCTAAGTTGTGTCCAACTCTTTGCAACCCCATGACTGCACCACGCCAGGCTCCTCTGTCCTCCACTATCCCATGAAGTGATGGTACCAGATGCCATGATTATAGTTTTGTTTTTGATGTTTTTATTGGTGTTTAAAATTAGTGAACTAGAGAATTTACATTGGAAAAGAATTATTTTTGAGTACCACATGCATATTTAAAAATAGCTGTAACCTCAGTAGGAAGAAGTCCCTAGGAAGTCTTCTTCTTCAAAGATTTAAATAATGAATTGATGCTCTAGGTTGATGCTTTGGAAATTTGAGTGGGTTATGGATTGATGACCATGGTATTGGTGATACATACTTGCTAAATGGGGACCCACTTAATCTCAGCATCAGGAATTGCTTTTCATTTTGTGGACGCTGGAGACTTCATTCATGATTAAGTTTTCACTTTTTGGCTTTGTTGCAAGAAAGCCTTAGATCCAAACTGGTGATTTGTTCAAACAAGCATGTAAGACTCAGTGCCATTTTGCATTTACCCATTTCTGAGTCTTTGTTTATACTCCTTGTGTTTTTCTTTCTTCCCAATTTCTCATGTAGGTTGCCTTGTGTTATTTTGTATAGTTGTGAATAAGTATTAATCTTTCTAAAGGATAAAGAAGGATATAAATAAATGCAGAGATAAGTAAATAAATGCAGTAGTCCTAGAAGCAATGGCATTTTGCCTCCTGTTTGAGGCTCAGGGATCATGTTTCCCTGGTGTTCAATGGTGTGTCCTAAGTCATGTCTGATTCTTTGCAACCCCAGGGACTGCAGCATACCGGGCCGCCCTGTCCTTCACTATCTCCCAGAGTTTGCTCAAACTCATGTCCATTGAATTGGTGATGCCATCTGATCATCTCATCCTCTGTTGCCCCCTTATCCTCCTGCCTCAATCTCTCCCAGTATCAGGGTCTTTTCCAGTGAGTTGGCTCTTCACATCAGATGACCAAAGTATTGGAGCTTCAGCTTTAACATCAGTCCTTCTAATGAAAATTCAGGGTTGATTTCCTTTAGGATTGACTGACTTGGTCTCCTTGCAGTCCAAGGGACCCTCAAGAGTCTTCTCCAGCACCACAATTCAGAAGCATCAGTTCTTCAGTGCTCAGCCTTCTTTATGGTCCAACTCTCATATCCGTACATGACTACTGGAAAAACCATAGCTTTGACTATATGGACCTTTGTCAGCACAGTGATGTCTCTGCTTTTTAATACGCTGTCTTGGTTTGTCATAGCTTCCTTCCAAAGAACAAGTGTCTTTTAATTTCATGGCTGCAGTCACCATCCACAGTGATTTTGGAGCCCAAGAAAATAAAATCTGTCACTGTTTATACTTTTTCCCCTTGCATTTGCCATGAAGTGATGAAACTGGATGCCGTGATCCTAGTTTTTTTAATATTGAGTTTTAAGCCAGCATTTTTACTCTTCTCTTTCACTCTCTTCACTGGCTTTTTAGTCTAGGTGTGTCTTGGTGTGTCTAGGGCTATTGTAAGAAACAAAACTGCCCATTTTCCAAAAGCTGTTTGGAGTTGGGTCTGTGCAGTTTGGTGTATTTGGACTTAGCTTGTAGATACACACATGGCATGGCAAAAGGAAGCTATGGTGACTCTTATCTGTGAGAGAAGTTTCTGACCTGCTTCTGGGACATAGAGGAAGAGGACCTTCTGAAGGCACATGGACTTCCAGGATTTAGCAACTCAAGAGAGCTGGAGTCTCAGTGGTTCCCTAATAGCCACTTTGTTGAGAATAACAACCCAATTTGACTTGTGAAGTGGGTATTTTTATAAACCTCATATTTCTCCATGTGATGACTTCTTAAATAACCTGATGAGGAGGGGGTCCATTTTTACCTTTTGGCACCCTACCTACAAGAACATTTCTGAAACCAATACAATAGAAATGCCTTTTACGTTCTTACTTTAAAAATGTGTTCAAAGTCCTAACCGCATAGATGCTATGGCCATCCCATCCTCAGCCGTGTACATGAGGAGTTAGTATTAGGGTGTTCTTCCAGAGAAGCCTCCTTTTTTTCCAGTGACTTGACTTTTTGGCCCCTTTGTAGCTCAGCCAGTAAAGAATCCACCTGAAATGCAGAAGACCCCAGTTTGATTACCTACTTCAGTATTCTTGGGCTCAGATGGTAAAGAATCCACCTGCAATGTGGGAGACCTGGGGTCGACCCCTGGGTTGGGAAGATCTCCTGGAGGAGAGCATGGCAGCCTATTCTAGTATTCTGGCCTGGAGAATTCCATGGACAAAGGAGCCTGGTGGACTATGGTCCATAGGGTCTCTAAGAGTCGGGCATGACTAAGTGACTAAGTACACACGTGCTCCATAATGAGGGACATGATTGAAAGCAGAGGCTGCTTCCTCAGTAATTAATTGTGGGCTGAGAATCTGGAGCTTGGTGTTTTTTGTCCATTGAGTACCATTTCACTGAACCTCAGCCTGGAGAACACCTGCAGAAAAAATACCTATGTAATATCTAAAGTAAACTTTAAAGTATTTTGCATTCACATGTATTTTGCTTTTTTTCCCTGAAGGGATTGAAAACACAGTAAACTGGTCACCATGTTGTTATGAGTAGCATCTTGCTAAAGGAAGTGAATGGCACTTTTTCATGTGATTTGTGAAGTTAAGGGCCAGAGACAGACACAGAACAATTAGCCAGCAATAATCAGGGCTAGAATAAAACTTGCCCGTCTGTCACTTAGAGCTCTACTGTCACAACAGCCTCCACTGTAGCATCAGAAGTCCAGTTTAAGGGATATTCCTATCAATCTTTGGAGACCAGAGTTCCCCAGCCTGCCAAGTGAATGAATATTCAGTCACTTCAGTGTGTGATGGTAGTTAGCAACACAAAGCAAGCCCAATGCCCAAAGAATGTGTAGAGGAATGTTAACTCTAGGAGCGACCATAACTTGATTTTCATGATTTCCTTGAGTTTAAAGCCTCAACCACAGTATTACATTACCAAGTTATTTGCATTTGAAATATAATACCTGGGGGAGGGGTGACATTTAATTAAATTACAGTGCTACCCTCAGGCTGCAGGGAACCAGACTGGCACCAGGCTGTGTGTGGAAGATGCTGGATGTACATTTTGTGCTTTTCCTGAAAGGCAAGGACTGGGAGGAGGAAACTCCAATGCTCCCCAAGAAGCATACCAGTGCTGAGCAGGCGCAGTTGACCGGTTTGGACTTAAAAATGCAGAATATAAATTGCATGTGTGAGAGTCTATTGAATGTGGAAAAGAGCACATACCTGCAGGCTCCACATTTTCTAAATGGCTTAAGAGAAAAGAAAGAGTAAGAATCCCTTGGCTTATCATAGACATAGCCCAGCCTAAGTCAGCATCTTCCCCAGTGAGAAAGGAATCTGGTTCTTTTGAGTCAACATGGCTCAGGATAACTGGGGGACTGTGGTCCCTTGCTCCTACTCTCTTGAGAATCCATGGTAATGGTTAGAAAAGGCCACCAAGGTCCCCACTGCTCAGAAGACCTTCCTTTCCATGCCCGTAAACCCCCCTTCACTAAGCAGGTACGGAGGTGGGAACGTTCAAGATGTCTGCACAGAACTCTAGCCATCTTATCTCCCATAGCATCTGTTTTCAACTGGCACAGATTTTTCCCTCCTGGGGGGACATTTTCAATGCTCAGAAACGTTTTTGGTTGTTATGATTGGGGAGGTGCTACTGGCATCTGTTGGGAAGAGGCCCTGGGTGAATATGCTGAAATAACATACAATGCATGAGACAGCCCCTCACAACAGAGTTGTTCAGCTGAGTCAGCAGTGCTGAAGTTGAGAAACTCTGTTCTAACAGAAGATGAGATTATGAAAGAGTGGATTCTAGTTACTGAGTTGGCTGTTAAAATAGAAAATAACCTATAAATTGCATTGACCCAGTGTGTCATTCAGAGTCCAACTAGGAAAGTGGGGACCACTTTGGTATTTAAAAGGAAACAAAGTTTTTTAAATTGAAGTATAGTTGATGTACACTATTGTGTTAATTTCTGCTGTATAGCAGAGCAGTTCAGATATATATATGTATGTATATATGTGTGTGTATATATGTGTATATATATATATATATATATATACACATTATTTTTAAATGTTCTGTTTCATTCTGGTTTATCACAGGATATTGAATATATATCCCTTTGCTATACTGTAGGACCTTGATGCTTATCCGTTCCATATATAATAGTTTGCAGCTACTAACCCCAAACTCCCAATCCTTTTCTCCCCACCTCCCCACCTCCAGGGGAGGTGTGCATGTGTTTCTGTTTGTAGATATGTTCATTTGTCATATTTTAGATTCCACATGTAAGTGATATCATATGGTATTTGTCTTTCTCTTTCTGACTTATTTCACTGAGTATAATAATCTCGAGTTGTTGCAAATGGCATTATTTCATTCCTTTTTATGGCTGAGTAATATTTCATTATATATAATATGATGCTATATATATATATGCCACATCTTCTTTATTCATTCATTTGTCAATAGACATTTAGGTCATTTCCATGTCTTGGCTATAGTGAGTAAGTGCTGCTACGACATGGGGGTGCATGTGTCTTTTTGAATAACAGTTTTGTCTGGATGTATACCCAGGAGTATGCTGGATCATATGGCAATTCTATTTTTAGCTTTTGGAAGAACTTCCATACTGTTTTCCATAGTGGTTACACCAATGCACATTCCCCCCATCTGGTTAGGAGGGTTCCAAAAGGAATCAAATTGGATTCATAGATTCAGCTGTGCAGGTGCTGGAGAGGCTGGGAGACAGAGAGAAGAGCAAGTCAAGGCAAAGGTTAGCAAAACCAGGAAGTCAATACCATTTCTTGGCCAAGGTATAGGGTGGGATGTGGGGACGTTGCTGTTTAGGGATTATGGTAGTTAGAACCACAACAAGCTGGTCTGGTAGGAGCTAAAACCGCTGAGATGAGGAAGCTCCTGGAGGGACAACCAAAGGAAGAGAGGGAGAAATATTCTGATTTTTCTTTCCTTCTGTTATGGAATCTCCCACCAGTGCCTCCTATCAGCTCAGTTCAGTTCAGTAGCTCAGTCATGTCTGACTTCACAACTCCATGGACTGCAGCACGCCAGGCTTCCAGTCCATCACCAACTGATGGAGCTTGATCAGACTCATGTCCATCGAGTCAGTGATGCCATCCAGTCATCTCATCCTCTGTCATCTCCTTCTCCTCTCACCTTCAATCTTTCTCAGCATCAGGGTCTTTTCCAAGGAGTCAGTTATTTGCATCAGGTGGCCAAAGTATTGGAGTTTCAGCTTCAGCATCAGTCCTTCCTTCCAGTGAATGTTCAGGACTGATTTCCTTTAGGATGGGTAGGTTGGATCTCCTTGCAGTCTAAGAGACTCTCAAGAGTCTTTGCCAACACCACAGCTCAAAAGCATCAATTCTTTGGCACTCAGCTTTCTTTATAGTCCAACTCTCACATCCATATACATAACTACTGGAAAAACCGAAGCTTTGACTAGGTGTACCTTTGTTGGCAAAGTAATGTCTCTACTTTTTAATATGCTGTCTAGGTTGGTCGTAACTTTTCTTCCAAGGAGAAAGCATCTTTTAATTTCATGGCTGCAATCACCATCTGCAGTGATTGTGGAGCCCCCTGCCCAAATAAAGTCTCTCACTGTTTCCACTGTTTCCCCTTCTATTTGCCATGAAGTGATGAGACTGGATGCCATGATCTTAGTTTTCTAAAGGTTGAGTTTTAAGCCAACTTTTTTACTCTCCTTTTTCACTTTCATCAAGAGGCTATTTAGTTCTTCTTCTCTTTCTGCTGTAAGTGTGGTGTCATCTGCTATCTGAGGTTATTGATATTTCTCCTGGCAATCTTGATTCCAGCTTGTGTTTCATCCAGCCTGGCATTTTGCATAATGTACTCTGTATGTAACTTAAATAAGCATGGTGACAATACAATATACAGCCTTGATGTACTCCTTCCCTTATTTGGAACCAGTCTGTTGTTCATGTCCAGTTCTAACCATTGCTTCCTGACCTGCCTACAGATTTCTCAGGAGGCAGGTCAGTTGGTCTGGTATTCCCATCTCTTGAAGAATTTTCCACAGTTTGTTGTGATCCACACAAAGGCTTTGGCATAGTCAATAAAGCAGAAATAGATGTTTTTCTGGAACTCCTGCTTTTTCAATGATCCAACAGATGTTGGCAATTTGATCTCTGGTTCCTCTGCCTTTTTAAAATCCAGCTTGAACATCTGGAATTTCATGGTTCACGTACTGTTGAAGCCTGGCTTAGAGAATTTTGGGTATTACTTTGCTAGTGTGTGAGATGAGTGCAATTGTGTCGTAGTTTGAATGTTTCTTAACATTGCCTTTCTTTGGGATTGGAATGAAAACTGACCTTTTCCAGTCCTGTGGCCACTGCTGAGTTTTCCAAATTTGCTAGCATATTGAGTGCAGCACTTTCACAGCATTTGAAACAACTCAACTGGAATTCCATCACCTCCACTGGTTTTGTTTGTAGTGATACTTCCTCAGGCCCACTTGACTTCGCATTCCAGGATGTCTAGCTCTAGGTGAGTGATCATACTGTCATGGTTATCTGGGTCATGAAAATCTTTTTTTTTTTTTTTTTAATAGTTCTTCTGTGTATTCTTGCCACCTGTTCTTAATGTCTTCTGTTTCTGTTAGGTCCAGACCATTTCAGTCCTTTATTGTGCCCATCTTTGCATGAAAAGTTCCCTTGGTATCTCTAATTTTCTTGAAGAGATCTCTAGTCTTTCCCGTTCTAATGTTTTCCTCTATTTCTTTGCATGATCCCTGAGGAAGGCTTTCTTATCTCTCCTTGCTATTCTTTGGAACTCTGCATTCAAATGGCTATATCTTTCCTTTTCTCCTTTGCCTTTCACTTCACTTCTTTTCATAGCTATTTGTAAGGCCTGCTCAGACAAGCACTTTGCCTTTTTGCATGTCTTTTTCTTGGGGATGGTCTTGATCCGTGCCTGCTGTAAAATGTGTCATGAACCTCTGTCCATAGTGTTTCAAGCACTCTGTCTATCAGATCTGTCTATCAGAATCCCTTGAAACTATTTGTCACTTCCACTGTATAATCGTAAGGGATTTAATTTAGGTCATATCTGAATGGTCTAGTGGTTTTCCCTACTTTCTTCAATTTAAGTCTGAATTTGGCAATAAGGAGTTCATGATCTGAGCCATAGTCAGCTCCCAGTCTTGTTTTTGCTGACTGTATAGAGCTTCTCCACCTTTGGCTGCAAAGAATATAATCAGTGTTTTCAGTGTTGACCATTGGGTGATGTCCATGTGTAGAGTCTTCCCTTGTGTTGTTGGAAAAGGGTGTTTGCTATGACCACTGTGTTCTCTTGGCAAAACTCTGTTAGCCTTTGCCCTGCTTCATTCTGTACTCCAAGGCCAAATTTGCCTGTTACTCCAGGTGTCTCATCTGAGCCCTAGCAGAAAGCCAGCTGTCCTGGGAGGCTAGGAAACACAGATGCAAGGAAGAGGGGTGAATGACTTTGAATGCAAACAGGTGCAAACTGGTCCATACTATCTTAGAGAGCCTAGTGAACTTTCCAGAGCATCAGAACAAACCGTGGCATGTTTGAGCAAACATCCAAAGAGTTCTGCATTATGGCTGGTACTGTTTATCACAGAACATCATCTTTCTTCCTGCCTCGCAACTTGAGCTTAAAATAATTTTAAAATTCCCATAATAGCAAAGAGAAGATACAGTTATTTCTTTCTCATTCAGGCTTAGAAGTAGCCAACTTCATGTGCTGAGTGGCCTTGTGACATGATGCAGAGTTTTTGTCTCTGTGTAGATAGCACAGTTTGTTGGAAATCCTGGTCAGCACACATTGTTAATTTTACTGGATCTGTGGCAAACTCAATCTTTCATTGTCAGGCTTCAGCTCATTTTGGTGGCAGTGATCTTGCTTCTTGCTTCACTCGAATGTATATCCTCTCCACGGGTCCTGCCCCTCTGGAAACAGGCTGAAAGGAGAAGGCTATTGGGGAGCTAGAGAACCTGCTGTGATGAATTTTATTTTTCCTTACAGTGTGATTTTTAAGAATTTAGACAAAGCAAAGGAAATTAATTTGTTTGTTTTCTATTTGAACTGCCCAATAAGTTCCCAAAGTCATGGGGATAAAAGTGATAAATTTTTAAGAGTCTTCTTTAAGAGAATTCTATTGATGCTTAATTATTTTTGCCCCACTTTTGATTATCTGCACTAATGGAGATGTGGAGGGCCCAAATCAATACCATCCCTTGATAATCCAAAAAAATCTCAATGTTGCCATTAGTTCTGACCTCCTCCCCCACCAGACCTTTTATCAGAGCTACTAAAAAGTGCCTCTGCACCCCCTGGGTTCTCAATATATTCAACTTGTTGACAGGCTGACTGATAAAATTGTCTGATTTGAGTTTTATCTCTTTTTCCCTGCTCCTGCCCACTCTCTGGGGGAGGTGCTAATGAGCAGCACAAGAACAAAACCACAGGAAAAAGAGACTGCAGAAAAGCCAGGGTAACACACAAAATGATTAAATAGCTCCCATATCCCTGAAACTTTACTACATAATGTCAGCTTTGTAGGATTTTTTTTTCTCTTTTCCTAAAATAAATTGAAATAACTCAAATGGGCTAAGTATATGGAGCCTGTGTGGACCCTTTGATGCTTTGAATAGCTTTTGTATGGTATTCATTTTCTGGGGAAAGATTTTTAATTATTAACCCCTTTATAAATGGCATTGATGTTACTCCTTATGCTGGTAAAATGCCCAGACATTTTCTTAACTTCAAGGCAGCTAAGAATTGGGGTGTTTGTCTTGACCCCTTTAAGGGACTAACCCTAAAACTAAAGAAAGAACTTGGGGACCAGGTTAAATTGGTTTTCTTGTGTTGTATTTGTCAGACACATTTATCCATTATCCAAACTGGACTCATGGTCAACCACAGAAATAGCTGGCTGCATCACTATCCTACTGTGCTTGCTCACCCTTTCCTTTTCTCCCCATGATGGGGGGTAAGGCAGAACTGACAATGAATAAAGCATATACATTGCTGCTGCTACTGCTAAGTCACTTCAGCAGTACGGCCCCATGGACCGCAGCCTACCAGGCCACATTGCCACAAATATCAGATCTCTTACAAGTCCCAATTTATATTATTCTTTAAGATCTGCAGTAAAACCACTGTTTGGGTCCAGTGCCTACTAATGATGACCATGTCTTCCAATTTTGTCAAAATATACCATTAAATGAATGGAGTGCCTGATAAAATGTAGAAAGGGGAAATGCAGTGAAAGGTTCTCATATGGAGGAATGAACTGGCATCTGATCAGATGCCTGCAAGGGAGCCAATGACCTCTCTCTTTGGGCTTTATTCTCCATGGAGGAATGAAGTTTCCTCTTTCTGAAGGAAAAAGCAGTGCATTTTCTGGTTTTCCTTTCTGTTTCCTTCAGTCATTTTTACTTCAATTTACCAGATATCATTTGAAAGCAATTTCATAAACATTGAAGTGGCTATGAAATTCAATGTTTGTATCTGGCAGGTGGCTTATAAGATCTAAGGAACCACCTGGTTTTGAAGAATTGGGATGATATGTCAAGGTTCAAACAGAGATACAAACCATCTTGAGTGATTAGAACAAAGGATTTATTATAGGGTTTAGGCCTCACATAATTGTGGGAGCTGATAGACTGGACCTTGTAGGCTCTTAACTCAGCATCCAGTATTAGCATTGAGGTTGTCAGTCAGATCAGCAGTTGGGGAAAAAAGGTTGAAATAGACGAGCGAGAATGAACCAGAAACTCATGAGAACAGCTGAATACATGAGCAGAAACGGGTCAGATGTATATAGGGATTCCATTTCCAATCTCAGAGAGACTGGATGACTGGAAAGAGAAGATGGTGCCCTTCACGAAGGAACCATGCATGAACCTGGCCAAAGGCTGAAAAGCTGGAGGAGTAGATCCAGCAGGAGCTGGAGAAACTGGGGGTCCAAGTGCTGCTGCACAGCACCTGGGTGAGCCAGGGGATCCCTGATAGGGTATATGAGCTGTCACTGTGCCTGTAGCCAGCCACATGCCCCAAACTTCAGAACATTAAAAAAAAAAAGGGCTGTACTTCACTTCTGCCTTCCAAATATTGCACAAAATGTCACTTGTGGGCAGTGCTAATGTGAAACTGTGCAGGGAAGGTATGCTGGAAAGCAACCATAGTTCTTTCTTAGTTAGGTGACATAGCACGGTCACTTGATGACATGACTCAAAAGGGATCATCTCTGAGCACTCAGGTATGTAAAGGGGAACTCACACTTTGTAGAAAGGCACCTTGCCAGGAGACTTATTTCTTGGCAAATTGCAAGGTGTCGCTGTTTAGTGACAGCACTTTGCAACTTTCCAAGCTGCATTTTTCTTTTGTTAGAAACTGTTGATACATTTAATTTACTGATCTTTGTAAACCATGGTACTTTTACATGAAAAATTACTCTCTACAAATGCTAAAGTATCTGATAATCTTGTATTGTAGTATGTATATATTTCAGCCAAAATATTTACACGGGTATTATTGCTTTAATTCAGGCAAACTTTTTGTGATAAAAATTTTGTAAGGTTAAACTCATGAAATTATCTGTCTCCTTGTAATTCTTTTAGTGTTTTGCCAAATTAAGATGCCTCAAAATCAATTTTATACCACTAAAAACATAACTTACATGATTTTTAAAGATCTTCATCAAAATTGTTTGAGATATTTTAAAACATATTTATAGAATCTCAGAGTAAAATCTTGCACATTATTTGTGCTCTCATCATTTAATATGTTTAAACTTCCTTCTTGCTTTTTGGGGGGATAAATTTAATGTGTTCTTACATGCAACTTTTATTTCCAGTAATTGTCATTCACTGAATTCTTCATACTATAGTTGGTTTTTTTAAGTATTCATTTGTTCTCTACTTGGATTAAAATTTTCTAAGTGATTTTGAACAAAATGTAGTCAAAATCTAGAGAACTCATTTATTTACAAAATTAATACCATTGTAAAGCAAATAGGGTTGTGTTTTTTTTTTTTTTTTTTCAGTTTGAAAGCAGTCACTGTTTATGAACTGACCAGGTTATAAAAATAATCATGGTAGATACTTCAGTTCTTCCTTCTAATAAGGCTGTTGATCTGATCTTCCCTGTTGCCAACATCTCCATCTTCTACAAAATGAGTGATCTTTCTCTTTATTCCACCTTGTGGAGAAGGTAATGTGAAAAGCCACAGGAAGTTGTTTGCTCCTTTGAAACGTTTTCCAGCAGTTTAGATCTCATGAATCAGATCCTTTGTGCAGAGGATGCCATATTTACTGAAATTGAACAGTCAACATGTTATCTGTCAGGGCAGTTCACTTCTTGTTGATTTTGTCATAAACCATGCTTGTAGACCAGTTCATTTACTGACTTCAGGTTTGGGTACCCCCATGCAATGTGTGGCTCCACAGTTCTCAGCATGTTAATTGAAGCCTTGTTGAACTTCAAAAAGGTGCCACTGAAAATCTGACAGAGGCAGAGAAGCCGCAACCTTTTCAGACCTTTGGGCTCAGACCACTGATAGCTCTGATCCGGATGACAAAAGCCAATTTGGGTTCTCCAGACACATAGACGTTGCTGACTTTTCTTGCCATCCTAGCCTGAATTCAAATCTCCATTCTGTATATCTGCCTGTATTTCTTGTGATAATGCTTAGCTTTTTCAAGGATAAGCTTCCTCCTTGCCTTTTGAAGCATCTTTGGGGCAAACTTCTGCTCAGATGCTTGATCTCAGGTACTCTGTGAAATCCTTCTGCTATTTCTGGCACAGCAGAAGCCTCTTTCTTCTCTTCTTCAGCCTCCATGGTTCTAGCCAGGAAAGAGGGGTTGATTTTTAAGGTAGTTCTTCAAAATTTCAAATCTAAAACCCAACTGACAATAATGATGAACAGCAAAGAAAGAAAAATCATACTCATGGTAAAGTTTTTTTAAAAAGTTAATTTTGCATCAGTTTAGTCAAAAAGTCTTTGTACTTCAATGACTGTATTTTGAGTATATTAAATGTAAATTTAACAACTATTTCAACTAAAATCTTATATGAGTGAAATTAAAAATGAGTCATTTGATGTGAATGAAAAGCCATGGTTGGTAGAGTGGTATGCAACTGCACTTTCTATAGCTTTACAGACTTTATCATCATTATTTGGAATAGTGTTCTTTGAATAACCCCTCATGTTGTAAGTAGAATACAGTACTTCATTAGCAGTTTTGTTTTTTACTTTACTTGTGATCAGTGATACCACTATGATCCCTGCATGGTGGATGGTAAATGTTAACACATACATTGTGAAAGTTATAAGCTCTCATCAGCTTTTTTAAGAAGTAGAAATTCAAACTTTAAGTTGTCCTTAAATATGTATCTTTTGTGGTTTTTAACTTACTGCTGGCTTAAGAGTTTATTGAAGAATAGAAAGTGAAAGTGAAAGTGAAGTCACTCAGTCGTGTCCGACTCTTTGCGACCCCATAGACTGTAGCCTACCAGGCTTTTCTGTCCATGGGATTTTCCAGGCAATGGTACTGGAGAGTGGATTGCCATTTCCTTCTCCAGAAGAATAGAAAAGTATTGTCAAATACTTAAACAAATAAATATGTAGTTATATGTTCTCACTGTACACTGAAGGAGGAAACTCAATAGCAAAAGCAGACAGGCTTCTCTTATAGGATCCCTAACAGGACTGCTATGATTTCCCACTTTTCCTGCTGACCTCACTGCCTTTGTGCATCTTACAGTCATGGACTATGGCATGTAAGAATCCAGCAAAGACAGTAGTGACAGATACTTCTCTCACCACCACCATAAACCAGAGGAGTTGGATCTTCCTAAGTGTGTATTTTATCAATGAATACCTTGCAAGTTGTCCTTGAAAGAGAGGAATGAATTGCCCCTGGGAAGGGTCTGGGAAAGAGAGATGGACTAAGAGTGGTCATCCTTCAGATGTAGCCATGAGCTAATGTGAGAATTCTATTATTGCACGTGCATTTCATCTGCAAGTAAAAAAAAAAAAATTATGGCAGAAGTTGGAGGTACAAAGTGCAGTTCTACTAGAACCACCTTGGATTTTTTTTTTTTTTTAATGCAGTTGTGACTAATGATACTTCATGAATAAGACAAAAATCTAAAACAAATTCTAAAACAAATGGGTAACAGTAGCAACCTGGGATTGTCCTGGGCAAATCAGAATATGTGATCACCTAACTTGAAGGCAAAATTTGTTTGTCTATGTGCTTATTTTATTGCTGATTTAGAGAACTTGATGTATTTGGTTGACCAAGAAGTTTGTTCAGGTTTTTCCATTACATTGTATAGAAAAACTTGAATGAACAATTTGGCCAACCCTAGAGATGTCCTCAACTCTAACCTTCCTCGGTTGGTAAAGAGACTGTTCTAAGGAACACTAGGTTGTAGTGAAACCATAAGTAAGTGTTGAAATTGTGTTAGTCTTCTTAGTCATCTTTAGGAGAGTGGATCCCATTTGGTTTGATATTATCAAACTTGAGATTATTCTGAATATTACTTAGTCTAGAAGGCTGCACACAGGTTTTTACACTGACCTAATTGGTAGAGATGCTTATTATTAAATGGAAGTATTTGTTCAGAGTTAGAATAATTTCTAAAATTATAGCTTCTGCAGGAAATTAAAAAAAATATATCAAATCCTCAAAACTCCAGCTGAGGTTTACATTTTTAACAAATCAGCAGGCATTTGAAACAGAGAAATGGCTTTATTCTGCTAGCTTATTTTACTAATTGTTATCCACTCCTAACCCACTCCAATATTCTTGCCTGAGAAATTCCATGGACAGACGAGCCTGTCGGGCTATAGTCCTTGGGGTCCCAAAGAGTCAGACACGACTGAACACACACATATTCACTAAATAGTGCCGGTTCTGTCTAGTGCATCAGTCCAAAATGTGTATCTTTAACCCTGTTAGGCCTCCTGTGAAGAATGGTTCTTCTCTTGCACCTTAAGCCTAAATGATTCCTGCTTACGAGAACAGGTTTCAGGTTAAAACAATCTTGCTTGGCTTTATTTTGAACATTTACATTTCCTTATTGTAGCCTGTCACTGGTTATTCAGAAACTTTCCTTGAGGAGTTTGGAGTAGCTTTTTTCCACTCTTGAACATCATTGGTTTATGTGTATGAGCTGCTATAAAGCGCAGTGATTGCTTAAAAACACTATAGTTACTTAAAAAAGATGACTTTGATTGTGTGTTTTTTGTTCCCATCACAATAACACTTTGCAGGTGATTATTAAATTAGAGATTTTCTTTGTTTTTCTAACAAAAAAAAACTGCTTTTTTATGTCAGCGCCAATTATGAGTGGTAATTTTTCACATTTTACAAAAGATTTTTCTGTCCTACCTCCACGCCCCTCCCCCAGATAAAGAAGGGCTTTGACATTCTATGACAGGGAGGGTTTTTTGCATACACAGTGCTTTTGACTTTTCTTTTAAAAAAATCTGTTGACTCTATTGAAATGTGACAGGACAATATTTAACCTGAATAGAGGCATGTTGACTCCTCTTATTAAAACTGACAGTTAAGGACGTTTCTCTCTTTATTCCTTCTGATACACGCAGACAAGTCTTCACTGCTAACTAGTATACAAAATCAAAAACAAAAAAATACAGAGCAAAGAGATGACTACCTTATAAACAATATATGAATGACAATTGCAAGTTTAATCTAGCAAAGAAACCTTTTTTTATCCTTTAAGAAAATTAAAGCCCTTTCAAATTAGCTTGATATATGAAGACAGACTGACATCATTAATTTTCAAGTATTCACTCTTCTTCCCTAGCTGCCTTTCTCTCAAAGATAGGCAACATTCCACTAAGCCCTGGACAGGACCACAGCGACACCTATGGAGAGAGGCCAGGGCCTCCATTGAGTCTTGTGTAGAGCTCAAAGCCTTGTGTCTGGTTTCTCAGAATTCCTTTGCTTATTTTGCTGTCACGAAACAAAAATGGTGGCCGTGGAGGTTTGTCCCTGAGTTCCCTGCTACCTGATGGTTGGTTTCTCTGTTTCCAAAAAAAAAAGGGGGGCTGAAAATATTAGGATCAAGCTTTCAAGTTCTTTCTGTTTTGTTGAACCAATAAAGAGACTTATTAGCATGAATGAGGCTTTGTGCATGGAGTGGGCCTCTTGGGAAGAGTGCAGTTGGGAACCGGATGCCAGCTTTCAGAAACAGGAGGAAACCGTATGGCGTTCGGATGTCTTTGGGTACTTGCCCACTCTCCTTAACTTCCAGGAGTCAAATTTCTTAAAAGCAACTGTTGTCTTTCTCCTGTGTCATACACTGGATATTTTTGTGATGTAAATAAACTGTCCACTGAGACTCACACTTTTTGTTTATGGAGGGTAGCTGGTAAGAGGGAGGATATTACACAATTAATGGTAAAGTCATTTTTGTTGTAATATAATTGGAGCTGTAGCAAAATCATGAATGGAACTGTTTGCTACAGAGCCAGCAAAGTTACCTCTTATTCTCCTTTTCCTGCTGAGCCTTTTCTCCGCATTTATCACTGGAAAAGGGTTCTTTCAATGATCATCAAGGCTTTCAACATTTTGTTGTGGAGAGTCGGAAAGATAGCAGTCTGTTCCATGGCAGACTTCTATGTTAAGCCTGCAAAGAATTAGTCTTCTGTGTATTGATACTGATCTGTCCCGTTTAGCCTCTAGAGATACCCTATTTCCATTTCTCTGGTTATGCTAAAAGGGGCCAGGAGAAACCCTTGGTCAAAGCAGCCTGTAGATTGTGTTACAGAAGCAATTCTAGGTTTTTTTCTTTCTTGAGTAGAAGGACCCAGTGGTGCCTGTGGTAACCAAGACTTCCCATAGATCTTCAGATCTAAAGCTGTCAAAAAACATTTATAATATGCCTGTGAATTTCTGTTCCTGTCCTTTGTGTTTGTCAAGATTGTGGGAAAGGCTGCCAAGTCTTTCCTGGTGTCTTAGTTGGGGTTATCCCCCAAATAGACCTCAGGGCAAGGATTTAATGCAAGTAGTTCATCTGAAAAATGGTCCTGGGTGTGCTGGAAGGACTGGAGCCGGGAAACGCAGCCACTGAGGGATGTGGTAAAGTCGGTCAGTACTGTGGGGAACTGGAGCTTTGTCCTGTCAGGGGTCATTAGAGGCTATGTAGACCATCCTTCATAATGAGACATTTGAGGGACAAGAAAACTCTTTATCCATAACTACTGTCTCTTGTTAGTTGAAGGTCACTCCTGAGCATTAGTTTCTTAGCACTTCAGGTCTCTCTTCTGTCCTGAACCCACCCCCTTGGCTAGAGAGAGCAGGAAGATATGTGTATGGGAACTTTCTGCTGACTATCTCTGAGGTTGGCTTGAGGGGGTACAGGGAAGACACCAGGAGCTTCTGGTGCACATGCTTCATGTGGTTTAGAGAAGTAAGTACAGTTATAACTGTGTGTGTGTGTATGTGTGTGTGTGTGTGTGTGTGTGTGGAGGATTATTAGTTCTTCTTAGACGTAAGATAAAGTATGTATATGTGTGTGATGGTGGATATACCGCTGTGACGCTCAAGTAGAGATATAGGGCTCTTGTTACATATGGCTCTTGAACAATATATCTGTCATGGGCAGAAGGAAAGAGCTACACATTCCCTGGTTCTCTGCTTGGTTATTTGAGCTCTAACTGAATGTGAGAAGCAAAAAGAAGAGACACCAAGACTGCTAATAAATCACAAGCGTTATCATGAATGAGATGGAGTGGTGGGCCATGACAAGTTTTATTTTCACTTTATTTTGGCGGCCATTAGCTCTAGAATGGTGCTATCCTGTAGAACTTCTTGCTAGTTTCATGCAGCTATGGAGATATGGCTAGTGTGACTGTATTAGTTATCTAGGGCTTCCAAAGCCAAATACCACAGACAGAGTGGTTTACACAACAGAAATTTATTTTCTCTCAGTTCTGATTGCTGTAAGTCTGAGATCAATGTAGGGTTGATTTCATTCCAAGGCCTCTCTCGTTGGCTTTCCAATAGTTGCCTTTTTTCCTCTATGTCCTTATGGTCTTTCCTTTGTGCACACGCATCCCTTGTATATCTCTGTGTATATTAATTTCCTCTTCTTATAAGGATACCAATTAGATTGAATTGAGACTCACCCTAAAGCCTGCATTTTAACTTAATTGCCTCTTTAAAGATCTCATCTCCAAATGTAGTTACATTCTCAGATTTTAAGGGTTAGGACTTAAATGTATGGATTTAGGGGAGGGGACAGAATTCTGTCCATAATAGTGACTGAAGAGCTGTAATTTCTAACTTTATCTAATTTTAATTAATTTAAATTTAAATTGCTACATGCCCCTGGTGGCTAATATCAGGCAGTGAAGATCTAGAAGATATATTAGCTCTTTTACTATGAATCTAGAAATGTCTGTAGCAATGGGATTTTTTTCCTTGATCATCAAGGGGATGGTACTAATATCCAATCTGTTAGTGGCTTTCTCTTTATCATCTACACTTACTCTCCTCTGTAGCTAATTGATTTGGGTGCCCCAGGCTTAGCTACATCAGGGGCCAATGTCCACTGATATAGACACTCTTATCTATCCACTCTTCCTTTGAAACAACGGAACACATTTATTTGATGGATGGTGAGAGAAACCCACTTAAGGGGAGAGACTAAATAGTTTAATATTTTCAAAATACTGTCTCCATTATGCTACAGCTAATAGGGCTACTAAAGAGTTAGATGAGCACATAGGACAAGGGTGTGGCAGGGCCGGAGAGGGATGATGTCTGCACGGATGTCCTGTTCTATAACCTGAATCACTCGTGGTTTGAAGGGGTAGCTGGGTTTTGTTCTTTCCACCACTGCCCATCCCCTCTTCTAAGTAGCTCAAATCATGTCCTGACCTGGTTTCTAAGGGCTGCCAGTTTGAGAGAATTAAAAAAGAGAATAAAGGGAGGGGCTTAGGTAGCTCCTCTCTGCTTCTCCATTCCCTTCTCTTACCTCTGTGCTCCACCCAGTTCTCTGATCCCCCAACCTCAACACCTAGGCACAAACAAGAAAGTAGCAAAAATGGAAAAGGGTGCCTGGCTTCATCAGACCTCCCTATTGCAACCTTGGTCCCTGTCCCACTGGGGACCACAGTCAGCTTCAAACTTAGCCCCTCCTGGGCTAGGCTGGGTGATGCAGGAGAGCTGTTGGCCTGGAAGCCTGAGCACATATCTCCTTTGCTGCTGCCTGGAGGAAACAACCGTAGTGGCAGGGGCTTGGCAAAGCACAGAGCATTGGAAATCAACCGGGGCCAAAAATGCAGGTCTAGTTTTCTTTTTATATATAAAAGCTTTTAAAAAAAAAATCTTTAAATTTGTTCTTCAAGAAGAAATAAAACTTTATTAGACCCTATGTATTGCTGTAAATTTGATTGACCAGATGTTTGTCAGATTTAATACGTGCTGTTTAAAAAGTTGCTTTCTACATCTTGACTGAGACCCTTTCTGGTGAGGAAGGAGCTGGTTTATAGGAAACAATGAAATCATTTTTTACACCTTACAGATGCTCTAATCCCATTACAGACTGAGGTGTTTAAAATTCTTGGTGTTTTCTTGCTTTGTTTTTATGGTATGAGTGATTCTGAAGGAGAAAGCCAAGGCAAGAAAATATTTAAATAAGGCATTGCCCCAAGGGATGGTGGGGCGGGGGCAGAGGTGGAGGGAGGGCTACAAGGAAAGGCTGAAGGTTATTTTTTGTATTTGATTTGCTTTCCAGCCATGGTTACTGGCTACGGCTGAAAGGCCACTGCTAGAACTTTGATCAGTGATGCCAAGCTCTTGGACCACAATCCAAGAAGTTGCTACGTGGAGGAACTGGGGCCAGTTTTTCTCCAATCCTACTGAACAGAATGTGGCTTCCATAATCCCCTAATGTTCTTTCCTGAAAACAGGCCATTAGTCTGTTTCCTAAAACAGTAGTAGATTGAAATGCCTTCAATGACCAGGCAGTTGCCAGAAGTGACCAAAGTGAGCCAGACAGCTCTCTGTGGCAAATGGTAGAGTGGGACTCCAGTCCCACCCAAGAAACAGTCTTCAACTACAGCATCTTGGTGCCCTGTGGAAATGTGAGACCAGTAAAGCGATGTTGATGAAAAATTCCCAATTTTAGGTAAACAAAATTCATCTACAGGGCATACTCTGCCTGAGGACAATAGGTTTCCAAGCTCGTTCTGATTAAAATGTGTATAAATAGAACTGCTCGATTTAAGAGATAATTAGTCCCCACTTTTGAGTTGTTAGAACTAGTAAAAGTGTTCTTAAGCTTTGGAAGCTGACACAGGTGTTGTCAGCCTTTAATTTTGCTGCATAAGGGTATTAAGCAGACACAGTTGCTATCACTATCACTAACAAGTTTCATAAAAGAAAGAATATTAATCCCCACCACACACACCCACCCCCCCGAAAAAAAGTAGGAAGGAAATCATCTAAAACTTTAAAAAATAGCCTTCAGGTGAATAATTTTATTCCTATGAAAAAAAAAATCAAATAACCCACTCTTCTAAATTTTCTTGTGAATGGTTCATCATAGACCAGTGGTGATTCACAGACCATTGCCAAAACTATCCTACCTGTTAATATTAATATGGATTGTTTTCTTCAACTACTTATACCACTAGGGTGTTATTGAGCTTTATTCAATGACAAATTAGGTCTATAATTATTTCAGTCACATAGAGGAGAACTATGTCATTTTTATTACAAAATAATACAGAAGAAAATTAAAATTGCCCCACTTCTACTTCTGTGAGATGACCAGTGTAAAACTTCTGATGTATACCTTTCTCATGTATTTTTCTAATTGTATATTTGTTTGGAGTCCTGCTGTCTATGTTGTGTCATAATCTGAGTTTTCACATCAGTAATACACTTTACTCACTAATCAGTAACAGTATGTTACTTATTAGGTCTCTTATTATTAGTTGTATTATGTTTTGTGGTGCAATTAATGTTGATGATTATATATTCATGTTATTGCTCACTTTGAATTTTCCAAAGAGTACTCGGAATGAAGATCTTTGTCGTATAGAACCTGCCTTCTGAATATCTTACTTTGCTTGGTTTTCCTTTTACACTTCCTGAACCTCTAGTAAACTCTTCACACATAAACACAAGTTCATTTCATCTGTATTCCCAGTCTAAATCATTGTGAACTGTCCAGGGGATCGGCAGTGGAAGATGATTTTGTGGCTAGTTGGAGCTGAGCGCCCCTTGTTGTGTTGTTTAGTCACCATAAACAACACTGTGAGCTATGTCTGACTCTTTGCGATCAAAGGACTATAGCCCGCCAGGCCCCTCTCTCCATGGGATTTCCCAGGCAAGAATACTGGAGTGGGTTGACATTTCCTTCTCCAGGGGATCTTCCTGACCCAGGGATCGAAGCTGCACCTCCTTCATTGGCAGGCAGGTTCTGTACCGCCGAGTCCCCATGGAAGCCTGTGTTCCTCATAGTGGGCGCTATTAGATAATCAGTGTGAAGCAACATTGAGCCACTTTGGTAAAACGAATGACAAGTGCTGGTCTCATCAGTGGAAAGGAGAACAACTGAACCATGTTATCATTTAGCTTTATAACCACGTAGATGTTAGGCCGCTACGTGAGTATCCATGAGTTTGGTAACTGAAACAGTTGGAAATTCAATAAGATTCAACTGTCCTGCTTAGAAAGAGATGAGAAATGCCAAGCTGTCTTAATATCTGGTTGCATATCCTCTCATATTACTTGAATAGATCCAAAACCGTTTTAAAATATACCCTTTCCAGAGAGATATAGAATCTCTTTGAGTTATTATAGATCCAGTTTGTACAAAAATGTTGCAAATCTTCCTTGCAAGTCATTCTTATCCAGGTTATTGGAAGCAATTTCATTAAGTGTGTCATAGTTTATACCTTCATTTAGAATCTTCTCACCACATGACTCACCTTTACAATTTAGTTCCCCTTAGGAAAAAAATATTCTTTTCTGGAGATTTGGACATATCCAATCTTCATACTATTGTATTTTATGGTATACTCTGTCTACTATACTTTGAAGTAACTTCTCTGAATGAGAGATGAAAGAAAAGAACTCATGCATTTGAAAGACGTTTAATTTTGCTGCCTACAAATCAGAACCAAGTGTGAGAGAACTTCTTGATTCATAAAGTCAAGGTTAATTTTGGGAAAATGGTATTGGTGTCCCAGATAGCTTGAAACTGAATTCTGACAATTCAGTTCTGGAACTTATTTAGTTCACTCTGCATTTTTCATAACTCCAGAGAGCAGTACTGCATGGCGCTGTTAACCAAGTAAATATGACATTATCATCCTTGGTTTCTTTGAGTCATTAGCTCTGAGCAGAATGTGAATACTACATGTTTGTTGTCTGTTGTTAAATTAGCATGTAAGCTCCATGGGGGCAGAGATCTTGTTCATATACTAACAGCTGTAGGTTCAGTAGCTATCGAGCCCTGAGCATATGGGAAGTTCTTACTAGCTAGTGAATGCATGAATAAATGAATGGGCCACCAAAGCTGAGTAATTCACTAGTGTCTTACTCAAGGCCAGCTAATAGTAAATTCTCTTGGCTCATCCACATTTCCCAGAATCAAGACTTTGTTCTCTTACAGGGTAGGTCTATGGCAGGAAAACCAAAGAGCATCTCCTTGCATCCATCTTCAGGACCACTGAAGAAATAAAGCCATACTGTTATACAGAGATAACCCCTCTTTATGTTATGTGTGTAGTCACCTGAAGTTTTTCCCGGTGTTATAGACACAGTGTTACAGACATCGCAGAATCATACAGATATAACTTGTATATTTTCCGGTGTCATTAGATGGTGCTTTAAAAGCATGATTTTAAACAGCTATATGACATTTTATCACATGAATGTACCAAATTTTGTGTCACCATATAACATCTAACAACTGAAATGGACATTTAGATTACATCTTTTTCTCTTTTAAATAATGTTGTGATAAAAATCTTCAACTTAACTTCTGTTCCTAATACTCTGATGTTTAGGATTAATTCCCAAACACTGAAATTTGTAGTTAAACAGTATGAATATTTTAAAAATTATAATAAATATGACCAAATTGTTACCCAGAGAGGCTGTACCAATTTATACCCATGTAACCTATGTCTGCAATTGTTTTCCACACTATAGGTTGCCATTTAAAAAATGAAACCAACAAAACTTTGTCTATGTGTTAATAGAAAATATTATTTTACTTTCTACTTCATTGATTATTAGTATTTATTGGTCCTCTACATTTTTCCTTTGGGAATCTTAATGTTGGAATCTTTAATGTTCGTGCCCATTATTCTATGAGTTATGCATCCGTTTCCTACATGTTTATTACACAGCTACTATGTACCAGGCCGTGTTGTAGTCACTGGGGGAGCAGCAGTGAAAGAAAGAGCAAATGTCTGTTGTCATAAGAACTAAATGAAATCATGCCTGTAACACCCTTAATGGGTAGGTTCTGCCTCATGCAAGACCGTAGTAGGTTGTGATCCAGTCATTCTTGGTGTAGCTGTATGTCTCTCTGTGCCAGGAGCATTAGCTACTGTTTTGCTGACAGGATGTTTCTGGAATTTTTCTATTTTGAATTGGCTAGGTGGCCCTAGTGGTAAAGCATTTGTCTGCCAACACAGGAGAAGTAGGAGACACAGTTTTGATCCCTGGGTCAGGATGATCCCCTCGAGGAGGTCATAGCAGCCCACCCCAGTATTTTTGCCTGGAGAATCCCATGGACAAAAGAGACTGGCAAGCTACAGTCCATAGTGTTGTGAAAGAGTCAGACATGACTAAAGCAACTTAGCGCATACACAGCACAACAATGACTTAGGGAGTTCATGGACATGACTGTGCACCTCGAGTAAATATGTTTCTCTAAAGCGAAACTGAATATAACCAGATTCACAAAATGTTAGTGGCCCCTTGGGTGCCACCTGATGAGAGAGGAAGTGTAAAAAAGTCAACGTGAAAAGAGACAGTAGCCTTAAGTGACTGCCTCACATATCTTACATTTGCAAATTTTGCAGAACTGTACAAATCTTTGTGGTGGTCCCTTCCAGTGCTTCACAGTTAATCTTCCTCTGGGTAGGATAGATACTGAGGGCTTGAATATCAGTGCTTAGACTCCAAATTCTGGTGGGATTCTCAAAATACATTTAAAAGTGAAAGTTCAAAATCACCAAGATTTCTTGTTTCTCCTTCTTGCTACACAGGATTTTTGAATCCAGTGTGCACACTGCCATTTTGTAGTTGAGTATATGGCATCAAGGGTGACAACTAAGGCAGCTGCAATCAGAATTACAGGTATCATGGGACTAATTCCATTCCTTGCCCTGATTTCAATGTGTTTCCCATATGATAAGACAGAAGAGGACTGCATTGTGTTTTTAAAAATAGTTCATAGTCCAGCCACAGAAGGCTAGTGTCCAAGTGGATCCCAGGTCTGCCTCTTTCAGCTAGACCTCAGTCCCTCTCAGCTTCTCTGTTTGCAAATGTTTCTGCCAAAGAGGAGCTGTGAGAACGGAAAGGAGGAACTGCTGGGCTTTAAGGGCCTGTTCTTGTAGCTGGAGGGTACAGAGGTTGGGACTGCATGGAGTGGAGAAAGGATATCTGGTTAGGTGTTGAATTTATATCAGAATAAGTGTATCATTTCAATAAAGTACCACTTGGAACAGAATGTCACCAAATCCTTGCCTTTTACCAAGAGCAAACTGGCCACTTGTCATTCTGCAGTTTGATGGCTGTTGAACTACTTAGGTCTGAGCCGGAGGCTGGCGGGCTGTATGCAGAGTGCTGTGTAATTGTGTCGTTTTCTGTGGTCCATCTTTGGAACAAGATCTCATAAAAATCACTTTTCATGGCTAATGAACGGGAACGTTCTGAGGATCTGGGAACGAGATCCAGAGCCAATTCTTGGATTAAATCTTCTGAGCCTCAAACAAGTCTGTTTAGGAATTTGGGGGAGGGGAGAGCCCATGCCCTCTATGAAGGAAGATAAGCTCTGACCTTCCTCACTGAGCCTGGAGACCTGCTTGAAGAGGGTACCAACGACCAATCAAGGAAGATCATGAATATCAAAAGGCTTGTTTGAGCATCAGTAACACATTGAGTGTGGCTTCCCCCTCTGTTTGTTTTCATGTGATTTCTAAGAAGCGCTTTCTCATTTTAAAACATATTTCAAGTAAGAAGCACTTGCATTCACATGCTGATCAGTAACCAAATGGTGGAGGTCTCTAGTGAACAGCAACAGAGGGTGGGGAAGGTAGGGTGGGGTTGGGGGGATCAGGAAACCTCTGACACAAAGGAACAAAGTAAAGTGGGAACTGGTGGTCTCTGGTAAAGGTGGGTGGTCTATTGAGAAGGGCATTTCAAGGCGGATTCCATCCCATGATGCACACGAGTAGATAAATAAATATGTATCTGCTTTCCCTTTATTCCACACTAAAGATGACGACTGCAGGTGTTTTAGGCCCCCTGAGGAGGAAGACAGAGAGCTTGAGCCCAGGTATAACTGCATTAAAAATATTTCCAATAGGTCCCAACTAGATCTCCTTGCCTTTCGTCTGGTTTTCTTTCTGGTATTGCAAATTTCCTTTCCCTCCTTTTATTTTTCTGCTGGCCTGTGGTGGTTGCACTCATTTCCAATGAAGGACATGAACATTCTTTCATATGGCAAGGTGAAAATAATTTTATTTTCATCACTTCCCTCACCTCCCCCCACCCCAAGCTTGTGATGGATTTACTTGGAAAAAAATAATGACGGGGCTTCACAAACTGGCCTGACAGTTGTGATGTGGAGAGCGAGCCGGCTGAGTAGGGACGGTGAGGCATCTCTGTACCTATTATGGCAAAAATCGATAATGCTTTCTGTAAATTGCTCCTCCCAAAGGAGCCGAACAAATGCAGGAGACAGGGGAGGCCATCATTCTGTGTGAAGGCTCCGCACACTTGGACCAGTGCAATTATGAGCAGGAGGGCGGTTTGGTCTGCGTGTGTGAGTGTGTTCAGAGGAAGAATTCTGGGGGTGGGGGGAACTTATTCATCATAAAAATTTAATTGCTTCTTCTCTCGGAAAGGTGCATCCTTCTATCTCTCTTTTAAGTGTGGGAAAGACCAGGGTTACCCCTTTGGAAGTGGCAGTGGATGGGTTAAGAGAGTAGCCAGCCTATTTAATTGTTGATTTCCTGGCTGAGGACTTATTGTTCTGATGCCTTTCTGGAAACTCTCTTGTAAGGACTTTGGGAATTCCACACTGAATCTATGACAGTAAACTATCTTGTATGTGTGGGCTGTTTTAAAATTTCCTTCACTTTACAAATCTCTATCTTAGTGATCTTTGAAAAGACAATATATCACAAATTTCTATTTTTTCTGTAAGATTATGACTCCTGGCCTTTCCACCCCACCCTACTCCTGGATTGCAGAAGGCTTGGAGTCATTTCCATAATGATAGCTCTTGTGGGTCACTGTTATAATAACTTTATTTCCTGTCAGGGGGAACCTAAAAATTAATTAGACATGCCATGAGGCAGTGATATTAAAAATAACAAAAGATGTCATAAAATAATTTTTCAACTGATGTGTTTGGCTTGGGGAAGTGGTGCACCTAGAATGCAAGGATTTCTGTTTAAATAACTCACATTGAGAGGAAACATGCTCTGTTGGAAAGATCACTAAATTCAGAGCCCAGAGGTCCTAGGTATAAAGAACAGCTATGCTACTTACTAATTTGACCCATAGCATTCCAGCCCTGTGTCTTCAGCTGTAAAATGGGGAAGGTGACACCTACTTATGCTCTGTCACACACTGAAAAAGTTGTGTGAAAATCCATTGCTAACATTAAAGTCATGAGGATGTACATTATTATTAGCTTGAGGACAATAAGCAAGCTTAGGCCTGGGTGTACTTGAATGAAAAGGCCAAGTGGGTCTGTCCACAGTTATACGGTGCCAGTGTACTTGATCTCATTTGGTTTTGGATCCTATTTGTTAAAGTCAGCTTCCTACAGAAGATGAGACGATAGAACACCTAGGTTTTAACCCATGGTGGAGCTGACAATGTACATGAGGGGAGAATAAAACTGTGGAGATTTGAGTCATTGGAATTTTATCTGACAAAAGATCTGATGAGACTACATGTCCATGGCATCCATTTTAAGTGAAGCAGGTAAATTGAGGGTTGACACTCTATCCTTAAGTAAGAAGTAGATGTACTTCTGGCAGAAAGAGAGACTGCAGAGAAACAAAAGGCGCTAATTGAAGGCAAAGAAAGATTCTGAAAAAGAGAGACTTGAATTTTATTTGAGGCAGTGAGACTGGCAGAGTTTTCTATGGTTTTGTCAAATTGTTTTGTTTAAATTAGTGATAAGAGGACTAAGAAGCTGGTGTGTGAGAGGAGGCCATGGATGTCCTCAAGTAAGATGGTAAGCAGGAAAGGGCAGATGGTGAGACAAGGAGGGGAAAGGAAGCTATGCAGTCTAAAATTTTAGAAATAAGGGAAGTAGACACATTGGAAACATCCAAAATAATCACTAGCATCATGAACCAAGGAAATAACCTAATAATGGCTGAAAACATATTCCAGTTGATGGAGCAGCTGGGAATAGAAAGTCAGCACATGTGTTGAAATGAGTTAGGCAGACACCTTCATGCAATAAAGAGTTTGAATGCACAGGAAGAGGACAGTGTCATCCAGAGGGTACTTGAATGGATGGACACTTGGGGACATGATATGAGAAACAGAGTCACAAACACCCTGGGAAAAAGTGAAGCTTGTGAAATCTTCTCAGGTTGGTAGAACTCAAGATCTAGCCCATAGCTAGGATGTGAGCTGAGAGCTAGGCGCCACCTAACCCGTCACAGCATAGCTGTGAAGACATATCCTTTCAAAGGACACATTGTCTGATGTCTGCCCCCTGCTGGAAGCAGCTGCCTTGACTCTCAAAGATACGGGGGAGAGAGAAGAAAAAAAATTTTTTTTGACCTATTAAAAGTCAATAATGCCAGGATCCTAATGGATCCAAGTGCATCTGAATAGCATATTAAAATGACCAAAATTGTCTTTTAAAACCTACTGATGTGGGTCACCCAAGCAGCATGCTCCCAGCTGTTAATAATTAATACTGGTAATCCTGGGGAGGAATCACTGTGATAATTGTAGCCGACGAGCACGTGTCTGGCAGCCCGGTGTGCTGAGGGTCGGAAAAGGGCAGCGGGGGAAGGAATCATACATCAAGGGGTGCCAGCGGCCAGGTATCAGTGGTCTGCTTCCTTTGGCTGTACTTATTCTTCTGATGGGAAAGCCTTCTAAACAAGGCTGTGAATTGGTTTTCATGCTCGCATTGACAGATTGGGAAAGCAGTTTGTTCTACCAAATTTAACAATGATATATCATTATCACAACTTTGGGGGAAATCTATAAAATCAATAAGTTTGTAGCCTGAACAGGATTTGTATCGCTTGCTTGCTGTGCTGGTGTCAAAGCGTGAGCATATGGATTGAGTCACAGCCTGAGATCAATGGAATTTGTGGACAGTGAGCTCAATAACAAGCCCTTCTGAAAAGAAATAGATGTAAAAAGCAAATTTACTAGAGTATAAAAAAAAAAAAAAAACTAATATCTTTTCCGCGCCTGGCTGTAAAGTGCTGTTTGGCTGCCTTTGGCTGTGGGTACTTTGAAAGCTGTCTAGGGTATGTGCTTGCAATGCTGAATGCTCCTGCGCTAGCCTCATGCATTGCATGTACAGTTGGGTGCTTCTGTTTGCAGGGTTTGTGCTAGGAAACTCGCCAAGAATAGGAGGAGGGGGAAAAATAGCCCTTTATATTGTAAACTGAATAAAGAATAAAAACAGTCAGTGTGTCTGCTGGGGAAAGACCATGGTGGCTTTATTTACTTTGTGCTGGTAGGACTTGCTAATGGAGAAAAATAAAAAGGCATAATTAAATAGTTTAATGAATTCGCAGCTCTTTTGTTTGAGTGGGACGGGAATGCATGTTCCAGAGAGGCCTCACAAAGAGCTTGGCTGGCAGTGAGTTAAAAGTAGGAAATCAGTTCTTTGAAGGCATTTTTATACTTCATTATCCCAGCATGTAAAATGACTTGTACTAAACGATTGAGGATTTTATTTTTCACTCTCTCTCTTTCTCTCTTTTCTCCTAAACAAAAGAGAGCATGGGGCGGCTGGTGTCTAATTCCCCTCCGGGTCCTGGAGCTAGGAGATCAGCCAGGCTGATCACCAGGCTGGTGGGCAAGTCCCTGCTCAGGAGCAGAGTCGAGGGCTCTGAACCACCATGGAGCCCAGGGAGCCTGTGCGGGAGCCCTGCGAGTGGGCATCGGTGGCCCCTACTCTTCCCCTCCTGGGGGAAAGCTCCTGCCTATTGCCCGGCTGTGACGGGGGGTGGTCCTGGTCCTTTATGTTGTGGGTTTTTTGTTTTTTTCCTGAGGAGCCAGGATCACTTCTCCTTCCCTCTTAGGGTGAAAACAAAGGGAAAGAACTCCTGGGAAATTAAGTGAAGTTGGAGGAACGCTGTTTCTGATTCTCAGTCCCGACTTGGTTTCCTTCTCTTCCACCAGAAGGATGTGCTCAGGAGGGCAGGCCCTTCGGGGAAGCCAGCTGGCCATCAGCACCCAGCTGTTCCCCACTGCCCATAGGATTCTCACGCTCAAATTGGGCAGCTGGGCACGGAGAGGCTGGTGAGAAGTAGGCGTGTTTCCAACCCTCAAGAAGCAAACAAGGCTTGTGCTACCTACCCAGGCAGGTCCAAGACACAGCTCAAAAAAGTTCATTTCATACTGCAACTTGCGCGGGGGGTGGAAGGGCACAGGAGCTTTCAGGAGTCTGGGTTTTAGGTTGTGAGACATCTTGATGACCCACTGAAGAGATGGCCCAAAGGAGGGCTGCCTCCGACCCTTGAGGGAGTAAGGCAGCCCGGACTTTCGACCACGAGGCATGGTGTGGTGGCTGAGGAGCCACCATGAGTTGTCTCTCACAGGGCGAGCTGTGGGTTTTCTATAACCAACACCGACCCCTCTTCATCCTGCCCATGAGGCTTGTGTATATAGAGAGTAAGCAGGATGACTGTTTTTTCAATAAGTCTTGTATTTAAAGTGCTTGGCAGGTTCCTGCCGTCTCTCAGCTCCCCACCTCTCCCTTTCTGACTGATCACAGGGTTTCCCAGAGGGTGTGGCCAAGGCCAGGTCCACAAGGGATGTCCCTGGCACGTGGCAGCTGCCCAAGTGCCCCTCTATAGATTTGTTGTTATTTCTTCCTTCCAGCCAGACTGAGGGCTCTCTGCCGAGCCTCCTGTGGCAGCACTTTGAAGGCGGTGGAAAAACAACCCAGCTAAGGTGGTTCTAGGTGACACACCTAATCCATCTTTGGAGGAGAAAGGCCCTCTTGGGTCTGAAAATAATTACTGCTTCTTCCTGTCAGCCTTTTATTTTCTCCCTCTCCTCTCTCTCTCTGCTGTACTCATATGTTAGCCTTGCTTCCAGATTCAGGGCCCAGTCTTTTCCCAGCCCAGCGGGATGCCCCAGAAACCCCTCAACAGCCTAACTCTGCACCCTCTACTTCAGAAGGCTGGTTCCTGGTGGCCTTTTTGCTCTGTCACCTTGCACACGTGAGTCAGCTGCATTTCCATTCAGTCCTCTGCCAGGTTTGGAGATTTGTGCTTACCTCTCTATGCCTTTAAAGGACTCACATTTGCTTATAAACAACACTTGCTGTTTGTTTCCTGTTAAATTTTACCTCATAAACAAATATTACTATGTGAACCTCAGCCAGGAATTGTTAAATCCCGACTTTTTTTTTCTCATACCTATAATGCATCGACTGTAAACCTAAGATTTAAACTTGAAAGGATGGTTTTCCTTTCTCCATCTCTCTGGCGAGCTGAAGGTGGGGATGTTTCAAGTAGTTGGCCCCATCTACATTAAAAAACACCATATGGAGGGTGAATCTCCCAGGATTGAATATAGTTAAACACGCTGGTTAAACAAACCAACCCAAAAGGGACAAGCTCTGAGTTCTCTTGACCTTTTTGTATCAGGTACTGAGAAGCGTGACAGAAATTATTTTCACAATTAGCCTTAACTTTTGAATTACAGCATTTCTTTCGGTATAATGACCAGGCTGTGTGGTAATTTACAGCCAGTCCCCAGCCTTGCTGAGTAGCAGGGAAATGCTGTGAAAGTGACTGTTAATATTGATCAATGAGGGCTAGAGAGAGCTGCAGACCCTCAGCACTGCCACTTAAAGTGGGCAGGAAACCCAAATTGACCAGTAATAAAGTGTTTGAGGTTGTACGAGGCGGCTCCTGGGGAAACTGCTGCTCCGAGAGGAGGCTGGAGGAGAGAAGCTGTCAATTACTCTTGTTTGATGCCCAGTTACTGTGCAGGACGGAGCAGGCTGGGACCTGTGACTGCCAGAGGATGCGAGGCAGACCCGGCCTGAATCTCTCTGGAAAACCATCTTTGTCTGGGTAGGAAGGGAGACACAGGGGCTCTCTTTACATTCCTTATGGGTCCTGAGGCCTGGAACTCACTGCCATCTTCACCCAGGTTCTTTTAATTTTAGGGCAGGAAGTAAAATGTGAGCTGTTGGCAATCTTTCCCCTGCCTCTGTGCTGGACACTAGTGGGTGATGGGGCTTTGGTTTTGGTAATTGTTGCAGTTTTGTGGGTGGAAGACCAGAAGTCTAAAAGGATAAGATTCAGGCATGAAAATCAGCTTCTGTTAAGGGTTTTGGGCTTAAGTCTCATTTAAGGTGATGATGTTGTCATTACCATTTTCAGTTATTTAATAATAATAATAGTAGGCAAGATGGCACTCATTTTCAGTTATTTAATAATAATAATAGTAGACAAGATGGTGCTCTGATTTCAGTGCTTATTGTATTAACTCATTCAACACAGGAAACAACCCCAGGGAGGGAGATGCTATTGTTTTGCCAAGGGAATATAGCAATGGGTATGATAGCAGTTTTGATAGGAATTCTACTACTTAGAAGAGATGAATTAGAACATTCTTGGGATGAGACCATGATCCAGATGAACAATTGACCCAGTAATTGTTCCCGGAGTAACAGATTTCCTTTAATGAACCTGTGACATGGAGCATCATCTGGGGTTTGTGTTGTTAACATTACAATTCAGTGGGGTTTTGTTGCTTTAAATCAACTGTATATACTCAGTTGAGAGGTGAGTGATTTAGTTTAAAGCTAAAATTGAGTAATCAACCAAAAATAGATGATTGTAATCAATTTAGTTAGATTAAAAGATCAAAAAGTATTGATAAAACGGAGATTGCAATTACTCATACAGTCATTCTACTTTTTCTGTCTGACCTGACACCACTCAAAAGTCCTTTGTTGGGTTACAGATTGCATGTAAAACCATTTAGGAACTCTTCCAGTACAAGTAAATACTTATAAAAAATGATGAAATATTTCAAGTGTACAGATAAAAGTATACAGACTAATACCTATTTCAGCCACCCAGGTTTGTCAAATCTGAACATTTTGTTACATTTGTTTCTGGCCACTTTTTCCAACCTATGAAGTGTTTCAAGTCCATTTGAACCCTTTTGCGTGCACCTTTCCTTGATCTTGGGCTTCCCTCGTGGCTCAGCTGGTAAAGAATCCACCTGCAATGCGGTAAACCTGGGTTCAATCCCTGGGTTGGGAAGATCCTCTGGAGAAGGGAAAGGCTACCCATTCCAGTATTCTGGCCTGGAGAATTCCATGGACGTTATAGTCCATGGGATCGTAAAGAGTCAGACACAACTGAGCGGCTTTTACTTTCCTTGATCTCATTTCACCTTTTTTGCTCCTCCTTGCCCCCAAGAATTAACCACTCTCCTGAATTTGATATTTTCTTTTTTTGCTCACATTGGTGCCACCAAAAATGGCATATAGTTTTGCTTGTTACTTTACATCAAATGTTATCAAACTGCATATGTCTATTTGCAACTTGCTTCTTCCCCACTCATTAAATTTTTAAGATTTCTTCATGTTGATATGTTTAGCACTTTAACTACTATAGAATATTCCAAAGGCTTCTTTCTAAGTAAATTCACCATCATCTCTCCAGACTATGGGTTGGAGATGTTTCCATTTGCTCGGAGCAAAGGGGTCACTCTGGGTAGAGTGGTTATTCTTCTTAAATCATGAGGAAAAAGCAAATACTGAGAAAGTTGAGCAGAAAGGGAGTTTTAAAAAATCAATTTGACAACTTCAAATAAGTTGAATTAAAATTTTTAAAAAACTAATTAATTCAATACACAGTGAATTGTATAATAAAGTATATTGACCGCTGAATTAGATTTTTAACTCCCAGTTCAGTCTTACCCAGCCTATTTGGATTAGAATAGATGTGACTGAACTTAACTGATAGCTGCTTTACAATGTTGTGTTAGTTTCTGCTGTGCAGGAAAGTGAATCAGCTATATATGTGCCTATATCTCCTCTTTTTAAAATTTCCTTTCCATTTAGGTCACAATAGAGGACCAAGTCGGAGAAGGCAATGGCAACCCACTCCAGTACTCTTGCCTGGAAAATCCCATGGACGGAAGAGCCTGGAAGGCTGCAGTCCATGGGGTCGCTAAGAGTCAGACACAACTGAGCGACTTCACTTTCACTTTTCCCTTTCATGCATTGGAGAAGGAAATGGTAACCCACTCCAGTGTTCTTGCCTGGAGAATCCCAGGGACGGGGGAGCCTGGTGGGCTGCCGTCTATGGGGTTGCACAGAGTCGGACACGACTGAAGCGACTTAGCAGCAGCAGAGGACCGAGTAGGGTTCCCTGAGCACTACAGTAGGTTCTCATTAATTATCCATTCTATACATAGCATCAATAGTGTATATAGGATACACTCAGTTTTTGTTTTTGTTTTTTTTTGGTTCTAGAAGTTTCCCTCGACTCCTTACAGCTTATATTTTTTGCCGAAAAAATTAAAAAAAAAAAAGCTCCAATAAATAAAACATTTTTGAAAGATAGATGGTATTCACACTCAGTTTTAAATTGCAAAGCAGGGCAACTCAGTGAAGAATATATGGCCCAGTGTCCACCTGCTAGCATCTGCTTTGTCTGGCCTCTAGGGTTCACTTTGTTACCCACACCACAGACTGGAAGTATGAGGAATATGAATCCCCACTAAGTATATCCTTCAACCAACGACTGAGGGGATTTTGTGAGATGGTCGGTTGGAGTTGGCTCATACTGACCTGCAAGGTTTGGTTGTTAAATTTTCTGAAATTTTGTCAGTCAGTTGTTAAACACAGCCGTTACTAAAAATTAAATTATATATACTTGCATTATAATCAATTATAATTAAGTAGATTATATTAAAAGTAAAGGTAATTTCTATTACTTTCTAATTATTTTACTACATTTTGTGTTTTCCTCTACTCTTGTCTTTTGTATCAAGTAAGTGGCTACTATGGTTCTTTTCTCAGCTCCATGTTCAATGACATTATATTGGTAGCTTTAAATCAGCCGTGATGGGAGAATTTACACCATGGAAACTGGCAAATATTACAAATCAGGGATCACTCAACCCCATTCTCACTCCAG
Source organism: Capricornis sumatraensis (assembly GCF_032405125.1). Taxonomy (NCBI): domain Eukaryota; kingdom Metazoa; phylum Chordata; class Mammalia; order Artiodactyla; family Bovidae; genus Capricornis; species Capricornis sumatraensis. The sequence continues at coordinate 43,160,527 of NC_091088.1, forward strand.
CTGGAAAACGTGTTGTTAAAGATTTACCAACACATTACTGAGATGGTAAATAAATACTCAAGCTCCTTTACCCCTCAGTGGGGACAGCTCTGAGGTGCAGATCTACATGGGCTGAGTTGCCCAGCAAGATTTGGGTTCACTTTCTCACTGGTAACTTTCTTGATGACATATTTTTGGCTGCTTTGCTCTATGTCACTGTTGCACTCATTTCCGAATAATTCTTGAATTCCTTTAAAAATAAACTATTTAAAGTGAAGTCCTTGTTTCAAGCTGTGCTTCTGGGACAACGAAAACCAAGACAAATAACAAGAACGATTGCTCTTTCTGATGAGGGTAAATGACAGTGTGGGTCAACAGTTGCCTGTGACCCAGTGAGCAGTGGCACCCTGGCATGTGGAGGGCATGCTCTGTGGATGACCCCCTGGGGGTTAGCACCAACAAATTTCTTCTTTCCATGAAGTACAGTTGTAATTACTTTAAACAATATGCTTGCAAGCACATTTTATTTTTTTTAATCTAACATTTTCTCTCTACTGTGGGAGCCCTCTGTAAGTACAATCTCTTATTCGTTCCTTGAATACGAAACAGCATGTTGAACAAATGATTGGTTGTTTGCTCTTCATTAACTGTGAGTTCCAGTCTCTCCAAAATATATTGCTGTGAGGACAAAGTCACTTAAATGTATGTGCCTTTTTTTTTTTTAATTGGAATTCATGTGGTATAAGAGACCAAAGAGCAGAGTTGTCACTTTTTCAGTCTTGAATTGTATGATCTAAAATAATATGATTCCTTTTTCTTTGTGACTGCTAGTAGGAGACACATTTGCTTGTACTCACTTCACATTTTACAGATATTTATCACTTTGTGGCATGATCTTAATTCCACTGAGTACTTTTCAACATAGAAGGGAGTGATCAGAATTAGCCAGTGAAGACAGAATTGACTTGTTTGGTAGGGCCACATATTGTTCAGTTTCATCTTGCTTTTTATTTTTCCTACTCTTGACTCACTCACCCTGCCTTCTTTCAACTGGGGTCCTTTGAAAACTTACCACAGTGAAGCAGAAAATTTTTACTGCATCTTAAACTTGAAGATTGCCTGTCTGTGCTTTTCTCTCCATCTGCCTGTGTGTCCACCTTAATGTAGTTTTGTTTAGTGATTGGAATGTCCACTCCAATGTCTACCCTGAACCTCTCAGGACTGTTAACTCTTCCGTGCTCATGAAATGATGCGGGCAGGCACAGTCCACCCATCTCCCCATGCTTCTTTATTACTAGTTTGTTATGGATACCGTTTGTTTCATGGCTCTCTCTACTACTGCTATTGGAAATTATAGACCTTTTCCCTATAAACTTCCCCCTTCCCCTCCCACATCAATTTTTCTGCTTTCTCTCGCAGTCTGAATTTCAGTTCCTATTTGAATCCACAGAACCTAGTTTTAATATTATTGGCTAATTAATATATATCTTTTAAAAGAATGACTGTTTTGCTTGCTTAGGTGGGTTGTTATTTTTAATGATTGCTTTAATGGTAGTCGGGGAATGTCCTCGTCTAGGGAGGCCCTTGCTTTCTGTCCATAATGAGGCATAAGTCATTTGCACTGTCTTGAGATTTATGGAGGGACAGAGGTGGGGGGAAAGCACCTTTTCAATTTATTGCATCTTAAACAAACTGCTCCCAAAGCAAGAGCAGAACAAAACAAAACAAAAGGACAGTAGAGCCTCGTGTACTGTTTAGTTTGATGTTTACTGAGTTGCATAGAGGTTTGCTGACGACTCTGGAATTGGTAGGCAAGACTTCACATTTCATCTGAGTTGCTTTTCATATTCTGTTTACCCTTAGCTTTTTTTCCTTGTGCATCACCGTCAGCATCACTATCTCCATCTCCTCTAAAGTTACCTCATGTAGTTATATCCATGTCATTGGATAGTTATGATAGTTCATTTCACCATATCATGAATTTTTTAGGGGGGAAACAGTGTGAAAGAGGGGCATCTTTATTTCATACAGGTAGGTACAGTGACCTAAACACTTAGGTATATGACCTCAAGGACATTTGTAATTTGATTAAAAACAAAACAAAACAAAACAACCTTTGTCTTTTCTCCTTTGTGTGACAAGGTAGTAGACCATAGGATTCAGTTTCATCTGTGGGGTCTTCTCCATGAATTCTGTGCTGTCCCATCTTTTCAGGTCACATTATAGAAAGACTCTCCCAGCAATGCAATGGACTTTTCACCTGTGCTATTGAAGTGCATTGTGGAGGGGCTGGTACCTGCACAGGTGGGAAATTTGTGATTTCTTGGGCATGAATTGAATGCGATTTATATTTCTACTATTAAAGATTAAAGAGCAGGTCAATTTTGAGGTGGGTTCAGCACACCTATTGTTACATATTCTTTTCTCTTGGTTTACCTCTTTGTGAATTCCAGGAGCGAGAAAGCCCCACCATTCAACATAGTTTTGAAACATTGCTGGAGAGGCCAAGTTGGTTTTTGTATGTGTCCCACCCAGGCTCTGTGATGCTGTCAATAAAATGTCCCCTAAGAATCCCTTTCTCTATGCTCTGTCCTGCTTCAGGACACTTTTACTTGGCTGCTTTGGTTCATCCTTGTCTTGTTTTTGTAGCCCTTCTCCACCCAAATCCTCTCATTGTGACTGTGGAAAGAGGGTGCAATCTTATTACCCTAACACTAAAGCAGACTTGAAACCTAAAGAAATAGTTGCTCATGGCCACATTGCTCTCTCTGCTTCCTTGACTTCGGAAATGAGGCATTTCATTTCTAACCATGGTTTGAAGACCATATAAATGTGTTTCACACAATACAAAACACCAGCTGTATGTAGATTCTAATATTTTTTCATTAAAAACCCGTTGCTTCTTTCCTCTTGCTTCTCTTGATATGTGCAGTGATAGAAAGCTCCCACATACCTAAGACTTCCTTTTTTTTCAGACTCAAACTTCAGAATATTTTCAATATCTGCAACATTATCTTTTGAATAATAATTACCTCTTATATTAAATTATAAGACAGCAGGATTCAGGATTAGATCTCCCCATATTATTCTAGTGAAGGAAATTATGACAGGGGTCATTTTTTAGAATTATGTAGCAGGGTAAAAGGTCCTAGGCAGCATTAGAAGGCAAAGGCGTTTATAATTAAATTGTAATTTAGGCCAGTGATTTATCGTTTTCTCAATGAAAAATTTGGTGCTGCCTAGAGATCCTAAGAGGAACTTTAGTGAGATACAACTTAATGAAATAATAAAAAGAAAAATTATTCTGGAATAGATTGTATTACAGTGGCGGAACAATTGCAGCCTGCCTTCTGTGGGTATTTTCATTATCAACCCTATTTTTCAAGGATCTCTAATTTAACTATCATTTTCTTTTAAGGATAAAACATGGCCAGGGAATTTTGAATTTTTTATCCAGACAATTTTTGAAGACTTTGAAAATATAATGAAAAACCTTTGTTTATGTTTTATCATGTTCACAAATACATTTGGAAACATATTCCAGTTTGCTTAAAAGTTGTTCAAATTGATGAAGTAACAACAATGTTTCAAAGACAGATATATTTATTTTGGACTAATAGATGAGTCTCTTTTATTCGCTTGTTATGAAGGCTCATGTCCATAAAGGTGGTTCTCCAGTATTTGTGTGTTATTTTTCTATCTACAGTTCTGTATCTCCCATGAGTGAGATAGGAGATCTGATCTATGGGACAGATATACACAAACCAAAAGGGAAGTTGCAGAATATGAATCATTCTTCCATTGTAAAATAAAAAAGTGAGGTCAGGTTTAAAAGGAAAAGAGTAGAATCCTTTGTTAAAAAAAAAAAAAAGGACAAGCAACATGAAGTCAGTAATTTTTATAGAACTAATTGGGACAAAAGGTTTGGCCCAGGATAAGGCCAGTTCAATTAGTGCTTCAAGTTGAGAGATTAAACAGTTGAAGTGTTAAAAAAAATGAAAGTGCAGCTTGCATTTGTGGTGTGATACTTGCATTACTTGCATTTGTGACAATTCAAGTTGTTTACTTATTGCTGTATTTCAGTTGTCTTCATAGAACCTTGATTGCTTTAATGATTTTGGTGGTGGTTCTGTAAAAATTAATCAAGCTAATAAAGTTTTAATGGCATGTGTTTTAAATAGTTGGTTGAAAATGGTCAAAATATCTGTTTATCCAGTGGTCTGTAATAGCTTCTTCACTAAACACCTAATCTACTTGATAAATAATCTATATTTCAAAAACTGCACTGTGTATTTACATAATAGATTTCAGGTGTATTAAGAAAACAATATATATTCTATACATTCTTGGAATATCGTATTCAAAAGAAATTGTTACCATTCATTGAGTAAAGAGTGTGCATTTGAAGAATTATCTAAAACACAGTTATGTGAAAAATCATAATGTCTTGCAAGAACCTGTTAAGGTTTATCTTGTCTCTGATTGCATAAGTTTTGTCTTTTTTACTTCTTAAACATACATGGCATACTTTGAGATGAAACTTTTAGGCAGAGCAGAACCCTCAAAAATATGAACTTTTCAGAAGAGAGGAATGCTTTTTAAATTTTCAATACCTGCTTTGTAATGATGTCCTTCTGAATACTTTTTCAGGATATTAACCTGATGTTTCTAATCCTGTGGTCTTTCTCTTTCATATTTGAGACAAGATCGACCTGGTATGGTGACCCCGACATTGCTCTACAGGCCAAGCCCTGTGATGATTAAAAGTACAGGAAAGCAGTGTAACCTTGGGCAAGTGACTGAATTGTTTCTCATCTGAAGAATAGGAATAATAATAACAAGATCTGCCTCATGAGGTTGTCAAGCATGTTAAATGAGTTAATTCAAACAAAGAACTTATAACAGTGTTTCGTGTACTTGATAAATGCTAGCTGGTATATCTGGTTACTTGTAATTGTAGAGCATGACCATTCTTACTAGAAAGATGTTGACGAAAATATTCTATTAAAAATCTGCAATAAAAACTAGGCAATCTAAATCTTGACCTACATATGAAAAGCTTTTGAAAGTAAAGCCAATAAAGAGACATAAACCACTAGGGGAAGTGACTGATATAACAGGCAATCCACAAAACATAGCTCTTTTATTCATGTGAAATATGTTAATCTGCCATTTTATATTCAATTCTCATGCCTTTTTAAAAACTTTTCATTTTTAACTAATTTTAGACTTGCTGCTGCTGCTGCTAAGTCGCTTCAGTCATGTCCGACTCTGTGCGACCCCATAGACTGCAGCCCACCAGGCTCCCCTGTCCCTGGGATTCTCCAGGCAAGAACACTGGAGTGGGTTGCCATTTCCTTCTCCAATGCATGAAAGTGAAAAGTGAAAGTGAAGTCTCTCAGTCGTGTCCTACTCTTCACGACCCCATGGACTGCAGCCCACCAGGCTCTTCCGTCCATGGGATTTTCCAGGCAAGAGTACTGGAGTGGGGTGCCATTGCCTTCTCCGAATTTTAGACTTAGAGAAGTTTTAAAACAGGAAAGTTTGCATATAACTATCACTCAGCCTCCCCTAAAGTTAACGTCTTGCCTTGGTGTAATTGTTAAGACAGAAATAATTATCAACAGAATACATTTAACCCAACTGAGTAATTTATTTGGATTTCACTGATTTTCAACTCAGTCTCTTTATGTTCCAGGACCCAGTTCAGGTCCACACACTGCATTTAGCTGTCATGTCTCTTTAGTTTCCTCCAGTCTGTGACAGTTCCTCAGTCTTTCTTTGACTTTCATGACTTTGACAGTTTTGAAGAGTACTGGTTTCGTATTTCATAGAATATCCCTGAATTTCAAGTTTTCTGATTTTTTTTTTTTCTATCATTAGATTTGGTAGTTTTTGTTTTAGTCGCTCAGTTGTGTCCGACTCTTGCAACTCCATGGACTGGAGCCCACTGGGCTCCTCTGTCCACAGGATTTCCCAGGCGAGAATACTGGAATGGGTTGCCATTTCCTTTGAACCAGGGATTGAACTTGCATCTCTTGAGTCTCCTGCATTGCAGGCAGATTCTTAACTTCTGTGCCACCTGGGAAGCCTAACACCCTGGTACCTATTGATATTTATATAACCTCTACTTTCCTGATCATTTGTTAGTGTTTAAATGAAAAAGTGACATTCAGAAATAGGCATTTTTCTGACTCCACAGAATAATTCTGTTTTGAAATATGAGAAATAAGTGATCTCAGAATTGGTTTTTCTAAGAGTTAATTAAGATACGTGTTTTCATTCCTTATTTCTCCAAAAAATTTTTTTTGTTATAAATAACTAAACCCTCCTTTTTTCTGTTTTTCTTCTTTCTTTTCTTCATAGACTGTTGTGTCCCTTTTTGATGGGCCATAAGCAAACTGCTACTATTAGGATTAATTGCTTCATGTTAGATATAATTAATGGTCACTAGTGATTATTGTAAAATTTAAGGTAGAAGCTTATCAATACTTTATTCCTACCTTAGGATTTATGTTTATATTGTCTTTCCATCATTTCCAGAAGCCTCTGGAAATACTGAAGATATGAAAGCCACAAGTCAAATGATATGTGGAAATTAAGGAAGGACTTTTGTGGGGGATTTCTGTGAGACAAGAGAAGAGGGTAGAGAATAAATCAGACCCCTGTTTACTATGTTCACAAACCTGATGGTTTTGATAAGTCTGACAATACACCCAAAATCCACACAAATGGAAGTGATGAATTTAGAGCTGAGCAATATACTACATTCAGTTCCTATTGTGTGTTTGTGTGTGTGCGGTAAGTTGTTTCAGTCCTATCTGACTCTATGACCACATGGACTGCAGCCTGCCAGGCTCCTCTGTCCATGGGATTCTTCAGGCAAGAATACTGGAGTGGGTTGCCAGGCCCTCCTCCAGGAAATCTGCCTGACCCAGGGATCAAAGCCACCATCACTTATATCTCCTGCCCTGGCCAACAGGTTCTTTACCACTAGTGCCACCTGGGAAGTCCTCAGTTCCTATTGGTTTATCTTAAAAAACAAATTGTATGAGGAGGTTTCCAGGCTGGATAGTTAATGAGAGTTGCAGATAACTTAGCATATCATTTATCAATGACTTTGTAATCAGAATTTTTGACTCCTCCTACTGTGACCTTATCTAATGTGGATCTAAACAGTCACCACGGAAGTGGCAAGTGTCACAGTGTTAACTTCAGGAAAAATCTCAAGGTGCTACTTCTCATTTCAACCTCTTTTACAGGTTGAAAGTCAGATTATTCACTCTGGCCGACCCTGATGGACACCATTTATATCTTTTGGGCATGATATCCTTTAACCCTGAAGGCTGCTTATTGAGAACTGCTGTGACTGTTTGCCAGAGGATGGTTTTTCTGATTGCATGCTCAGTTTGGTCAACGGGCAAGCCAAAATTGCCAGAGAGTTGATACTACCAGAAGAAACCATCAACTAGTGACAAATGAGGGTTTAGTGGATACACCCTATGTCTTCCCTTGGTTCGAATAACTGGGGAACGTAATACATTAGCTTCCAGAACCACTGTGGGTTTAAGCTCCAGTTGCCAATAATGCACCTTGTTGATGTCTTACCCTTCTGTGTCATGCATGCTGGTTTTTCCCCAGATAACTTTCCAAATAAACTACTTGCAGTGTTATCCTTGTCTCAAGGTCTGCTTTTGGGAGAATATAAACTAGAGCCAGACCAAGTCTGAGTAATCTCTTAGCATGAAAAGGTTTCCAAATCCCTTACTTCCTCTCCTTTGCTGCTCCTGTATGTTTCTTTTGTTCCTCTGGCCTCTTGTCCAACTGGTTTTTCTCTGGAGAGCTTAGGGATAAGGAGGTGAGCAGGATAGAAGGCACTGGTGATGCTAAGACAAATGGGTATTGTAGCATCAGGGCAGGGAAGAGAAATCGGGCATTTATTGAGTGCCTGCTCTGACCCAGGCACTGGACTGTATTAAGTGCTTTACAAAGGTTATTTCATCTCATTCTCTCACCAGCCCTGGAAGGACTGAAATATATGAGTCTTTTGCAACCACTTGTGTAAATAGCAGTATTAAGGCAGAGTTGTTTGGCTGAACAAGTCACCCTTTCCTCTGGTAGTCACTGGCCACACCATGGATCCAAACCCTTGAGCTTAGTGACATACTTGGTTTTTCTCTTGGGTCAGTCATGGCTGTTTTTTTCCATTGGTCAGTAAATGGCCTAATCATCATGTGGCCTTTTGCTTCATATTTGTCACTGTCAAGTCGGCTTTGTGTTTTGGAAAGCTTCCAGCACTCATTACCATAATGATAAAAGGAGAGATGAAGTGGGCGCTTGGGCTGATTTCCATTGAGAGAAGTTCATATTCTCAGCACAAGGACTTGGAAAACTGTTTAGAGGGGCCATTCTTGCTTTCAGAATTTATCCCTTCAAAACCAAAAGAACCTGCAAACCTGGATATTAAAAAACGTTCATGGTGATTTGAGTCTGCAGAATTGGAGCTGTCAACTTGTCCAGAATTAGTCTGCAAGACAGACAAGGTTGATGGCAGAACTCTAACACTAATTTACTTATAATCTGCTTTTGTTTCTTCTCATCTTGGGAGCCGTTCCTTGATGTTTCATAATCAGTCACAAGCCAGGCAAACTCATAGGTTGTTTTCTTTAATAGATGTAAGACAAGCAAAGGAATTCTAAGAAAATCTCCTACATGGAAGGCAGGCGTTTTGTTTTGTTTATTGTAGTTGGGATCCTCTGAAGAGAAGAACCTTTTGTACTGACTTGCAGAGCTGTCCTTTATGTGGCTGTAAGAGCCCAAGTTTGTGCTTATTAGACAGAGGCCAGTGTGGCCTTTACAAGGAGGAAAGAGCTTGACTTTCATCTTAGCCTTTATAGTGCAGGCTATAGGCTGGTCTGTATTCTCACTTGTCATTTTCTTGCCTGCTACGGCGTTGGGAGCTCTCCGGGAACTCTTCATGATGCAGCCAGAACACAAGTGTCTTGAGAAGCCCTAATCCAAAGTGAATCTTCTATAAATAATAAACAGCAAATAGGCTCCACTTAGTTATATTAGCCTCCAAATAGGTCAGGCACATTGTTTAAAAATGCAAACATCACAATAAAACAGATTCCCTAGATGCCGAATTTGATGTGTATGTGCAGATTTTCTGGACATGGTACAGGAAAAAATAGCCCACACCTATGCTTCACTACTTAAAATATTTATAAATTATCTCTGAAAAGTGCTACTTTTGTGATGCTATTTATTATAAGCTGATAGAACTCAAGGGCTCTCTGTCCTCGTAGAAGTCCTTCTTATCTTTCCTGATTGCTGAGTAGTTACTGCTAACTTTACTTTCCAAGACCTGTGGAGTCCTCAAGTGAATTGGAGCTCTTGCCAAATTTTTCGTGATTTCTTGCTGAACAACTTGGCATTCATTGCGATACTCTTTTAGTTTTTTCAATGGGTCTAATTTCACATGTTAAGAATCTTATTGTTTGCCAGCCAAAATAAAATGGCACAGTTCAAAACTATTTATACAATTCAAAACATTTTTTCATGCGGAGCTCATTCTGCTTGCCTTTCTGCCTCGATTGTACGTTAACTTTTCTTTCATGCCAGGAATAATTAGACAATTAAGTGCTGATGCTCTGCAAATGAAATGGCATATTTTCATTGAAATTCTAACTACAAAAATACCTAGTCTAATTCTCATTCCTTCTTAAAATCAAATCGGTAAAGTGTTCCACTGCAAACTCTAACATACAGACCCGAAAGTATTTGTACTTGGACAAAGATATGGCACTATAATTCGATTGAGGAATGGCAGTAATTACTTTTTCCCTGGGAAAAGTAATTCTTGCAATTAAAAATATACAGAGCTTGTGTGAGACATTTCTGTACTTCCCAATTTGCTTATGGTTTACCCATTACCCATGTCAACCTATAATTCTGTTGTAATTTCAAGAGTAAATAAAGCTGCATGATGTCTCACAGTATATATATATATATATATGGAGAGAGAGAGAGAGAGAGAGAAGGGACCTTCATTGCTGTGTTGAAATCTCCTGATCCTTTAAAACTACCTCCTTTAAATCTTCTTTTAATTCCTTTCCTTCTCCTCTCAACACCATAGAATTGCCATAATTAAGAGATGATATAGAAGTGCAATTTACCTGGGATCTGGCTATACATCTGGTTGGATCCATTCACATAAAAGGGATATAATGCAACTCCCAGTCTGACCCACCAGGTCTCCTGTGTAGTTTCCCATCTGAAGATTGCACTGAACTCCAGTAATCTCTTTAAAAATGAAATCCCTTATGCTATATGAGAGTTGCTTCCCTCTCTCCCCAACCCATGTCTTCCATACACACTGTCACTTCTGCCACATTGTATTCATTAGAAGCGAGTCATTAAGTCCAACCCACACTTAAAAGAGGAGAATTAAGTTTTACTTCTGGAAAGGAAGAATGTTAAATAATCTGTGGACATATTTTAAAACCACCTGAAACCTGGACAAGGATTTCAGATGGAGGAGTGACATGAATCTTCAGTAAAAAAAGGTTGGCTGAAATATAGAGTGCAGAGTATACTCATATAAGAAGAGCCTGTGTTATTTGATCAGAATCTCCTTTACCCACTAAACCAGAAACCTTATTAAGGCAGGGACCACATTACCATTGATTCTCCAGCACTTGACATCCCTTGCATATAAGAGATGCTCCTTAAATAATTTTAGAATGACTGAATCAATTAATCACTAACTCAATAAATGAGGAATGAGTGACTTGATTACATAATTTGAGAGAAAGTATGTCAAAATAGTAAAGAAGGTACTCTGTGGAATCATATTGCCTGGGTTCAGAGCTAGGCCCCACCACATACCAGATGCATTTCTTGGGAGGTCACTTAATCTTTCCAAGCCTCAGAGTAAAAATGGAAATATTAATATAAGCTATCCTATACAGTTATTATAAGGATTACATGATAATTAGATATAGTATTTGGTACATAATAAACTAAGAAGAGGTGGCAAGAATACACAGAAGAACTGTACAAAAAGAGCTTCACGACCTAGATAATCACGAAGGTGTGATCACTCACCTAGAGCCAGACATCCTGGAATTTGAAGTCAAGTGGGCCTTAAAAAGCATCACTACAAACAAAGCTAGTGGAGGTGATGGAATTCCAGTTGAGCTATTTCAAATCCTGGAAGATGATGCTGTGAAAGTGCTGCACTCAATATGCCAGCAAATTTCGAAAACTCAGCAGTGGCCATGGGACTGGAAAAGGTCAGTTTTCATTCCAATCCCAAAGAAAGGCAATGCCAAAGAATGCTCAAACTACTGCACAATTGCACTCATCTCACCTGCTAGTAAAGTAATGCTCAAAAATCTCCAAGCCAGGCTTTAGCAATATGTGAACCGTGAACTTCCAGATGTTCAAGCTGGTTTTAGAAAAGGTAGAGGAACCAGAGGTCAAATTCTCAACATCTGCTGGATCATCAAAAAAGCAAGAGAGTTCTAGAAAAAACATCTATTTCTGCTTTATTGACTATGCCAAAGCCTTTGACTGTGTGGATCACATTAAACTGGAAAATTCTGAAAGAGGTGGGAATACCAGACCAACTGACCTGCCTCTTGAGAAACCTATATACAGGTCAGGAAGCAACAGTTAGAACTGGACATGGAACAACAGACTGGTTCCAAATAGGAAAAGGAGTCCGTCAAGGCTGTATATTGTCACTCTGCTTATTTAACTTATATGCAGAGTATATCATGAGAAACGCTGGGCTGGAAGAAGCACAAGCTGGAATCAAGATTGCCGGGAGAAATGTCAATAACCTCAGATATGCAGATGATACCACCCTTATGGCAGAAAGTGAAGAGGAACTAAAAAGCTTCTTGATGAAAGTGATAGAGGAGAGTGAAAAAGTTGGCTTAAAGCTCAACATTAGAAAACTAAGATCATGGCATCTGGTCCCATCACTTTATGGGAAATAGATGGGCAAACAGTGGAAACAGTGGCAGACTTTATTCTGGGGGGCTCCAAAATCACCTCAGATGGTGACTGCAGCCATGAAATTAAAAGACGCTTACTCCTTGGAAGGAAAGTTATGAGCAACCTAGATAGCATATTGAAAAGCAGAGACATTACTTTGTCAACAAAGGTCCATCTAATCAAGGCTATGGTTTTTCCAGTAGTCATGTATGGATGTGAGAGTTGGACTGTGAAGAAAGCTGAGCACCGAAGAATTGATGCTTTTGAGCTATGGTGTTGGAGAAGACTCTTGAGGGTCCCTTGGACTGCAAGGAGATCCAACCAGTCCATCCTAAAGGAGATCAGTCCTGGATGTTCATTGGAAGGACTGATGCTGAAGCTGAAACTCCAATACTTTGGCCACCTGATGCAAAGAGTTGACTCATTGGAAAAGACTCTGATGCTGGGAGGGATTGGGGGCAGGAGGAGAAGGGGACGACAGAGGATGAGATGGCTGGATGGCATCATCAACTCAATGGACGTGAGTCTTAGTGAACTCCAGGAGTTGGTGATGGACAGGGAGGCCTGGCCTGCTGTGATTCATGGGGTCGCAAAGAGTCGGACATGACTGAGCAACTGAACTGAACTGAACTGAAACATTTAATAAGTGTTAGTTATTATAACTATTGTTAATACTCAAGTTTTCAAGCTTTTAAATAGTAGAACCAGAATTTGAATTCATATCTGTCTTATTTGAAAGCTCATAGCATTTGTAACTTCAAGAGTGGAGGTAATACTATCCTTTCATGTTATTATAAAATATTGAATAGAGTTCCCTGTGCTATGCAATAGGCCCTTGTTGTTAATTTTATAAGTACTAATGTATACATGTTCATCTCAAACTCCTGATTTATCCCTCCCCCTTTCACCTTTGGTAACCATAAATTATTTTCTATATATGTGGTTTTATTTATGTTTTATGTATAATTTAATTTGTATCTTTTTTTAGATTCCACATGTAAGTGAATCTGAAAAAAGAATATATATAAATATAAAAATAATATATAATATAGATAAGAAAACAAATATATAAAAACTGAATCACTTTGCTGCACACCTGAAACTAATACAACTTTGTAAATCAACTATATTTCAATTAAAAAGTTACTTTTTCATGAGCAGTGGTGTTTAAATTCAGTGGTCCTCTTCAGTCAATATTTTGATAGAAGTTCTATAGTATTTGGCTTTTAACAAAGTCTTGGGCCTTTTAAAATTCAGTTCTGGAAGGAGATGATGGAGCTTCTTGAGGCTTAATTTTTAACAGGTTTTTCTAAGCTACTTCTAGAAAACAGCAGGGAATACCACCAGGACCATTTTTAGAGAATACTTGTTTTGATTGATGAAGCTATATAGCAAGAACAGTAGCAGCAGCACAAAACCACTCCAAGTTGTGCTGGATAGCTGAGACCCCACATAACCTATGTTGATGTACATGTGAGAAACCTTTAATTTCTTATAGACAACAGTTTCTTCTATGCTTTTCTTTGTACAGTGTTCAGTTTGATATGTGGGAAAGAATAGGTCTGTGTTGGTAATCTATTGATGAGTAGCAAACTACTCCATACTACAGAGGCTAAAAATGATAATCATTCAATTTTCTCACCAATCTTTAAGTCAGAGGTTTGGGTTGGGGTCTGCTGGGCAGTGTTGCTGGTCTCACCTGCGGGGGATGGCAGGAGTAGAAACAGATGGCTTCACATACATGTTTGGTGCTGGTACTAGCTTTCAGCTGAATCATATCTCTCTAGACTCCAGCTGGGCTTATTCACATCATAGCAGTCAAAATAGGAAATGTCCCAACAAACACGTGCTTTTCAAGATTCAGTTGCATGACATTTGTAAATATTCCATTGGCCAAGAAAGTCACATGACCAAGCCCAAATTCAAGGGGTAGACAATACTGCTTTAGAATAAAAACTACTTTAGAATCCCATGGACCAAGGAGCCCCTGGGGCTATGTTCCATGGATCAAAAAGGGTCGGATTCGACCAAATGACTAACACTTTCACTTTCTTGATGGGAAGAATGAAAAATGCTACAGAGTTGTATTGAAAAGAGGTATGCTTTGGTCTGGGGTGATAGAATCATTTTGGCTATCTTTGCAAACAATTACCACAATGTGGAAGATAGTAGCAATTTCATGTTTCCAAGGTGTGAAGCAAGTCCGGAAAGATCTTTTGAGGGATTTACATCTCAGAGTTATATCTGGCACAGAATTGATGTGAAGTGTGCTTCTTTTGTAGGTGCTTCAATTAGGTTACTAGGTGACCACGTAGTGCTCGTTGGTGATCGCTGAAACCTAATGCACATGACCTGTATGTGGATGCTAAGATATAAACAGATCTGAGTTGCAAATCTAGCTTGGGACTGTTGGGTGGATGGTAAAGCTTCATTTATGCTTCTTAAATGCTGTATATCTCCAGGGCTGGGTAAGCTTTGCTAATGAAATTTCATAGTCATGTTTTCCAGTTTCTTATGAAAATTTAAAAATTCCAACAGACTTTCAGATATTTCATTTATTCTATCTGAATATGGCATAGAACTCCTGATACAATCTTCTCAGGAAACTGCCATGCTGTGCCTAGGCCATCTCTCTCTGAATCCCCACCCTCTAAGCCCCATGTCCAAGTAAGACAGCTGCTGCTGCTGCTGCTAAGTTGCTTCAGTCGTGTCCGACTCCGTGCGACCCCATAGATGGCAGCCCACCTCCCCGTCCCTGGGATTCTCCAGGCAAGAACACTGGAGTGGGTTGCCATTTCCTTCTCCAATGTGTGAAAGTGAAAGGTGAAAGTGAAGTAGCTCAGTCGTGTCCGACTCTTCGTGACCCCATGGACTGCGGCCCACCAGGCTACTCCATCCACGGGATTTTCCAGGCAAGAGTACTGGAGTGGGGTGCCATTACCTTCTCCCAGTAAGACAGCTAGTTATATGTTAAGCAAGTGGGAGAGCAGTGAGAAGATGGGAACACAAGTCTAATTTCTTCCACAGCCAACGAAGCATCTACACGACATCTAACCTGTCTCCTTGCTTGTTAGATCAGAAAATGTGCCTGCTGCATGGCCCCTCACCTCCTCTTTCCTTGCAGCTCAGACATGCTGCAAAATCAGCAACCCTAGGAGATCAGCCTCTGGGACCCTGTGGCTACTCTTCTCGGATGTCTTGAATGAATTTAAAATTTGAGGACTTTCTAAAATTGTTCTGTCCCCGTGGCATGTGAAATCATGATTATGTGAATAAAAGTGACATGAAATCTTAAAGTTCTCAAGTAAATAGATCTTATTTTGATATTTTGAATTGGAAGAAATGCAATATTTCTAAGATAACCTCTCCTAAATTTGCACCTCGAGGTTTAATTAATTATGGCTTGTAACAACCAGGAGTTATCATTTGGCATATAAGCTTGGTGTGCTGCAGTCCATGGGGTTGCAAAGGGTGGGACATGACTGAACAACTGAACAACAGCAACATGTTTCTTGGATCATTTTGAATGGGTTGGTTGATTTGTGTTAAACTGGATTTGGGGCTTTAAATCAGAAAAAAATGCATTGCTTAAAGAAAGAGCTACGGTTATTGCGGAAATGTTGGGGCCTAAACAGAAGAGTGGTCTTTAATATGAATAGTTTCTGAATCTTTAGAAGATGCTACTTCTCTTTGTATTGTACATGATCAGAAAATACACTGCGGGCCTACTTTGTAGCTTATCTTAGTTTTTGATTCTCAACATTTCACAACACAATTTATCTAGTAGTAAAAGATCCAGACGTTTGGAAGCTCATTAAAATAAAAAATGCAGCTTAAAGAAAAGGTATATTATGTCTCTTGAAACATCCCATTTTTTTTCTTTAACCGAGGATGGGATGTTAAAAATTAAGTCCCCCCTTCCCCTGAGGGTGTACACAAAGTTCTGTTCTGGTAAGGGTGATGAATAGAAGTAGTGTGGACCTTGATCAAGGTAACGCAAGCCCATTGGCCATATTATGTTCATTTCCTTGGTGCTAAGGTGGTAGACTTTGGGACTCTCCTAAAGAAAGGGTTCTGAATACAGAAATAAATGCTAGTGGGTGTCCTGCAAGTACAGGAATGTTCACTTTTATGCTTTGTACAGTGAGTTGTACATCAGACATGCCCTGCTGAGGGGAAGCCTCATCCTAAACAGAGGGAAAGCTCCACCCAGAGGTCTGCAGCCTGGATGACCTTTGTGCACTGATCATACTGGACAGCTCTGAAGACCACTTAATTGCACAAGGCATTCACT
Organism: Capricornis sumatraensis; assembly: GCF_032405125.1. Taxonomy (NCBI): domain Eukaryota; kingdom Metazoa; phylum Chordata; class Mammalia; order Artiodactyla; family Bovidae; genus Capricornis; species Capricornis sumatraensis. The sequence continues at coordinate 43,176,806 of NC_091088.1, forward strand.
TCCTTAACACATGGAGAGCATGCTAAAGTTTCCCAAGAGTTGGTTGGGTTTGTCCATTACTGTAGGTCAGATTTTTCCAAAATGAGTTCTGCATGATGCCCTGCCCGTGATACTCCCAGAAGGGAAAAAGGATTCATAGCTGGAATGGTTTGACTATATCATTATCCTCTTGGAGATTCACATAAGCATATTAAAGGTTCAGAGAAGTTCGACATGAAGACAACTGTTTAATCTTGTTTAAGCTATCTTTTCCTATACATCTGTGAACACAGATTTATTTTTCCTGACACGTAATAACATCCCACACTTCAAAGAATATTGCTGGAGATAATCTAAGTTTGATCCTCACATTCAGCATACTTTTAGAGACTGACTTACATCGCATGGCGTTGGCTCCTTGTAGAAGAGTGTTTGCCATGCTGCGATTTGCTATTATGCCATCAGCCGACTTAAGGGTTGTTCCAGAAATGAGACACAGGGAACTTGCCATTACATTCATCGTGAGCACCTCTTTAAGTATGTAATCGACATGATTAAATAAAACCATCATGGAACTGGTATATTAAAACAATCTACATTTATTATCTTACAGTTCTGAAGGTTAGAAGTTGGAAATGGGTCTCACTGGACTAAAGGCAAGGTGCTGGCAGAGCTCTGTTTCTCCTGGAGGCTCCAAGGGAGAGTTCATAGTCTTGCCTTTTCTAACTTCTAGAGACTGCCCACGTTTGTTGGCTCATGGCCTGTATTGTCTTCAAAGCCAGCAACAGCCAGTCCAGTCTTTGTCATGATTCCAACTCTCTGTCTGGTTCTTGATCTTCTGTCTTCCTCTTCCACTTTTAAAGGAAGGACCCTTGTGATTATCCAGAGCCTAACCAGGTAGTTCAGGACAATTTCCTTATTTTAAGGTCAGTTAATGAGCAGCTGCTGGGAGGGATTGGGGGCAGGAGGAGAAGGGGACAACAGAGGATGAGATGGCTGGATGGCATCACTGACTCGATGGACGTGAGTCTGAGTGAACTCCAGGAGTTGATGATGGACAGGGAGGCCTGACGTGCTGCGATTCATGGGGTCGCAAAGAGTTGGACACGACTGAGCGACTGAACTGAACTGAACTGAATGAGCAGCTGTAATTTCATCTGTAGTCTTAAATCCCTCTTGCTACATGATCTAATATCTTCATAGGGTCCTGGAGAAGGAGGTGAACATCTATGAAGAGCGGTTATTATTCCTACACAACACAGCATGCATATCACTCTTTGTACTTTGGCTTCTAGGATGTTGAAAACTATTTAATAACTATTTGGACCTTTATCTTATTTTCCTTTTGTTCTTATATTTTCATTCTTTTGTAAAATTTATGTCTGGACACATGCCTGCACATTTATAAGCCTTGTTAAAATGTAGTAGAAATAATCAGTGCCAATAATGAATCTCAAAAATGGTGGTTGGCAAAGTGCAGCCCATGGGCCAAATCCAGTCTGCCTCTTGTTTCTGTGAACAAATTCTCTTGGAACCCACCTATTGTTTTCCTGATATAAGGACTGCATTGAGTAGCTCTGGCATAGAAGATATGGCCCGCAAAAAGGAAACTAGTCTCTGTCCCTTTCCAGAAAAAGTTGACCAGCCCTTGCTCTAGACACTCTGAGGCTTATTAACATGTTGTTCTCTTTTCACTACAAAGGGAGATACTGGGTCACTTAAAATCCCTGAGACATGTTGCATATGGTCATTTTTAGGTTTTAGCTTTAGTAGAGATTTGTGAAGTGACCAGGGAGTCTGGGACAGTATGAATATAATCTAAGTCACTTAAGAAAATAAAATGGTCTGTTGACTTTATTAAATCGGTTTCTGTTTACATATTTTCAAAAGGTTATACAGTGGCTTAAGTCTCTGATTAGATTTTGTTGATTGGTGGTTACCACCTTGTCTCACACATAGACATACACACACCGCTGTTACCTCTATTCAACCTTTAGAAGAATGAGAGGGAAGTGACTACGGGCTTTGAGCTATTCTTAGCATTTCTCAAGCCTGGTGGTAATCGTGCATTCACCCATAATGGGCATCACTGATGTTTTCAAAATGGAACAACATTTTGGTAAACACCATTTATGTACTTGTAAAATTATAATAAAAGATATCTGTGAGAGTAAAAATATTGAAAATCTCTAGAGTATATATCTGTTTCCAAAAATCATGTACATGTTATTTATCTTTCTTTTAAATCAGTGATTAACATATGAATTATGAACTGTGTAGATGATGAATATCTTTATGACCTTTCCAAATGAAGTAGTTTTGAACTTTCTTCTAAAGGATATCTGCATTTTGAGCAATCTTTCCTTAAAGCAGCATTCCTGGGTACCTTATAAGTAAAAATCTTAATTCTGAATGCAGTTTATACATGGAGGAAGAATGGGGTATTAAGTCTGGAGAACAGGATTAGGTACCTATTGTAGGGCAACTTCTGAGAATGCCCTCATTAGATAGTACTGAATAGGCTTGGCACTTAAGCGTTTAAATTTTCTTCTTTAAAGCTGTATTGAGGTAATATTAGTATACAAAAAAATTGCATGCACTTAATGTATTTATCTTGATGAGTCTGGGCATATGCCTATTCCTATGACATCACCACAACCAAGGTACTAAACATACCAATTGCCTCTTATTATTTCCTTTTGTTCTTTGGTAGTTTCATTGTTGTTGTTGTTATTTGTTTTTTAGTGAGAACATTTAACATGAAATTATCCTCTTAACATATTTCAAAGCCTACAATTCCAATATTGTGTTGGTAACTATTGGTACTGTGTTGTATAGCAGATCTCTAAAATTTATTCATTTTTGCATAATGGAAACCATATACCCGTTGAAAAATAATTCCCCATTTCCCCCTCCATCCCCTGGCAACCACCATTCTGTTCTTTCTTCTATGAGTCTGACTATATCTCATACCCATTAAAAAAAGAATCATGCAGTATTTGTCCTCATGTAGTTGACTCCTTCACTTAGCAGAATTCTCCAAGTTCATGCATATTGTCACAAATGGCTGGATTTACTTCTTTTTTAAGGCTGAATAATATCCCACAGGATATAAAGGTAAAGGGTGTTTACCTTTATAATGGCTTGGAAACAATAACCAGAACCAGGGCTTGGCTTGTTCTAGACTCCTGCCTGTTCTGAATTAAATTTCTTTCTCAATTTCTGGGCTCTTTCTTTGCCCATTTTTGGTCAGTCCCCTCCTTCCTAATCTTAATCTCCCCATGTTTTCAGTAACTATAATTTTAATGAAACCGTCTTTTTAAAGTTCATGTTTTAAAATTTACTTTAGTCCTACTTCACTTATTTAGCGAGGCACTTTAAACTTGATTTTGGACAATGATTCTTAAAACTGTTTTGAGGTATAACCAGTAAATGGATCAATAATTGTTGCTTTTCTGAAACAATTGTCTCCAATTAAAATGTTTTCCCCTCGCGTGCTCTTCTAATGTATATATCCATTTTAGTTTGGGAAAAATGGCAATGTCTTTACAGAATCATTTTCTACCAGGTTTGACCATCTCAACTTTCATTTCTCTACCTAAAAGTAAATAATAAACAGTAAGTTACTCTCTCCCATAAAGCAGGCATCCACTGGCAGACAGTCACTTCTCTATAACGTTGAGTCTACTTCTCTCTAATGTTCCCCAGTGGCTCAACAGTAAAGAATCCACCTGCAGTGCAGGAGCCGAAGGAGACCTGGGTTCAGTCCTGGCGTTGGGAAGATCCCCTGGAGGAGGAAATGGCTGCCCACTCCAGTATTCTTGCCTGGAAAATCCCATGGACAGAGGAGACTGGCGGGCTATAGTCCATGAGGTCGCAAAGAGTTGGACACGACTGAAGTGACTTAGCAGCACAGCAGCAATGTTGTGTAGAATGACCAAAATTCTTGTAGTAACTTTCTGCTTCTGCTAATCTTGCTGGATTTCTGGACTTTTTATCATTCCTTGGCACTCAGTCTTTGCATGTGATATGTTTTACTTTCGTTCTGTGTCATCCTATTTACAACATGCTGATGACAATATATGAACTACCAGTTTCCACACACTATGAAAAGTACTTATCCAGACACAAAAGCAAAAATGAGGTTAAAAAGTTCACTTGAATTTGGATCTTTAGTAAAAGAACAAAAAAAGATACAGTTTTAGATTGGCTGTTTGTCCACTATAGTTTTGTGTTATTATTAGGCCAATTTACTTAATATACTTCTACCACTGAGTTCCAAACTCAACTTAGAACTCATCTTTAATTATTTCTGGTATATATTTCTGGTAGATATTTGGTGTAACATACTTTGTCCTTTTCCCAGATGGAGACCTGTGAGAAAAATCACAAATTCATTTGTCTTCTCCTAACTCAGCAGTTAAAGTAGTAATAAAATATATCCATCATTAGTGATTTATTATTTAATGTGAAATGAATTTCCATTACCACCTTCTACTTCTACCTCTTTTTTGAGAGGGAAGAGGTGGAAGTGGTGGGACTTTCTTTTCCAATGGAAACAGTGCTTCCATTCTGAGATGTGATGAGGCAGTCAGTGTTCACCCTGACCACGACCTCCATAGCTGGCAGATCTTCACTGACTTCTCACCCAGAATACCTCATTTTTGTCCACGCATACATGTTACAACTCTTCACTCTTCTTGATCATTTTGATTGCTATTTTCTAAATCTTTTCCTTACAGAAATTCTTTATTTTTTAATATATTCACAGACTTGTGGATTTCTTAAATTCTTCTGCGACCATAAGAAGAAGGAGTCAAAGAAGAATGCTTCCCTTGGTATGTACACACATCCCAATTGGGACGCTCATGCAATCTTTCTCGGAGTACTTTGTTTCATTCAAAGTAGTTGGAGGTTGATTTCACATGGAGGGTGTTCTCCTGTCTGATTTCTTAGACATGATGATTTGGATTATGGATGGCATAGAAATGCCTGACTTAAATTTTAATGGCTTTACTTCTCAAACTCTATGTGTTTTTCCCCGATTTTTTTTTCCCACTTTTGCTGCAACTGTTTCTATGCCTTCTGCACACTATGATAAACTCAACAAATACTTAACTTTTGTGTCTGAGAAAATGAATCCAGTTGGTGAAGATTCTGTTGGTATGTAGGTAGGGACTCATTATAAGTCATGAACTTTGGCAGTTTCAGCAGTTAGTTATTGCTGGTCTTGGTGTGAGTGTCATGTGGATGGCTATAGATGTATTCCTTGTTGAGAATGATCGTAAGTATGGACTCTGTTGTTCTAGAAATGAATGAAGAATAATGATGGGGAAATCCATAGTGTAGTGAAATAGGATGTTGTTTGGAAGTCACTGAGTGTTTCTTGGAATTCACTTCCATGGCAGTAGTTAGACATGCGGGTATGGCAAATGCACTCTCCAGAAAAACTGTGGTTTGGGTTTTCCTAAATAGGGAAAAATAAAAGAAGAGAAAGAGAGTTTTCAGTGTTAAGGCATGTTGGAAGCAGTAACAAGTTGCCATTTGCCAATTCCTATGCCTCTTTCCTATTGCATGATGTTTCTGACCTGGGGAGCATTTCATTGTCCAGCAAAACATCTTTCTCTCTGACCTGAAGTGTACAAGGCAAGATTTAGGGTTGCTCTGAAAATATACTCCTCCATCCTGTGATTTCAAAGTATAGACATTGTTAAGAAAGAGCAGGGACTGGGGTGACTCCATCAGATATTCATTTGATGAAGTGTTCGGGAAACCAGATGGTTGGTATCAAATAAATGCCTTGATAAAATACTTTAGAAATAAGAACTGGTTCCCATTAAAAATATAGATATATACCCCTCTGGAGGAATTTGCTTATGACTTTCACCATTTTGTTTTCATTTATATCAAGTAGCTTTAAAAATTAAGTATATCTGTGAGTATAAACCAAGCTTGGACTATAGATTTTAAAAAGTCAGTGTGCTTGACTGTGGATATTTGATCCCTACTTGGTCACCTGGTGTCCTTATCCTGGTTATCACAGCAACATCTGCTTAGATGAAATACTGACATTCTTACACACTGAAGCCCCAAACACGAATTTTCCAACAATGAGAACACTGGGTGTTTCTCTTTGTGTGTGCTAATGGTATGGACTGATTTTGCAGAATCACTGCAGCAAGTTGCAAATGATGTATGAAATGGAAAATTCCTGTCCAGTGCACAGAGAGAATATATACAGTTCTATGCAATCACTGCAGTGCTGGGCTGTTTATTTTAATATTTCCTTCAGATATATAGTAATTTCTTTGGTGAGTCATATCCAGATGCTTATCACTGGCACAGAGCACCAATTTCCTTTATATGCATTTCATATGAATTTCAGTCATGTATTAAGTGTACTTAAATTAATAAAATACTAGATTTGAGAGAATTTGACTTTTAATATTTTATGAAAATCATAGCAGTACACTAGTTTTGAAAAGTTTCAAAAATATCAAAGTGTCCAAATAGTAAAATTGCTGCTAAGTCGCTTCAGTTGTTTCTGACTCTGTGTGACCCCATAGATGGCAGCCCACCAGGCTCCCCCATCCCTGGGATTCTCCAGGCAAGAATACTGGAGAGGGTTGCCATTTCCTTCTCCAGTGCATGAAAGTGAAAAGTGAAAGTGAAGTCGCTCAGCCACGTCCGACTCTTAGCAACCCCATGGACTGCAGCCTACCAGGCTCCTCCGTCCATGGGATTTTCCAGGCAAGAGTACTGGAGTGGGGTGCCATTGCCTTCTCCAAAACAGTAAAATTAGAAATCATTAATCTTGTTATTGAAAAATATCCTGTTTACATTTAGTATTTATCTTTTAAGGCTTTTATCCCCTGTAGTTAGACTTCATCTATAAAAGAAGATTATTAAGTTGTCTTATTTGTAAATTTTTATTCCCCATTTCCAGTAAGGCTTGAATATCTTTTTATGCTCTTCTACAATGTAACTTTATCACTTCATACTATTCAATTACATGAGTGTAGCACAAAGAAGATTTCCCTGTTCTTATTGAACAGTGAACATTTAGGCTGTTTCTAATTTTGCTGATACAAACATTTCCTATATAGGCACTGCAGTTTTATGTGATTTTGTTAATTTTGGTAAATGTTTGGTAATGCCACACTTGTCTCCACTTGTCTCTTTCAAAATGTTCTTGGTTATTGTTTTTGTTTTTCGTGTTGGACTTTGATGATAATCCAGTTAGAACTGGCATCTCTGTAAAACTGAGTCATTGTTGTTGGCAGATTTTCTAACATGGATTCATTTTAGTATACCAGAAGTAAGCACCCCTAATCAGGTCATGATAATTTTTTATTTAGAATTTCTACATCTAATGCCTAAGATGTATCTGTAAAGTTCTCTCTTTGTGCCTTTCTGTTAATATTTTGAATGAGGGTCTCATAACATTAATTAACAAGATTCCTCCATCTTCTCTGGCCCTCCTCCCCACTCTACACCATGCTCTGGAGGCATTTAAATAGCATGGAGGTACCCTGTGTTCTTTTTTTTTAATATAAATTTATTTATTTTAATTGGAGGTTAATTACTTTACAATATTGTATTGGTTAAAGTAATGTCTGCATCTGGTTTATTTGGGGGATATTTTCTTTGAAACCTCTCATTTCCTGTCAAGGTTATTTTTTGTTTAGATTTTTTTGTATCTTCATACTAGCTTCTTAAGTTGCATGTTCAATTTGTGTTTACTATTTAAAATATTTCAAACTACTCATTTTCCCATGATTTTCATTTTAGCTGAATCATATGACTTTTGATATCATATGAGTTTTGATATGTTGTATTCATTCATTTTTAGTAATTTAATGTATTTAATTTAATAAACCATTCAGTAAAAACCAATTTAATTCATTGTTTAATAACTTGAAGTATTTTTGATAATTTGGGTCATCCTCTATGACCCAAAATTCTTTCAAAAGAGTAAATTTTAAAGTAGTTGAATTTTAAGATTTCATCTGTTAGTATTAATTTCTAGTTTAATTGTCTCTGAAATACACCTGGTATGACTTTTACTTGAATTTTATTGACATTGTCCTTATGAAACAGTATACTTGGTCATTTTTGGAAAGGGAGTCCATGGGCACTGGAGATGGAAGTTATTTTATCTAGAGTAGAGAATTTATTGTATTATCAAGCTTTTCTATACCATAGCTTATTTTTGTGTATGTGTGTCTTCTTCGATCTTCTTTGGGCAATTGTGAGGGATGTTAAAGTTGTTTATTAATTTGTTCTTGATATTCTTTAACTCTTATTTATAGAGGTATTTGCATTCTGGCAGAGAAGTATTATTTGACTCACAAACATTGTATATTTGTGTTGAATTTTACTTCCTTAATATAACAACCCCTTTGAACATTTCGTATGTTTTGCCTTGAATTTTCTTTAATATTAGTATTAAAACCACTATTTTCCTTCTATGTCTATCTCTTTAACATATCTTTGCTCATCTTTTACTCATCCTATTTGTACTCATTTGTCTTAGCTATATCTCTTGTAAAAATATATATATAATTGGATTTGATTTTGTAGCTCAGTTGTCTACTTTTTATCTTCTCACAGAGAAGTTTAAGCCATTTATAGTTATTGTGATAAAAATTTATCTGACTCACTTCTTTCATTATGATTTTTTAAAAATTATTTGAGTGATTTTTCCCCTTATTCTTTCTTTGAGCATGTAGACTATATCATTCTTTGTTAATTTTTAACAGAGTATATGTTTCATATTAAATTACATTTTCATTTGTTTCTCCAAGTTCAGTTCAGTTCAGTCACTCAGTCGTGTCTGACTCTTTGAGACCCCATGGACCACAGCACCGGAGAAGGCAATGGCACCCCACTCCAGTACTCTTGCCTGGAAGATCCCATGGACGGAGGAGCCTAGTAGGCTGCAGTCCATGGGGTCGTGAAGAGTCGGACACCACTGAGCGACTTCACTTTCACTTTTCACTTTCATGCATTGGAGAATGAAATGGCAACCTACTCCAGTGTTCTTGCCTGGAGAATCCCAGGGACAGGGGAGCCGGGTGGGCTGCCATCTATGGGGTCGCACAGAGTTGGACACGACTGAAGTGACTTAGCAGCAGCAGCAGCAGAACCACAGCACGCTAGGCCTCCCTGTACATCATCAACTCCTAGAGTCCACCCAAACCCATGTCCATCGAGTTGGTGATGCCATGCAACCATCTCATCCTCTGTCGTCCCCTTCTCCTCCCACCCTCAATCTTTCCCAGCATCAGGGTCTTTTCAAATGAGTCAGCTCTTTGCATCAGGTGGCCAAAGTATTGGAGTTTCAGCTTCAACATCAGTCCTTCCAATGGACACCCAGGACTGATCTCCTTTAGGATGGACTGGTTGGTTCTCCTTGCAGTTCAAGGGACTCTCAAGAGTCTTCTCCAACACCACAGTTCAAAAGCATCAGTTCTTCAGTGCTCAGCTTTCTTCACAGTCCAACTCTCACATCCATACATGACCACCGGAAAAACCATAGCCTTGACTAGACGGACCTTTGTTGGCAAAGTAATGTCTCTGCTGTTTAATATGCTGTCTAGGTTGGTTATTGGAGAAGGTAATGCCACCCCACTCCAGTACTCCTGCCTGGAAACTCCCATGGACAGAGGAGCCTGGTAGGCTGCAGTCCATGGGGTCGCTAAGCATCAGACACGACTGAGCAACTTCACTTTCACTTTTCACTTTCATGCATTGGAGAAGGAAATGGCAACCCACTCCAGTGTTCTTGCCTGGAGAATCCCAGGGACGGGGGAGCCTAGTAGGGTGCCATCTATGGGGTCACACAGGGTCAGACACGACTGACGTGACTTAGCAGCAGCAGCAGGTTGGTTATAACTTTCCTACCAAGGAGTAAGTGTCTTTTAATTTTATGGCTGCAATCACCATCTGCAGTGATTTTGGAGCCCAGAAAAATAAAGTCAGCCATTGTTTCCACTGTTTCCCCATCTATTTCCCATGAAGTGATGGGACCAGATGCCATGATCTTAGTTTTCTGAATGTTGAGCTTTAGGCCAACTTTTTCACTCTCCTCTTTCACTTTCATCAAGAGGCTCTTTAGTTCTTCACTTTCTGCCATAAGGGTGGTATCATCTGCATATCTGAGGTTATTGATATTTCTCCCGGCAATCTTGATTCCAGCGTGTGCTTCCTCCAGGCGAGCATTTCTCATGATGTACTCTGCATATAATTTAAATAAGCAGGGTGACAATATACAGCCTTGATGGACTCCTTTTCCTATTTGGAACCAGTTTGTTGTTCTGTGTCCACTTCTAACAGTCGCTTCCTTACCTGCCTATAGGTTTCTCAAGAGGCAGGTCAGGTGGTCTGGTGTTCCCATCTCTTTCAGAATTCTCCACAGTTTATTGTGATCCACATAAAAAAGCAAAATGACTGTCTGAGGAGGCCTTACAAATAACTGTGAAAAGAAGGGAAGCGAAAAGCAAAGGAGAAAAGGAAAGATATACCCATTTGAATGCAGAGTTCCAAAGAATAGCAAGGAGAGATAAGAAAGCCTTCCTCAGGGATCAATGCAAAGAAATAGAGGAAAATAATAGAATGGTAAAGACTAGAGATCTCTTCAAGAAAATTAGAGATACCAAGGGAACATTTTATGCAAAGATGGGCTCAATAAAGGACAGAAATGGTAGGGACCTAACAGAAGCAGATGATATTGAGATAGAGATGGCAAGAATACAGAGAAGAACTGTACAAAAATGATCTTCATGACCCAGATAATCACGATGGTGTGATCACTCACCTAGAGCCAGACATCCTGGAATGTGAAGTCAAGTGGGCCTTAGGAAGCATCACTACGAACAAAGCTAGTGGAGGTAATGGAATTCCAGTTGAGCTGTTTCAAATCCTGAAAGATGATGCTGTGAAAGTGCTGCCCTCAGTATGCCAGCAAATTTGGAAAACTCAGCAGTGGCCACAGGACTGGAACAGGTCAGTTTTCATTCCAATCCCAAAGAAAGGCAATGCCAAAGAATGCTCAAACTACTGCACAATTGCACTCATCTCACACGCTAGTAAAGTAATGCTTAACATTCTCCAAGCCAGGCTTCAACAATGCGTGAACTGTGAACTTCCAGATGTTCAAGCTGGTTTTAGAAAAGGCAGAGGAACCAGTGATCAAATTGCCAACATCTGCTGGATCATGGAAAAAGCAAGAGAGTTCCAGAGAAACATCTATTTCTGCTTTATTCACTATGCCAGAGTCTTTGACTGTGTTTTCCAAAGCATTCTTAATTTGTGCGTCTCTCTCAAATTTGTATCTTCTGTTTAAATGGAAGAATCTAGCATCCTTCCTGCCCTAACACATGTACCACAGCTTTTTCCCAGTCCTACATTTTGGAGTTTGTTTCTCCTGTCTTACGGTTTAGAAAAAGCATTATTCTTATAGCATATGCCTTATTCTTCAAGAATAATATTTTTATTTACATTTAGCTTTTAAAATAGATGTGCTATAATTTTATTGCTTTGTTTAACTGGTTTCATTATTCCAAGTTAGATCACTATACTTTCTTTCTTCTTTTTGAGCTCCTATTTCTTATTTGTCCTTCAGCGAGTTTGGGTATGGCTTTAGACATTTTTTCAAACAGAATGCATGGCTTGTATGTTTTCTAAAATCATATATTTGTGACGATATTTTTTCTTCTTTGTTTAGGTATACATTTCTTGAATTGTACCATTTTCCTTCAAATTTCTGTAATTTTGTTATATTGATTTCTACATCAAAGGAAAGTCTGAGGCAAGGCTCTTTTTTTATGTGTATAATCATTGGGGTGTGTGTGTGTGTGTGTTGTTTTTCTATGCCTAGGTATTTGTGAGACTTTATTTTTGTAACTCAAAAATTTTGATAGGAGGCACCTAAGTATGGGTTTGAATAATAATAATCAACCTTTTCATCTTTATCCAGTGGAATTTTTTCAGTTGATGAGTGTTTTCATCTATCATAAATTGTTAGAGTTGTCACATATATTATGATCTTCTCAAGAACCCCAGTGATCTAGATGTTGAAACAGTACGTTCTGTGAAGGCAGGAGACTTAGCTGTCTTGTTCACTGCTCTGTACCTGGGTGTATAGGTCTAATGCCTGGCGTATTCATATATAGTTAGATAGATGAATGATAAACCCCATCTCTGACCTTCATATGTATGTTTTCCTCTCTGATAATTTTAATCTTATTTTTTCATCTGCTTGTAGGGATGTTTTGTGAAATAGGCTTACCAGGAAGCCATGAAGCTGAGGGTTCTACTTCAGGATTAATGGCTCAAGGTTAACCTACTTGGGCATTGACATTGCTTCCCTTGTCTCCTTCCCCTGTTGTCTTATGTGAAGATATAGCCTTAACAAAACTGTCTTTAGCTTGAGTATCAGCAAAATTTCATAAGTCTAAAACATTCCCTCTTAACACATAATGAGTTCAAGTTCTTCCTAGTTGATAATTAAATCCAAAAGTAAGGAAGAGGAAGTAAGCTAGCACCGAGCTTACTTAGCTCAGATCCAAAGCCTCCCTCTCAACCAAAGAATATTACTGATAACTGTTGCATAACAAACCATCTTCAAATTTAGTGGCTTAAAACACCAATTGTTTATTAGCTTGTTATTCTCTTTGGGCTGGGCTCATCTGTGCAGTTCTGTAAATCTCACATGTGCACACTCATGTCACTGTAGTCAGCTGGTGGGTCAACTGCAGGTGATCTTGATGGCCTCATACATATGTCTGGTGTTAGAGGCACAAGACTGAGAGTTTCTAAAGCAGCAAGAGTGGGAAAACCCCAATACACAAGCAGTTTTCTAGCCTCTGATGGCATACTTTGCTAAGGTTCCATTGGCCAAAGAAAGTCACCTGACTAGTTCAAATTCAAGGGGTACAGAAATGAACTCTGGTTCTAAATTGGAGGAACTTTCATGTCATATTGCAATGGCATGGATACAGGGATTGAGCAAATTTGAGGCCATCTTTATAGTGCACTCCCAATCACTCCTATTTGGGATTCTGGAAACCAAAGGTATTCATACTGAAACATATCTATCCATTCCTTACTCTGCTGTTCTGTTGGCCAGTTAAGTTGGAATTTAATCTAACCTTACGGTGTGTGTTTGATCTCTAGTCTCTCTGAAGAGTTACATTGTGTTCTTTCTACATTATCATTCTGGTATTTGCTGTCTTTAATGTAGATTTGCATGCTGCCAATGCATTTTTTTTAAGTATGGTCTCTTCTTACTGCATTCCTCTTTTTTTTAATTCTGTTACCTTTTCATGTTTTTCCTTATAGTTTTCTGTACCTTTCATGGTGAAGTCTGTTCCGCAAGCATCGTATTTTTCAGAAGAAGTGATCTTTCTCTGAGTTTGTGGGATGTTTTTGTTCCCTTTCTATATAAGTCTTAGAAATGCTTTGTTTGGTGTCAGTCAACAGAATAGGGGGTTTGCTCTTATGTCTATTTTCTTGTGTGGTGGATCAGATTTCCTTCTTGGATGTGTATATGGAGGATATATTAATGTGCAGGCATGCTCAATAACTCAGTTGCCTCCGACCCTTTTCAACCACATAGACTACAGCCTGGCAGGCTCCTCTGTCCATGGGATTTTTCCAAGCAAGAATACTGGAGTGGGTTGCTATTTCTTTCTCCAGGGGATTCTGCCAACCCAGGGATCAAGTCTGCATCTCCAGCATTGGCAGGCAGAGTCTTTACCACTGAGCCACCTGTGGAGCCCTGTATGCACACACCTCCTAGTCCAATTCCCAGTTTTTAGGGAGAATCATTTAGAGAGTGAACCCCTGGAAGCTCGACCTCTGTTCAAATGGGATACATAAAAAGGTCAAATTTCTGGCATGTGCGCCTTAGGTCTAAAGACAATGAGAAATCTCTTGCTTGCTGATGATGAGGGTGATGGGGTCATTTTGACAGCAGAGGGAATGTGATCTCTTCTCTCTGCTCTGTTCATGTGCAGGTTTTGTGACATTTTTGCAAACATTTTCGTTAATAATATACATACAAAATTAAATATGTGATATATATATATTATAAAGCATAAAAATGAATACCAGTAAACTTATGCCTCAGATTAAGATGAAAAACACAAACAGGGCCATGGTATCTACCTCCTGGACCTTATCTGGTCCTCATCCTACATCTGCCCACCAAGAAATAACCACTATGCTGAATACGGGACTTACTACTCCCTTGCCTTCTCTCTTTTATGTGTAACAATTCCTTTTGGATATGCAGATACATCATGAAAGTACATGAATATAAATATATAAAAGTGTGAAGTGTAAATAATTATAAGGTCTTTCTTAGGATCATTTTAATGCATGCAGAATCTTAGTATTGATCATTTGTACCTTTTCCCTTTTTAAATTATTTTATTCTGATTAGTTTATCATATTTTTTTTTCAAAAAGAACTTTTGGCTTTGATCATTTTCTATAACAGTTATTTTTCTGTTTTACTAATTTCTACTCATCTTTATTATTTGATTTTGGGACTGAGTTCTGAACAGTAGGTAGAATTTGGCCAATTTAAGAGCATAAAGGGCTTCCCAGGTGGCACTAGTGATAAAGAACCCACTCACCAATGCAAGAGATGTAAGAGACATGGGTTCAGTCCTTGGGTTGGGAAAATCCTCTGGAGGCATGGCAACCCACTCTAGTATTCTTGCCTGGAGAATCTCATGGACAGAGGAGACTGGTGGCCTATAGTTCATAGGGTTACAAAGAGTTGGACAGGACTGAAGAGACTTAGCATGCATGCACATGTGCAAGAGCATAACATCCTTAAATATTTGTCAGTACTCATGAGAATATTGGAAATAGTGTTTTGATGTCTGCTGTTGAATCATTCGGAGAAGGCAATGGCACCCCACTCCAGTACTCTTGCCTGGAAAATCCCATGGATGGAGGAGCCTGGTGGGCTGCAGTCCATGGGGTCGCTAAGCGTCAGACACGACTGAGCAACTTCACTTTCACTTTTCACTTTCATGCATTGGAGAAGGAAATGGCAACCCACTCCAGTGTTCTTGCCTGGAGAATCCCAGGGACAGGGGAGCCTGGTGGGCTGCCATCTACAGGGTTGCACAGAGTTGGACATGACTGAAGTGACTTAGCAGTTGAATCATTAGTCCTACCAGATCCCCTGGAATTCAGAAATATTGAATAGAAGTCTCATACACTTAGAATCATTTGATTTCATTTAAACATGAATATTGATTTCTGAAATATTGATGATATTTTAAGTCTCATATTCACCGCCTAGGTTTACCACATTCACCCTATTCCCAGAATATCTGTTCCTTCTTTTTCTAACTCTTGATAAAAGCAGATTCTAAAATGGACATGTACCTCCTAGAGGTGCCACATTAGAAATTATATGACAGTGTTTTTCTAATAGATTTTGTCTTATGTACATGATTCTGTCCTTAAACTATTATCAATTTTCACTTTCTTTGATTACCTGTATTCCCTCTCATGCATCCCCTCCACCTTGAATCTGTCCCCCATTCTTGGATAGTATTAATTTTCTTCACCTAGTGTTTCTGTCTTAGAAAAAAGCAGAAGGATGACACAGTTAAATGGGCCATTTAACTGAAGAATGGCATGTCACACATTCTTTTTCTATATATATAATGAGAGAGAGGTATATAGGTTAATGTATGTATTTATGGAGATGAATATTATGGCTATTTTATGATATTTAAGACTAAATGCCACAGTTGTATTTTTTTTTAAGTAAGTCTAAACTTCCCTTTAAGGAAAGCCGAGAAAAGTAGTAATTTGGAACTAGTTGGCTTAACTTAAAAAGCTCCCCTGTGACATCGGAGTGTGTTTCATGCAATTGCTTTCTTAGACTTGCTCATTAAAATATTGACTACTCTTTTTCTTCAGTAAATGCTAATCCCGTCTCCCATGTAAATGTATTTACATTTCACTGCAGGCAGCCTGCCAGGTTAGAAATAAAACCAATTTGTTAATATCACTATTTTCTTTTCAGCAAAGAAAATATGCATTAAATTAAAGGCTTTCTAAAAATAATAAGAAATGACTTCAGTTGATACCAACCATTTATTTGTCTCTATGACTTAGGCTGTGACAGCTCATCTTTATCAGCCTGCATTTCTCTGTTCCTCTCTGCTCTGGCCATCTTCTGTGCAAAACTCTGGATTCTTAAAGACCCCAGTCCAGGTCCTAATGTTCGCTTTGCCCCCTTCTCTCACCTTTCCCACTGTTGCAACTTTGCTAGTCCCTGCCAGCACCTGAGAATGCAAAACACTGTATTTAAAAGAACATGAGCAAATATGGCTAATCCTGGTCGATGACATGCTGCTTTACTGGAGCATTCTCCCCAGAAATCTTGGAAATCTTTGAACTGCAAGAAGGTTCCCGTTTGATTTACGATTCGTAAGTGGATCAGTGTTATTAAAATCCACAGGAGTCCTTTGTTCATTTAGTCATTCTGAGGGCCACCCATCAAGTACTTCTATATACTATTTTGCACAAGAGCATCTTCCCAGAGCCCATAGCTGTTTCTTAAATAATCCTTCTATAGAAAGAACTAACTATGCAACTGTACATCAAGTCATATTAGAAACTGGAGAATGTGCACATTGTGTTATCTGAACTTGTAAAGTCAAGTGAATTTTCAGTAAAGCTAATAAGATATTACCCTTGTTAGCATACTTTGCCTGGCTCAATGCTACTTTTTACTTTGTTGATTATTTTTTAATAAAATGAATTGATTGATATTTTCTATTACTCCTGTAACTTGTTAAAAAAAAAAAAAGAATCATTTGCAAATGCCCATGATCTAGTTGGTCCTGAAAAAAATAAAATCTGGCATCTAAAATTTGGTACATGTATTTTGTTACTCTCCTGATTTTTCTTCTTATTTCATTTTATTTCCCTTGTTTTCTGGTCCAGGCAAATGTTGCCCTTGGCTCTATCAATTTTTAGAAGGATGAAGCCTTACTGACAATCTTCATGTTCTCTTTCTACATCAGGGAAAATAAAATAGTTAACCTAAACAATGAACGATTGCCTACTTCCCACCTTTTTCTTAACTAGCTTTAAGTCCTAGGGTCCTAAATTCTTCACTGTACTACTCCACAATAGCCATCAAAATAGGGAAATCTTTCCCCTCATCAGTCCTTTCACCTTTCAGAGTTTTATTCTGTCTTATACCCATTTAGTTTGAAGGGAGTTGTTGGCCTCTTGCATCATTTTATATATATATATATATGTGTATATATATATATATATTTTTTTTTCTATTGGTATGGCATCATGTCCACTTGCTAAATTCTGTACAACCTTGAGCAGGTGCATACCAACAGTTTAATGACCCTTCTGGTATAGTCTTTGGTCCAAAAAGTGATCAGTTGTTGAGATGCTTTTCAGGAAGAGAGATTTACCAGTACATAGTTGTTCTGTGAGGAAAACTGCCTCATCCAGCTGGTAAACGATTTATGCCCTGAAGCATGAAGATTTCATAGCCCTTGTCATTTTATCCTTCCTGGTGTCGCTGCAGGTGCTATTTTTATTCATATAAATATTTAATCTTCTATAAAACTTATTAAGCTGTTGGCCTCAATAACATTTTTTGGCAGCAAGTTTCCTAGGTTAAAGGGACACAGTCAAGTACAACAGCTTAGCTCAAGATCATAGTTTTAAATAAAGGCATAAAAGGTGATTTTTCTGAGATTTAAAAAAAAACAAAAACAAAAAAAACGGCTCCAGCAAAGCTGTCTGGGGCTCAGCTATGGCATTTCCCAATAACGCTTCCACTGTCTCAATGGCACTGAGTTTGCATCTAAGGGACCGGGAAGCAAGCTCAGTTGAGATTAAAGTGAGAGTAGTTCATATATATCTTTTTCTGGACCCAGTAAAGGTGAAAAGTAGATAAAATGTATAGGCAATGTTCTTCACTTTCTCAGCATTCAAATCTCCACATTAAAAGTAACTGGCTTCTTTGGATGGATACCTCCTGTTAAAACAGGTGACCTTTCCCTGAGCTTCTTGATTGGGTAGAGGACCAACAGGTAATGAGTGGTGGCATCTTCTAATTCCTTTTAGATGGTTATCTGGAGATCAAGCGGAGGTTTCTCCAGTTGAATTTGATTTAGCCACAACCACATTGGAAATTTAAACATAAGCATCTAACTTATGTGCATGGACCATCTAGATGGGTGTGCATTAACTCTGGAGTCTTACATTTCTTTGTCTTCCTGGGTATTTATAGTAATTAATACATTTGGCCTTGAACTAGCTGGACAATGATGGGCACTTTTACCACAAAATATTCTGGTGTTTATAGACCTATACTGGTTTAGAGACTATATGTAACTTAGATGAATTAATCTCTATTGGCAGCCCTAATATAGGAAGTTTATGATTCTTAAGGAAGAAAAATAACATGTTAGTAATAGAACATAAACCATGGGATATGTAATGAAGTTATAAATTATGAGGAATTATAAGGGCTGTATAAATTCAGAGAAGGGATTGGTTATTATTGACCAAAATGCTTTAAGAGATGGCAGTAGTTGAACAGACTCTTCTGAAAAACCTGAGATCTGGGCAGGGGAAGAGAAAGTGAGTGGGTGAGGCATTAGTGAGGAGTAGGGCAGGGTTCCCTGGTGGCTCAGATGGTAGGACATCTGCTTGCGATGAAGGAGACCAGAGTTTGATCCCTAGGTTGGGAAGATCCCCTGGAGAAGGAAATGGCAACCCATTCCAGTACTCTTGCCTGGAAAATCCCATGGACAGAGGAGCCTGGTAGGCTACATTCCATGGGGTCGCAAAGAGTCGGACACGATTGAGCGACTTCACCATTTAATAGCAACACAACTTCAGTGTAATAGGTTCTGTGACTTCTAAAATAGATTCTCACCTAAAGAATCATAATGAGATTAAGTGTTGGTTCAGTCCAGATTATGTGGAACTAAATTTGGTGGTATTCTTTCTTTCATAATTATTATCCATTCTACTGATGTAATTAAAAAAAAAAAAAACATTCTCACAGGTCCAAATATCAAGGTCCAGTAATTTTTTAAAAATATCATTAACTCATCTTGCTTAGCAATACTTTTGTTCCTTTTTAAAATAAGTGACCAAACTGTCATACATGCTGGCTGAGTGCAGATTGGCCTAGCCACTTTAGAAACTGTATTAGCAGCTTTTTATGAAGTTAAGTATGCATATACCAGCTTTTTATAAAGGTAAGTATACATATACCATATGACCCAGAAAACCTACTCCTAGGGATTTGCCCAAGAGAAATAAAAACTTTGTCATATCAAAACTTGTCAGTGAAAGTTTACAGTGGCTTTATTCATAATTACCCAGAGTTAGAAAGAGTACAAACGTCCTTCAGCTTGTAAGTGAATAAGCAATGGTCTATCCATATGAAGGAATACTACTTAGTAATGAAAAGGGATGGGCAACATGGAAAAATCTCAGATGTATTATGCTAAGTGAAAGAAGCCAGACTCAAAAATCTCCATGCTGTTGCTTCTGTACATCCTGGAAAAGGCAAAATTATGGGAAAGATAACTGATTGGTCATTGCCCAAGGACTGGGGCTTGGCGGAAGTGTTGACTGAAATTATAAGGGTGTTTTGGGGGAGTGGTGGAACTTTTTAGTATCTTGGGATTGGTGGTGGTTACCTGACTATGCATTTGGCAAAACTCATAAAACTATACACCAAAATGGGTGGATTTTTTCATGGTATTTATACTTCAATAAAACTTACTTTGAAAAAGAAATGGCCACCTATATGTTGTTCACAAATCTTGCCTTATGACCTTACATTGGTTTCCTGTGCTACAATTTTCAGTGTTTCACATTTTAACATCTTTTCCCTCTTAAAAGTTTTTGTTTATAAGCTTCCATCACCCCTTGAAGAAATGTTTAAAACTCTCTTAGAATTTTGGTGGAGATGCTCAAAGACCTAAAATGAATGGTCAGAGCTCCCTTTGAAAACACAAGTATTTTTTTTTTTTTGTATGTAAAGAGGAACTACTTTAAAAGGACTGTTTCAAATATTGAATAGGTGACTCTTTTGAGACATGGTTATTACATGATAGAACCCATGTGACTTCTTTGCTGTGTAACAGATCCATAGACCTTATAAAGATGTGGAGATCTGAACCCTTTAAACCAGTCTACGCATTCATTTTCCATATACAAATAAAGTCTCTAGTTCACTGTCTCCAAAGTTTCACTCAGCCTGCTTAAAGGATACTGAAGAAAAATCATAAAACTTGTTGTGTGGTACAGTGAAAAAAAAATCGTTTGTTCTTCAGCGATGCCAAAGCATCTATTTTTCTGTGGCTTAAAATTTTTATTTGTATCTCACTTGCTTCTAAAATGGATTTGGGGTGGCTCCTCTTAGTAAAGTCGATTTTCTGAAATTTATCCTTTTCACCAGGTCACCTTCCCACTTCCAAACCCTTCACTTTGCTGGAACAATCTATCTGTTATCACCCCGGACAACGTACTGCCCTCTATCTGGATCTCAGCTTCTCTTTTCAAAAGTGAAGTCCAACTATGATCTGAGGGATCATCTCTACAGTGGTTCCCCAAACACCAGTTATGTTCCTTTTCATTACATGTGTCACCCTATATTTAATTAATTAGTTACTTATTCATCTCCTGTGTTGGAGAAAGCAATGGCAACCCACTCCAGTGTTCTTGCCTGGAGAATCCCAGGGACGGGGGAGCCTGGTGGGCTGCCGTCTACGGGGTTGCACAGAGTCAGACACGACTGAAGCGACTTGGTAGCAGCAGCAGCAGCAGCAGCACCTCCTATGTTAGATCCTAAGTGCTGTGGGACCGTGTGTCTCTTAATCACTGTTGTAGTCTCAGCTGACAGGAAACACTAGCAAAATATTTGTTGAATAAATAAAGGGTACCTGCCATCCCCAATGGGCCATACTTGTGCTACTCACCCCATTCTTATACCAGTTTATACTTTAAATACTTTTGGAAATAGTTTAACTATCATATATCTGACAAACATTGTTAGTAAGGAAAAGCAAGATTTTTGCCATTACAATTATTTTTGTTTGGGGCCTATCTCAGTGCTTTGTTATAATTTCCTCTTTGATACTTGGTTTGTATATTTGCCTGCTTTTGTTTGTCTGTTTGGGGTTTGGCTGGATGTAACCAAGTGGCAGCTCCTCCACATGAGTGTTTTGTACAGTATGTGCCATGTCTCACTGTAGCTGATATATAAGTAGCACTTAGTATTCAGTTGGTGGGTGGTCTATTCCTATGGTTGTTCTTAGGATGGGAAGTCTGAGATGGCAAATACTGTGGGATTGCAAATTTCAGCATAGACCTCTGGCTATTTGTGGATATTGAATGATTATCTTTAACCAGTTGAAATCACTGAATCAGAGACTAGCCATTTTAATAATTGGATTTCTGAAAGGATATAAATATGTAGCCATTACATAGAACTTATATACTTTATACAAGCCTGTGCATATACAGAGCTTTAACTGTAAATTTTAACTATTGGATTTTTGAATTAGAAATTGATACAGTTGTCAGAGGCTTGGTTCTTCCATTTAATGTAGCTCTTTGTTCTTATATGAGAATTTAGGTCAGCACTGAACAGTGCCAGGGCATCCCAAGAATTTCCCCCAGAAAACAAGGGTGCCAGACATGCAGAAGGAAGTCAGCAACACTGTTTAGCAAAGTTATATTCCCTCCTATCTGGCAGCAGTGCCTGGTTTAGTTTGGACAGCAGAGACTTAAAAAAGGATTTTCTTTTTCTCATATATTTTTTTTTCTTTTCCTTTTTAAAAGCCATTTTCCTTCCCTGGTGGCGGAGAGGTTTAAGTGTCTGCCTGCAATGTGGGAGACCTGAGTTCGATCCCTGGGTCGGGAAGATCCCCTGGAGAAGGAAATGGCAACCCACTCCAGTATTCTTGCCTGGAGAATCCCATGGACGGAGGAGTTTGGTGGGCTCCAGTCCACGGGTCGCAAAGAGTCGGACATGACTGAGCGACTTCACTTTCACTTTCCTTTCCCAACATAAAAATTGTTTTCTATCCAATTCTCTCTGAAAATAACATATCTATTTAGAAAAAAATGTAAACTCACTGTGTCACATTTCTAAGCAGGCCGTGTTTTCTGTAGTCCCACTAAGTTCTGTAGCCGTTTGAGTCCTCTGAGTCCAAATGATACTTATGTAAGGGCATGCGGTTGAGATGGGAGGGGGTTACAGCCACAGAATTTAATTTCGCCAAATGAGAAAGAAATGGCTGCCACATCCTGAAGCCAGTCCAGAGCCCTCTTAGAGATACAGGTTCACAGCACTATTCATCACTAATGTCCCTTTGGAATCCATTATTATGATTTTGCTCTGGTTTTCACGGCTATGCTTTTTAAACTCTGTCCATTCTTTTGTCAACAAGTGTTTGCTCAGACCCTTCTCTGTTCCAGATGCTTTCTGGATCTCGATGACTCATCAGTACTCAAACTGAGCGAAATATTTTCCCCTTGTTTTCTTCTGTCCTTCCAACCCTCAGAAGCCGGTAGGCCTGTCTTTCTTATCCCTAGTAGGAAATGAGAGAGAATTTGTGGTTTTCCTCTGAGATCACCCATGACGTTATTGGCAAGACTGAAACTAGAAATCAGATCTTCATGCTCCCAGCTCACCAACCATACCTTTCATTACACCAGACAAGACCTGTGGGCAGGGAGTAGCAGTGGCCAGAGTACCCTTTGGATTGGTGCCTGTTGCATTTGTCCTTGGTTTGTGACCTTCCAAAGGACCACTGAGCAACTTGTCTTTGAGAAATGACCTGCCATTTTCATACAGCATCAAGGAAAGTCAGTGAAACAACAGAACAAGGAGCAAAGTATTGAGTTTAAAATTTTCTTTTTGTGTATTTGAAAAGGGGAGAAAAAGACCATCTATATATATGACTTAAGGAGAAGATATAAAATGAAAACAGTTTTCTCAAACTCTTATGTCTGTTGAAACACTCCTAATCAGTGGCTCCCCGCCCACCCTTGCTTCTTTTATTTTTTATTTTTATTTTTTTGGAAGGGGAGGGATGACCCTGCTGAGTTTTGGAGTATGCCTATAGCAGCTTTTAGCAAATCACAGTCCCAGCAGTAGGTTCAGCTTTGAAGAAAGATTTACAAATCCCTCACTGCTTTATAAATATCTGCATTTATATCTTAAAGAAGAAGAAGAAAAAGCCCCTCACAGTTGGTCTCAGTCTCCTCACCCTCTCCCTCCCCCCACCCCACACTTCCCCTTTTCTTGCTTTCCTCTTTCAGAAATTAAAGATTGTGATGTGTGCAGGAAATGAGGGTCTATAAAATTGTGATAAAGTGTTCCTGCAAAATTGCCTTTGAATTTTCACCTTGAATTGCAGGCGAAATGAAATTGTTCGCTTTCAGCATTGCTTTGTTTTTGACCCCTTTTTGTGAATTCTCAAAGGAAAGAAACATATTCCCATCTTTTATAGTAATCAAATTTATCTGGCATCTCTCAGCCTCTTGAATTACTTATGCTAGAGTTGGCCAGCCTCAGGAAGGTTGTGGCTGGTTTATTTATTTATTGTTCTAAAGTGAGGGTTTTTGACATGGGTTCCCTACTTCATCCGAGGGAAGTATAGAAAAATCAAAAGTGCTTTCTGACATTGCATAATATGTGTTATGTATACACATGCATGCATTATTATAATGGTAAAAGATACCCATCTAAGGAGATGTAATAGAGGACCCCATGATCATAGGTCATGGTTATTTAATATTTTCACCCGAGAAGGGGAATGTTTCATGCACCAATTATAAATAAAATTATATGTAAAAAGCAAAAAAAGAAAAAAAAATCCAGGACAAGACTTTGCATTGGAACCAAAGTGCTAACAATACCTAGTTGTAAACCTGTTTAGTAACTAGTTGGTTTTAACAAGTATTAATTCTGTAACAGGTGATTATATCACCTTGTAATTTAGGGAGTTTAATATGACTCTTTCATGTAAGAATTTGGCATCAGAAAGTGAATATCAACCATCACCTGCAGCTGCATTCTGTCAAGCCTGGCCTTGCTTGGTAACCCCGAGTTCTCTTTTAATGTGATTCATTCTTTTCTTTTTATTTCCAGTCCCTTGTGCCTATACTCAAAAAAACCCTAAGCTACAGGTGCAAGCCTGCAGAAATCAGATTTGAGTTTCTAAACTAAATCTCTCTTATGCTGAGAAAGCAAAACAATATATCACTATCAGGGAGAATACGTAAAGAATAATACTTCTTTGTGTGGCCTTAACTTCCACTGGGCTCACATTAAAAATGTGAGCTCAGAAAACTGTTTTTTGAAACTATTACTAATGCCTTAATAATCCTTTATTCATACCTATACTTAGAAAACTATGATGCCTGCAACTGTTGAACTCCTATCATGCTTACATATTTCTAAATTGTAATAAGTTAGCCCTGAAAAGCTCTACAGTTACCTTTTCTATTATTTTTATAATAAGCAAAATATGTTTATGCCATAATTTTTTTGTACATACCAGTTTTTCAATGGATTTCATTGTGTTTCAGGTTTACTAGTTACACACTTCTTAAATAAGAACTCACATAAACCCCAGAAACTTTCCTTTAAAATTATTCTTATTCAGGTCAGTAAGAGGTCCATGTAAGTTTAACAAAACATAAAATAAGGATCCCTAGGGAAGGGGGGGACATGTGTAGTTAGAGTGTCTCTCACGCACTTTACTTCCATGATATTGTGAGATCTTGAAATCACTGAAACAGGCTGATGCGAAAGTCATTCTCTAACAGATAGGCGTCTCTGTACATCTGCATCTTAGTAGAACAAACATTAGGATTAAGCAAAAACTCAGAAAGTGCAGGGTAAGTGTGAATGTCCAGATCAAGCTACTTAATAACATTAAATTTACTTTAGAAATATTTATTTTAACAAGCATTAGCAGTGACCACATTGCTGACTAATTTATGCAGTCAAAGGAATCAACTAACTCAACTGTCACAATTTGTTTTTGATGAAAAAAGAGAAGAAAATGGCTGTCCAAGAAGATTTAAATGGAAAAGCGTCAGTTTTCATAGTATTTTTTTGTGGGGCTACAGATTTTAAGAGGACGTAACCTCCTTTACATGTCGCATATATCAGAAACTTGCATATCTCCTTTCTCCCTTATAAAAACAATTTACAACTTTTATATAAACATTTTAATCTATAGAAGAGTGAATTAACATGATTCTTAATTGTGGCAGTAGAAATAAAAATAAGAGATGTTTATTTGAAATAAATTCTTGAAATCATTTTCTTCTGTCCCCTCTGAGATGGCAGCAAAAACACTTTTTTGATTCGGACACAGTAATTTAAACGTGTCCAGTTTTGCAATTGTGCCTAGGAATCAATTTAGTGTGGGTTTGTTCACATCTAAAGGAAAGTTAAATGCTGACTTTAAAAGTGGAGAAACGTTCCATAGATATCCTTTGCTTTCAAAAAGCATGCATTTGACTGTGATCCTTAAAAGCTTTTATTGAACTATTTTCTTTTTCTGTTTGCAAAATTCACAAAGGGCTGTCTGTAAGCCCTCTTCATATTTTCCCCAGTTTGTCCTAAATTTTGCCTCAGGGGAATAAACAGCAACAGTGTTCCATTTCCCATTCTGAACATATATGCCAAAACAGAGAGCTTTTATTACAAGGGAAGAAATCAAATCATTGTCACCTAAAGTGCTAATTATGTCTGATAAATGTATGGCATACACTTAATGCAAAGAGAGCTTAGGAAATGATACACCTTCCGTAATTACAGTGACCAACCTAGCTCCATCAATCTAAAATTTTTTTCAATCCATGTTCATTTAGGTGGCTTTATTTTTATTAAATGGCTTTCTTAAGCTTCAACAGACCCACTTGCTGCTAATAAGGAAGCTCACATTAAGTATTTTGGAGCTGCCTACAATAAGATGGCGTGTTATGTGATACACATCCAGATGCGTGTACACAGATAAACAGGAACCACAGAGGAATATGGTTACAGTCTTCTCCCACTGGGCCTTGGAATTGCAAACTGATGGTAAAATTTGCCATTCTTTGCTTACCTAATGAATTTGTGTATCCAGTTAACTAAGGTACTGTATTTCTTTATCAGAGGAGCCTGAAATCCTTTCATAGCTGACAACAGACCCGTTAGTCTCTTCCCTGAGGACATAAATGACCTCATGGGTAGGGATGCTGCCCTCAGAACCTCTGATGATAACATTTAAGAATTTCTCCTCTCCCCCTGTTTTTCTCCATGGAAGAAAGCCACCATTCTTCTCAGAGCCAAATTGTATGTGGCCTCTAATCGAACCTGACACCCTTACACAAATGGAATAAGAGTAGGTTTTAATTAGACTGAAGGATGCTGATTTTCTTTGAAGCCACTTCAGAGCCCCTATCCTCTCCGAGTCCTCCAGCCGATGCACTGGCTTGTTTCACACATCCATCCATATTTGGCTGCAGAAACATTGCTCCAGAGTGTGTGTGAATTCAAGCCTGTCATCAGGACTGATTGGCTGAATAGTATTTTCAGATTTTTGTTTTGCTGTATCACAATTCTGTCTTTTTGTGTGTCTTAATTGCAGATACAGCAAGGTGCATCTGTGGGAGCCGTGCATATCTGGGCAGGCTTTTCTTTACATCACTGAAATCCAAACCAAACTATTCTCTTGTTTTTGCCTCTTCTTTCTCTGTGGGTTGTTTTCTCCTTAACTCCCCTTAACTCTTAATCTCCTTTGCTCTTCTTAACCTCTCCCAATTAAGAGGTTGAATTTAGTTTCTTTCTAGTTAATGTTGCTTCTTTTTCACTTGGAATTTTTAGCACTTCGTGTTTTTGAAGGCAGTAGAGAAGCTGAAAATTCCTCCATTTCCTTCTGATTACATATCTGAGGACTTTTGTGGATTTTCAAGAGAGTTAGTGCTACCTGATGGAACGAAAGCATTAGTGGTAAATACTGAATTCTCCATTTATTTTTACTTTTAAAATCATAATTAAAATGACAGAATTCAGAGTTTTGGGTATCACAGTTATGCAAATAGGTAAATCTTATACAAAGTAATAGTTTCATGGAACATCTTTCTTTTACTCTTTTTTAATAGTTTTGCACTAAATTCTCAAATTGTCCATTTGTTTTAGCCTACTTTAACAAAAGTCTTTCTCAGTTGCAGATTTGAAGTCATTAAAAATGAAAAATGTATTTGGACTTTTTTAGTTTGGTGCTGTATAGTCCATGGAGTCACAAAGAGTCAGACATGACTGAGCGACTTTCACTTTTGTAATGTGTTTGGCCTTCTCCAGTTTGGTTCGAATATATATGTGTGACGATAGGTCATGTAAAAGATTTTTAAATAAAAAACTTAAAGTAGTTTTCATTTCAGCCTGGAAAATTCTAAATGTATGAAAAATATTTTAAGAAACTTTCTATGAGTTTAAAAGACTAGTAGTTTGAAATTCATATGTTGTGCTACTGCTAAGTCACTTCAGTCGTGTCCAACTCGGTGTGACCCCATAGACGGCAGCCCACCAGGCTCCCCCGTCCCTGGGATTCTCCAGGCAAGAACACTGGAGTGGGTTGCCATTTCTTTCTCTAATACATGAAAATGAAAAGTGAAAGTGAAGTCACTGAGTCGTGTCCAACTCTCAGCGACCCCATGGACTGCAGCCTACCAGGCTCCTCCGTCCATGGGATTTTCCAGGCAAGAGTACTCATATGTTGTAGTTGAACATATTTAGTTGTAGTGGTTGAAGCATACATGTGGTATTAATTATAGTATTAAAAGTATATGTACTTCTCACAAATATGGTCAACTTTCAAAAACTAAGTAACAATTTATTTCCCAAACCCACTCCCTAAAAATGATAAATGCTATAATTTGATTTCTGAATTATATAGTTTGTTGCCTGGAAAATCCCATGGACAGAGGAGCCTGGTAGGCTGCAGTCCATGGGGTCACTCAGTTGGACACGACTGAGTGACCTCACTTTGACTTCACTTTCATGCATTGGAGAAGAAAATGGCAACCCACTCCAGTATTCTTGCCTAGAGAATCCCAGAGATGGGGGAGCCTGGTGGGCTGCTGTCTATGGGGTCGCACAGAGTTGGACACGACTGAAGCGACTTAGCAGCAGCAGCAGCAGTCAGGCATAAGTCAAATATTAAAATATTAGGACTAATTTCATTCATTGTTATATACCTATGAGAAATAAAAACAAGTGTTCACACAAAAACATGTACACAAATCATTATAGCAGCATTATTTATAATAGCTAAAAGGTGGAAACAACCCAAAGGCCATTGACTGATGAGTAAGTAAATAAGACATGGTATATCTATAGGATGGAATATTAATTGGTCATGAAAAAAAGTTCTGATACATGCTACAACATGGATGAAACTTATAAATATTCTAAGTGAAGACAGACAGAAAAGATCACATATTATATGATTCCATTTATATGAAATTGTCAGAATAGGCAAGTACTGCTGCTGCTAAGTTGCTTCTGTCGTTTCTGACTCTGCGTGACCCCATAGACTGCAGCCCACCAGGCTCCCCCATCCCTGGGATTTCCCAGGCAAGAACACTGGAGTGGGCTGCCATTTCCTCCTTTAGTGCATGAAAGTGAAAAGTGAAAGTGAAGTTGCTCAGTCGTGTCCGACTCCCAGCGACCCCATGGACTGCAGCCTACCAGGCTCCTCCGTCCATAGGACTTTCCAGGCAAGAGTATTGGAGTGGGTTGCCATTGCCTTATCCATCAGTTCAGTTCAGTTCAGTCGCTCAGTCGTGTCTAACTCTTTGCGACCCCATGAATCGCAGCATGCCAGGCCTCCCTGTCCATCACCATCTCCCGGAGTTCACCCAGACTCACATCCATCGAGTCTGTGATGCCATCCAGCCATCTCATCCTGGGTCATCCCCTTCTCCTCCTGCCCCCAATCCCTCCCAGCATCAGAGTCTTTTCCAATGAGTCAACTCTTCGCATGAGGTATCCAAAGTACTGGAGCTTCAGCTTTAGCATCATTCCTTCCAGAGAAATCCCAGGGTTGATATCCATAGGCAAGTACATATAGACAGAAAGTAGGTTAGGAGTTGCCTATGGCTAAAGGAGTGGGGAGATAAGGTGTTTAGGGGTGATTGTTAAAGGATAGCTAAGTTTCTTTTGGGGATTATAAAAATTGGTTGTTGCATAACTCTGTGAGTAGATTTAATCCACTAAATTGTACAGTTTAAATAGATGAGTTATATGATACATGAATTATAGCTCAATAAAGCTATAACAAAAAAATTAGGAGTTGTATCTGTACATTTGTATTTTAAATGCTAATAAGCAAAGAGAAATATCTGACTACTTTTGAAAAAGAGAACTATCATTTGTTTAAAGATATTTTGTCTAGAGCGAAATTTCTAGATTAACATGCTAGCTAATATGTTATAGGTATTGACATTCTACCCAAGACTTGCATTTCTATTATAATAGAAATAGTAATTTCTTTTGTGGGTGAACTTGTGCAAATACTTTATATTAATTCTTTTTAATATTTTGCTATAAATCATGTTGAAATTTAGGAAGAATGAGAGAAGAGAGAAGTGTAATCAGAACTTGAGTTAATCTTTATTTTAAAAATATATATGATACTATCTAAACCTTTCACATTTGAATTTGAATACAGTAAAATATTTTACTTTATATTTTGTTTTGAAAACTAGATCATGACAGCAGTACATTTTTGTTTTTCACTTTTTTTTAGTGTAAATTTTAGCATACATTCAGAAAACAATTTTAAGGATATGTGTATTTGGTTTACTAGATACCTGTGTATCTACCACTCAGATTAAGAAACAGGTCACTGTCAGCTCTCTGGAAGCCTCTTTTATTGGCCTTTCCAATCTCAATTCTTCCAACCTCTTCAAATATGGTTCTTGAGATAATCATTTCCTTAAGTTACTTTAAAGTTTTACCATATATGTATGTATCCCTAAGCAATATAATTTACATTTGCCAGATTCTTAGCTTTATATAAGTGGAATACTTTGGTATATATTCTTTGTTAATTTTTTATTTTGGTCAGCATTGTGCTTGCAAGATTCACTTAAGACAGGGTAGGCTTCTTATGCTATAAGAGACCAAATAGTAAACACTTCTGGTGTTAAGGGCCATATGATTGCTAGCCCAGCTACTTTGCTTTGTAAACCTATGAAAGCAGCCGTAGACTATATGTAAGTGATGACGGTGTTTGTATTCCAGAATAATTTTATTTACAAAAATAGGCCTCTTTTGAAGCCACAAATTACCAAGCCTGATTTGAATGATTGTATAGGTATAGTTTATTCATTCTTGTCATTGCATATCTGTTCTAATCTTATTTTACTCATTTAATTTTATTGGAGTATTGTTGATTTACAGGTTTGTGTTAATTTAGGTGTATAGCAAAGTGATTCAGTTGTGCATATATAGTCATTCTTTTTCAGATTCTTTACCCATATACTTTATTACATAATATTGAGTATAGTTCCCTATGCTATATAGGAGATCCTTGTTGGTTATCTATTTTAAATATAGTATTGTGTGTATGTTACACTATCTGTTCTATTCTTGATGAACATTTGGTTTGCTTCCAATTTGGGATATTACCAAAAACCTTGTTGTAAATGTTTTTATATGTGTATTTTGGTGAAAAGGTGCAATCACTTCTCTATAACATACATTCCTTAGAGGAGAAATAATGGCCCACTAGATAGGACATCTTCACCTTGATTGTTAAATGTCAAATGGTTTTTCAAAGTGTTGGTTTTTTTTCACTTTATAGTCTCACTAGAGGTGTTTAAGAGTTCTCATTACTTATCTAATGAGAATGAGGACTCCTAGAAAACTAACCAAAATGATCACATGGATCACAGCCTTTTGTAAATCAATGAAACTATGAGCCCTGCTATGCAAGGCCACCCAAGATGGATGTGGTGGAGAGTTCTGACAAATATAGTCCACTGGAAAAAGGGAATGGCATACCTCTTTAGCATTTGTGTCTTGAGAACCCCATGAACAGTATGAAAAGTCAAAAAAATATGACACTGAAAGATAAACCCCCAGGTCAGTAGGTGTTTAATATGCTACTGGAGAAGAGCAGAGAAATAGCTCCAGAATTAATGAAGGGGCTGAGTCAAAGCAGAAGCAGTACCCAGTTGTAGATGTGGTGGTGAAAGTAAAGTCCCATGCTGTAAAGAACAGTATTGCATGGGAACCTGGAATGTTAGGTCCACGAATCAACGTGAATTGGAAGTTGTAAAACAGGAGATAGCAAGAGTAAACATCAACATTTTAGAAATCAGGGAAATAAAATGGGCAGGCATGGGTGAATTTAATTCAGATGACCATTATATGTACAACTGTGGGCAAGAATCCCTTAGAAGACAAAGAATAGCCCTCATAGTCAACAAAAGAGTCCAAAATGCAGTTCTTGGGTGCACCCTCAAAAACAACAGAATGATCTCGGTTCATTTTCAAGGCAAACCACTGAACATTACAGTTATCCAAGCCTATGCCCCAACCACTTATGCTGAAGAAGATGAAGTTGAACAGTTCTATGAAGACCTATAAGACCTTCTAGAACTAACACCAAAAAAGATGTCCTTTTCATCAGAGGGGACTGAAATGCAAAAGTAGGAAGTCAAGAGATATCTGGAGTAACAGGCAAGTTTGGTCTTGGAGTACAAAATGCATCAGGGCAAAGGTTAACAGAGTTTTGCCAAGAGGATGCACTGGCCATAGCAAACACCCTCTTTCAACAACACAAGAGACAGCTACACATGGGCGTCACCAGATGGTCAATTCTGAAATCAGATTGATTTTAGTCTTTGCAATGGAAGATGGAGAAGTTCTATACAGTCAGCAAAAACAAGACCAGGAGATGACTGTGGTCAGATCAGGGGCTCCTTATTGCAAAATTCAGATGTAACTTGAAGAAAGTAGGGAAAACCACTAGGCTATTCAGGTGTGACCTAAATCAAATCCTTTATGATTATACAGTGGTGGTGACAAGTAGAGTCAAGGAATTAAATCTGGTAGACAGAGTGCCTGAAGAACTATGGACAGAGGTTTGTAACATTGTACAGGAGGCAGTGACCAAAACCATCCCTAAGAAAAGAAATGCAAGAAGGCAAAATGGTTGTCTGAGAAAGACTTGCAAATAGATGAGGAAAGAAGAGAAGCAAAAACCAGGGGAGAAAGGGAAAGTTATACCCAACTGAATGCAGAGTTCCAGAGAATACCAAGGAGAGAAAAGGAGGACTTCTTTAGCAAACAATGCAATGAAATAGAGGAAAACAGTAAAATGGGAAGACATTAGGGATACCAAGGGAATATTTCATGCAAGCATGGGCACAATAAAGGACAGAAGTGGTAAGGGCCTAACAGAAGCAGAAGAGATTGAGAAGAAGTGGCAAGAATACACAGAAGAACTATACAAAAAAAGTCTAAACAACCAGGATAACCATGATGGTGTGGTGACTCACCTATAGCCAGACTTCCTGGAGTGCTAAGTCAAGTGGTCCTTGGGAAGCATTACTACAAACAAAGCTAGTGGAGATGATAGAATTCCCTCTGAACTATTTCTAATCCTAAAAGATGCTGCTGCTAAAGTGCTGCACTCAATATGTCAGCAAATTTGGAGAATTCAGCAGTGGTCATAGGACTGGAAAAGTTCAGTTTTCGTTCCAGTCCCAAAGAAGGACAGTGCCAAAGAATGTTCAAATTACTGGATAATTGCACTCATTTCACATGCAAGTAAAGTTATGCTCAAAATCCTTTAAGCTAGGCTTCAGCGGTTTGTGAACTGAGAACTTTCAGATGTACAAGTTAGGTTTAGAAAAGACAGAGGAACCAGAGATCAAATTGCCAGTATTCATTTGATCATAGATAAAGCAAAGGAATTCCAGAAAAACTTCTGCTTCATTGACTATGCTAAAGTCCTAGACTATGTAGATCAAAACAAAGTGTGGAAAATTCTTAAAGAGATGGGAATACCAGATCACCTTACCTGTCTCCTGAGAAACCTGTATGCAGGTCAAGAAGCAACAGTTAGAACCGGACATGGAACAACAGACTGGTTCAAATTGGGGTAGGAGT
Organism: Capricornis sumatraensis; assembly: GCF_032405125.1. Lineage (NCBI taxonomy): Eukaryota > Metazoa > Chordata > Mammalia > Artiodactyla > Bovidae > Capricornis > Capricornis sumatraensis. The sequence goes on from NC_091088.1 coordinate 43,210,013, forward strand.
ATGACAAGGCTGTATATTGTCACCCTGCTTATCAACTTGTATGCAGAGTTCAGTTCAATTCAATCACTCAGTCGTGTCCAACTCTTTGCAACCCCATGGACTGCAGCATGCCAGGCTTCCCTGTCCATCGCTAACTCCCGGAGCTCGCTCAAACTCATGTCCGTAGAGTCGGTGATGGACAACCGACTCATCCAACCATCTCATCCTCTGTCATTCCCTTCTCCTCCTGCCTTGAGTCTTTTCCAGCATCAGGGTCTTTTCCAGTGAGTCAGTTCTTTGCATCAGGTAGCCAAAGTATTGGAGCTTCAGCTTCAGCATCAATCCTTCCAATGAGTATTCAGGACTGATTTCCTTTAGGGTTGGCTGGTTTGATCTTGCTGTTCAAGGGACTCTCAAGAGTCTTCTCCAATACCACAGTTCACAAGCATCAATTCTTCAGCTCTCAGCTTTCTTTATGGTCCAACTCTCACATCCATGCTGAAAAAAACCATAGCTTTGACTATATGGACCGTTGTCGGTAAAGTAATGTCTCTGCTTTTTAATATGCTGTCTAATTTTTTCATAGCTTTTCATAGCTTTTATATACAGAGTATATCATGTGAAATGCTGAGCTGGATGAATCACAGGCTGGAATCAAGTTTGCCAGGAGAAATATCAATCACCTCAGATATGTTGGTGATACCACTCTAATGGCAGAAAGTGAAGAGGAATTAAAGAGCCAGTTCATGAAGGTGAAAGAGGAGAGTAAAAAAGTTGGCTTAAAACTCAGTATTCAAAAATCTAAGACCGTGGCTTCCAGTCCCATCACTTCATGGAAAATAGATGGAGAAAATGTGGAAGCAGTAACAGATTTTATTTTCTTGGGTTCCAAAATCAGTGCGGATGGTGACTGCAGCCATGAAATTAAAAGACACTTGCTCCCTGGAAGGAAAGCTATGACAGGCATACACAGCATATTAAAAAGCAAAGATACTGCTTTGCTGACATAGGTCCCTATAATCAAAGCTATTGTTTTTCTAGTAGTCATCTACAGATGTGAGACCTGGACCATAAAGAATGCTGAGCACTGAAGAAGTGATGCTTTCAAACTGCGGTGCTGGAGAAAACTTGACAGTCCCTTGGACTGCAAGGAGATCAAACCAATCAGTCCTAAAGGAAATCAAACCTGACTATTGATTGGAAGGACTGATACTGAAATTCCAACACTTTGGCCATCTGATATGAAGAGTTGAGTCATTGGAAAAGACCATGATGCTGGGAAAGATGGAAGGCCAAAGGAGAAGAGGGCAGCAGAGGATGACATGTTTAGATAGTATCACTGACTCAGTGGACTAGAGGTTGAGCAAACTCCAGGAGATAGTGAAGGGCAGGGAAGCCTGGCATTCTGCAGTTCATGGGGTCACAAAGAATTGGACACGACTTTGTGACTGTACAACAGCAACAATCTAGCCAGTTTTATTAAATTTACTATTGTAATTTTTTGTATTTAAACATTTAGATATATTGAGATAAAGCTTTTCATGACATTTTCTTTTAATGATCACAGCATCTGAATCATGTTCTATGTCATTCCTAATATTGCTTTCTTTAGTGCCTTATTTATTTCCTTTACATATTTTACTGAAGGTTTTGCAATTTTATTATTCTACTCTAAGAAGCAACTTTTTAATCCATATTTATTCTTCTTTAATGAATGTATATATTTATTATTTTCTTCTTTCCATTTTCACTTTGTTTTTGCTTTTTAGTTTTATCGGTGTTTTTATGTTTAGAAATGAATAATTAAGCATTACATGTCATACTTTTTCTTAATTTCAAAAAATTTTCATAATTTTAATAAGTGAATTTATATTCACTAATAATGTTATAGTGCTTTTTTTAATAGGTAGTATTTTTTGTTACCATACATTTCTTATCCACTGTACCACCAGGGAAGTTCTTGTAATGCATTTCAAAATAATTTTCTATTATATTTCTTTGTTGAGCCATGAATTATTTTGGACTATTTTTCTTTAATTTCTATACTTATGGGAGATCTGGTTTTATTTTGTTATTGATTTCTGTTTTAACTAAAGTGTGGTTAGAGAAGATGATTCTTATGATTTCAGTTCATAGAAGTTTTTTGAGACTTGCTTTATGATGAATTTTTATAAATGTTCCATGTGAGCATAGAGCACACTCGATGATTTTTGGATATAGTGGGTATTGTGACCTAAAGTAAAGGTCATCCTTGGTTTTATTTCATTAATCATGTTGAAAATGTTCTTTATCAATGCTTTTGTCTTCAGATTTATAGTTTTGCTAATAAAGCTGTATCCTTTTAGAGGCTGATAAGCCTATGTTTTATCCTTTTCTATCTTCCTAGCCTCAGCTTTTTGTATCCTTATTTTTTAGATATGTCTCATAATCATCACATAAATTTTGTTTTTATTCACTCTGACAATCTTCATTTTTAAATTGGAGCTGTCAGCTTATTTAAATTTATGCTTAACATAGTGAAGGTTAAATTTGTGTTTAAATTTTCCATCCTGTTTTATATATTTTGTGTTTCAATTTATATGCTTATTTCCCCCTTTTCCTTCCATACTTTAGGTTATTTTTTGTTACTATAACTATTTCTTATACTCATTTGGAAGTCATACACTCTATTTTTATTCCTTTATTGATTTTCATGGAATTTATAGCATATTCAGTTCAGTTCAGTTGCTCAGTCATGTCCGACTCTTTGTGACCCCATGAACCACAGCACACCAGGCCTCCCTATCCATTACCAACTCCCGGAGTCCACCCAAACCCATGTCCATTGAGTCGGTGATGCCATTGAACCATCTCATCCTCTCTCATCTGCTTATCCTCCTGACCTCGATCTTTTCCAGCATCAGAGTCTTTTCCAATGAGTCAGCTCTTCTCATCAGGTGGCCAAAGTATTGGAATTTCAGCTTCAACATCAGTCCTTCCAGTGAACATCCAGGACTGATCTCCTTTAGGATGGACTGGTTGGATCTCCTTGCAGTCCAAGGGACTCTCAAGAGTCTTCTCCAACAAAACAGGTCAAAAGCATCAATTCTTCGGTGCTCAGCTTTCTTCACAGTCCAACTTTCACATCCATACATGACCACTGGAAAAACCATAGCCTTGACTAGACAGACCTTTGTTGACAAAGTAATGTCTCTGCTTTTTAATATGCTGTCTAGGTTGGTCGTAACTTTCCTTCCAAGCAGTAAGTGTCTTTTAATTTCATGGCTGAGTTACCATCTGCAGTGATTTTTGGAGCCCAGAAAAATAAAGTCAGCCATTGTTTCCACTGTTACCCCATCTATTTGCCATGAAGTGATGGGACCAGATGCCATGATCTGAATTCTGAATGTTGAGCTTTAAGCCAACTTTTTCACTCTCCTCTTTCACTTTCATCAAGAGACTCTTTAGTTCTTCTTCACTTTCTGCCATAAGGGTGGTGTCATCTGCACATCTGAGGTTATTGATATTTCTCCCAGCAATCTTGATTCCAGCTTGTGCTTCCTCCAGCCCAGCATGTCTCATGATGTACTCTGCATGTAAGTTAAATAAGTAGGGTGACAATATACAGCCTTGATGTACTCCTTTTCCAATTTGGAACCATGTATACCTATTGAAATCTGAAATTAATCAATATGTTTATTCTTTTTTCAGAGAAAAGAAAGGCCTTTGAACACCTTACCTTAGGCTACTTTCTGACTTAAATAATTTTGTTATGAATGTGTTTTAAATTTTTTATAAATGTTATTATTTTATGTCAGTGTTTGTTTAAATTAATCCATAATTTAGCACTTTCTTATATTTTTCTCACTTATTGCAGATCTTTCTCTTGGGATTAATTCTTCCTTCTCCTAAATTATCATTTCCTTTAGTAAAGACATTCTGGTTACAAGCCTCAGTTTTTTTTGTGTTTAAAAAATATTTTTATTTCTCTTTCACTCTTTGTGACAAGGAGTATGACTCCTTTTTTTTTTTTGCTATTTTACTGTTGATGACCTTTAATCCTCACTCTCTCCTTCTTCATCTCTGCTCGACATCTAAGTAGGCTGATAAGAAAATCAAGGTGCTTTCTCCTTTGTCACCAGAGGTAGCTTCAAACTATACAAGTCCCATCCATAGTCTGAGAGTCCTCATCCTGGGTGTATCTCCTAACCACAGTGAGAGACCCAAGGCATTCTCCCTTTTTTGCTTTAACCAGTTTTAGACCATCTTGAGATATTTGACTCATTCTCCCTAGAAAGCTTTAATTATATAAGTAATAAATCTTTTTTTATCCTCTTAATATGTGTGAGTGTGAGTGTGTGTGTGTGTGTGTGATTAGTCTCAACACAGAAACCAAGTTTTCAGTGAAGCTCCATCCTGTGTCCCTGTAGTATACCCAAAACCCTAAAAAGATATTTTCTCTGAGTGTGAAGTTTCTAGTTTTATAATTGTTTTCTTTCACTATAATGAAGAAGTCTACTGTCTTTTGGCTTCCAGTGTTGCTACTGAGGTGTCAGATGTTTATCTAGTTATTGCTCCATTGATTATAATTTAATTTGTCTGTTTTCAGTGGTTCCTTTTCATATCTTTACCAATTATCTTTGGTGGTCTATAGTTTTGCTATGATGTTACCCAGGCAACTTTAATTCAGTCATCTGAGAGTGAAGGTTAGCTGGATGGGTTTACTTCTGGCTTACTCTTATCTGAGGGTGTGAGCCTTGGGGAATCCAGTTTAATTTGGAGAAGTTTGCTTGTTTGGAAAATGCCCTTAGGGCAAAAGAAATTTTAGTGTTCTGCTTTGCTCTTTGGGTTCTGCTTCCTCTGATATTTTGAAGTAAATTTTTTACTACCTTATCAGATCTTTGATAGTCTTAAGAAGTTACTTCAAAAAATGTCCAACATCATTTGTAATTATTTTCAATGGGAGGATGGATCCAAATAGTCTAGCCTGCCATATTTTCAGAAAGTATAAGTTGTAAGCTTGATTTTTTAAGAGATTCTTACTTTAAACTATGAATTCAGAGTGTGAATAACAAACCCCATTCTTCAACTTTGGGTGAAAGTTTGAACCAAAGACTGAAGATATATGATCAGAGCCTCTCATTTTAAGATCCCAACTCCAACTTGATGGGACTCATTAGTGCTCACAAGGTGGGGTTTTAAAAATGAGTTAGTGGAGGCACAGATAAGTAAGTTGCTCAGACAACATTTTTCTTTTTAAGTGGTAGAGCTATGACTCAACCCCCAGATCTGTTTGAACCACCACCTGTGTTTTATTCAAACATATTCTTCTTCTGGCCAGATTTAAAATTATTCCTACTAGCCCTCTAGTTTGGTGTTTGGTGCCTACATGGGCTGTCTTATACACAGCCATGCTGACAAACATGTGGAGAAGAGGGAACCCTCATACAATGTTGGTGGGAATGCAAGCTGGTGAAGAACTCTGGAAAACACTGTGGAGGTTCCTTAAGAAATTAAAAATAGAATTACATTATGATCTAGAAATCTCACTTCAAGGTATATATACAAAGGAAACTAATACTCATTATCGCAAAGAGATATCTGTACTTTGCAGCAGCATTGTACAGAATAGTCAAGGTACAGAAACACCCTAAATGTCCATTGATGGATTAATGGATTTTTAAAATGCTGGAAAAAATATAAATACATTAAAGAAAAAATAACATATATGTATACATATAAATGTCCATTGATGGATTAATGGATTTTTAAAATGTGGACACCCTGAATGTCCTCTGGCCCCAGAAAATTGAGTAGTAACCATTAGGAAGAGTTATTTATGTTCCAAAGTTGTAGAGAGTCTAGCTCTGCATTGTACCAGATTTACTGAACCTAACTCTCTATAATTATTAAAATCCAGAGATAGAATAAAACCAAATTTTATTAAGGCTATTTCTTAGTAAAAATATGCTCATATTTATCACAGAATATCAGAATATTTAAATCAGGAAAACCAAGAAATTGGAGGATAGCCATAGTCATACCCAGTCAAAGACAATTTCTTGGAAATCCTTCCAAACTCTCTAGGCATATTAACATATACTCTATAGTTACATTTTTATTTTAGAAGGGAATCATGCCATACATGCTGTTTTGTAGCTAGGTTTTGGGTACATGGTATCATGTGCCTTAATGATGATTACATGTTGAGTAGGGAACAGTATAGATTGAGATCAAAGCTGGAAAGCAATAGGAATTCAGGCCAGAAAGCTTTTCTAAGATATCACAAGCTTCACACTGGAAAGCAAAAAGAGTATAATATGACTTCCTAACTACTTTCTGATATTATGCAGCAAATCTTTACTGACCTATGGAACATCATTGTAAAGAGAGAACACTTGCTATCTCTGAAGCAGAGATAGTTATGGTAGCCAACATAGAAATTATCGTAGCATGTTTTGAAGGCTATTGTGATATTTTGTTCCTGTTGATATTTTTCTTCTGAGTATAGTAGTTATTTCAAAGCATACAGCCTTGAACATGATAACCATAATGCTTAAATATAAAGATATCTGCATCTAGAGGACTTTCTACTAATGTCACTTAAATACCCTGAAAAATTTATTTTTATTTCTATTAACATTTGAAAACCAGAAAAGAGCAAAGTTAGCCATCCAAGGGTAGAAGTGATTTCGGAGGGGAAAGGGCTGATTGGTGCAAAGAAGTTAGTATGTTTCTAATCTAGGGATTATAAAATAACTGTGGAAACCTTAGAATGGAAATTATCCAACAGTGAGACAAGTCAAACTATAATATTCTCATTTTATATTAGTGAACTGGTCTGTGGTGTTCTAAGTCCTTGTTCAACTTTTTGTACAACTTTTTCTAGTCCTATATACTCAATTTATAACAAATCATTTAACATCTCTAAGACTTTTTCATTCTCTGAAAAGTTAATATTTAGGTGGTTTTCTATTATTTGTTTTTATTGAAACAGTGTGGCAGAAGGCGCCCTCACACATAACTTGGTGCATTTGGCCAAATGTTCTAGTAGTATACATTCTTACTAGGAAAAACTTTTATATTAAAGGATATGCATTTACAGAACTTTGACAAACAACTGCCAGATTATCCTCCAAAAGTAGTACCAATTTACATTCTCACCAAAAATGTATGACATATCTTACTTTCTGATGTTTAATGTTAATATTATATTTTTCAGCTTTATTGAACTATAATTGACACATAATCTTCATACTTTTTAATCAGATGGGATAAAATATAAAGTGTCACGTTGTTTTTAATTTGTTTTAGTCATCAGTAGTGCGTCTCTTGATGAAAGTGAAAGTGGAGAGTGAAAAAGTTGGCTTAAAGCTCAACATTCAGAAAACGAAGATCATGGCATCCGGTCCCATCACTTCATGGGAAATAGATGGGGAAACAGTGGAAACAGTGTCAGACTTTATTTTTTTGGGCTCCCAAATCACTGCAGATGGTGATTGCAGCCATGAAATTAAAAGACGCTTACTCCTTGGAAGGAAAGCTATGATCAACCTAGATAGCATATTCAAAAGCAGAGGCATTACTTTGCCGACTAAGGTCCAGTCAAGGCTATGGTTTTTCCAGTGGTCATGTATGGATGTGAGAGTTGGACTGTGAAGAAGGCTGAACGCTGAAGAATTAATGCTTTTGAACTGTGGTGTTGGAGAAGACTCTTGAGAGTCCCTTGGACTGCAAGGAGATCCAACCAGTCCATTCTGAAGGAGATCAGCCCTGGGATTTCTTTGGAAGGAATGATGCTAAAGCTGAAGCTCCAGTACTTTGGACACCTCATGCGAAGAGGTGACTCATTGGAAAAGAGTCTGATGCTGGGAGGGATTGGGGGCAGGAGGAGAAGGGGATGACAGAGGATGAGATGGCTGGATGGCATCACAGACTCAATGAACATGAGTCTGAGTAAACTCCGGGAGATGGTGATGGACAGGGAGGCCTGGCGTGCTGCAATTCATGGGGTGGCAAAGAGTCGGACATGACTGAGTGACTTAACTGAACTGAACTGAATGGGTTGCAGCATATTTTTCATGTTTATGGTTAATTTATATTCTTTTTTGTTTGTTTCTTTTGACCATTTTTCTATTGTATCTTTTGTTTCTTTCTGATTTGTTAAGTGCCCTTCAGCAGTGTGCATAATATACATGTTTTATTTATTTAGGAGTATGTGTCAATAAGCCTAGAATTTTCTTTCTTCTTTCTCATTTCTTTTTTTTTCTCGTCTGCCTTTCTCAACTGTGGACTAGAAAACCTTTAATCTCTTTGTAAACTATGATGCAGTTTTTACAACCTTAGAAAGTTGGTATAAACAGTGAAGTCATTGGTCCTAATTTGCCTGAAACAGGTCTGTTTTCTCATATTGTCCCAGCTTAATTATTAATAACAGTCTTTCACTCTCAAAAGTGTCCCAGTTTCGGCTATAAATGATATGGCCCCCCCTGGAATGAGCTCAATGATAAAATAGGCTAAGCCTGGGGCATTTGGGGATACAGATCTTTCACACTATTTTTCATTTCTCATATGGTTATCATATATTCAAATTTTTTGTTTCATTCATATTTGATCTAATTTATAAATTTATATATTTTCCTAGAAAAGCATCTGTTTCACTTAGGTTTTGAAATTTATCAGTATTCAATTGCAGAAACAATGCTTTCAAGTACCCTGAATCACCCATGTCAAGGATCAAGCAGAAAAGGAATTTTTTGTGGGTGAGGTTTAGGAAAGAATCTAATAGGTGGATCAGGCCAGTGGCTCAACCTGTAGAAAATTCAGTTAGCCTCAGGCCTAAAGGCAACTGACTGGATGTAGCCATTAGGAGATTATTATTTTCAGTATGATGAGAAGGATGGAAGCTGGATAGCAAAACAGGATTGAGTTGAGGATTTGGAGGGAAACAATGTGGATGATCTTTTAAAAAAAAATGTGAGGGTAAAAAGAGAAAAGGAATGGCACACAGTTCAGCAGAGGGGTAAAACCAGGAAAGGGCTTTTGTTTTAGGGGAAATTTCAGCCTGCTGTGGGCAGAGAGTTAGATGAAGAGATAAAGTAGAGAGATGAGACTTTGGGACTCCAAGCATTCTGTTAACAAAGTTATGAAACATTCCCTCAACTTTAAACTGGACCCATGTTCATGGAAACACTGGGATTACTGGGAAGGAGCACATTTCATATTGAGTTTTGAAACAGTCTTCAGGGAGAAAAGTGTAACATCACCTTAATGGTGTGAATTTAAAGCACAGTCCTGTATGTAGTTGGCTAAAATGAATGGTGTTTAAAAAAAAAAAAATTGTGTTTATCATCACAGCCAAAGCAGCGGGTAAAATCATTTTGTGCATTAGAGTCTGGTTCATTTGTTAAATCAGTGGTCGTCTTTGGTTACTGGTGATAAAATCTCTCCACATGAATTTTTCCACAATTGAGTACATTACTCTTAAGAATACCTCCAGAAAAGGATTCATCTGTATTTGTAATCTTGAAGTACTTGTCTCATTGACAGTTTTATTTTAATAACCATTTCACCCCCCAAAAAAATCCATGAAAAACTAAATCTCCTGATGATTTCCTCACTCATTAATGAAGACTTTTAGTATGTACTACTGTGCAAATGTCTTTGAACTGTTTTGCCTAAAACAATGTTTTTAGTTCTTTCAAAAAGGTGCTGGCCAAGCCTTTAGGTATCAAAATCTCTATGCTTAGCGCTCCTTTTACATGACCCTAAAAGTTAAACTGCTACACTGGGGGATTTTTCTTTAAATTTAATTTAACTGAAAATCTCTTCAAATTGTATTGTTGGCTTTGGTGCAGGGCATGAAATAATTTTCCATCGCACCCCACCATTCCTCGAAGGTCAGACTTTGAATTGGGCTGTTACTGTCTTGCTGCAGAATTTCCAAGCTACGTTAATTTTGGGTCTGCTGTTGATGGATGGAGCAGTTTGAATTCTGACATGCAGCAGGCCAACTTGAATGACCTGCAGAGGCAGATGTCAGCCTGTTATTTCATGCCCGTTTGTCAGGAAGGAAAAACAGCGTCTGTTCAGGCTGTTCTGTTCTGGGTTGCCTGCATGAAAGTATGCAAAAGTGCACCACACTTAATATAGGTATGGGGGCAGAAAGTATGTGGTATTTATATAATATACTGACACATAAAGGAACATATGAATGGTGGGTGTATTATGCTTTTATAAGTCATTTATTTTGGTGTATATAAATATTTTGTGTGGATGTAAATGGAAGTGTGTATGTCAAACACATATACTGCAAAACTGCTCTCTATATAGAGGAGTGTATCCACTGATTGTGAACTCAGGCACCTTTCTATGGGCACATATCTTCTTTTCACTGAGTTCAGTGAGTGTATCAATGTGTCATAGATAAAAAGAGGGCATGTATGGATCCTGAATTATAGGGAGAGCAACATTATAGTGTTAGGAGTGCGAACTGGGAGGAAGAAGTGGGAAACCAGAAAAGGTACAAAGAAGGGGTTCTATCCATATTCTTGCAAAATATTAGAGCAGAACTGAAGGCTAAGGACCAAGCAGCAGGTGGATATAGTCTGATGAGCCATCTGATACTATAAAAGAGATTGGAGTTTCTTCAGACATAGAGCTTCCTGCAGAAGTGACTTGAAATTATCCTGAGTTCATGAATTGCCATGACCTATCCATCTTCCTTCCTTAAGCAGCTGCCTTGATACTGCTGCTGCTGCTGCTAATTCGCTTCAGTCGTGTCCGACTCTGTGCGACCCCATAGACGGCAGCCCACCAGGCTCCCCTATCCCTAGGATTCTCCAGGCAAGAACACTGGAGTGGGTTGCCATTTCCTTCTCCAGCTGCCTTGATAAGGAGGAACAAGTTAGATTAGTAGGTTCTCAGAAACTACCAGAAATCAGTGTTGTCTGGAGAAGACTTCGAGGAGAATGTGGGCTAGTTCTCTTCATCCCAGCCCAGAACTAGTTTTACCTGCTTCATTTGTATCTGGAGACTTTGCAGAGAGACCAGTTATCAGACTGACACAGTTTGTTTATTTATTTTTTTTTTGTAGGATAATACATACACATAGTTTAAAAAAGTCAAACAATACCAAAAGTTTGAAATTCCAATAGCAATTCCCTAATCCACTTCCTACCCCTAATCTTAGTCCCTAAATGGAGCTACTTTCTATTCATTTATCTATTTCTTCTAATATGCTTCTAAATAATGTTAGTATTCCTTAATTTATCCATTTTAGTCTTAATGTATGAACTTCTGTTTTAGCTGATGTGGATTCAGCTTTCATATACATCAACCCATTTCCCCTCTGCCATGCTTCCTAAATCAGTATTCAAGTTTATATCTTTATGATGAGTACAATATGTTATATAACTATTGACTTGCTTTCACAGTATATATTTTTTTCACTTGCTTAATTTTCTCAGTGATCCTTTCCATCCTTTCATATCAATCCCTATGTCCATCGCATTTTTCAGGAGTCCAGTACTGGCAGTTGCTCCTAGGCCTGCTTGGAGACATTTTCTTTTGTTTTCAATCTTTTGTTGGCACCTTGAGGTTAACCATTTCCTTCTTTCTTGTTTTTGATCACTTTTCCTGAATTTTATACCTTCTTTCTCAGTTTATTCCTTCATTTTGTTAGGGCAGCTCTCTGGTAGCTTTCTCAGAAAATATGTACTGAGAGGTAGATACTTTCAAAACCTAAATATTTAGTCTATCCTTGAACTTAATTGATTCTTTGGGTATAAAATTCTAGTTTTAAAATAGTTTTGTATCAGATTTTTTTTAAGGCACTGCTCTGTAGTGGTCTAGCTTATAGTGCTGGTGCTTAGAAGATGGATGTCATTCTAGTTCTTGTTGCTTTGTGTGACCTATTTTTCCCCTTCTGGAAACATCTAGAATCTTCTCTATGTTTGCAATATTTTGTAATGTCACGATTTGCCTTTATGTGGATCTGTTTGCATTTATTGAGCAGGACTTCCCAGGTAGTGCCGGTAGTAAAGAACCAGCCTGCCAATTCAGGAGATGTAAGAGATGTGGGTTCTGTCCCTGGATCAGGAAGATACCCTGGAGGAGGGCATGACAACCCATTCCAGAATTCTTGCCTGTAGAATCCTATGGACGGAGGAGCCTGGCAGGCTACAATCAGTAGGGTCGCAAAGAGTTAGACATGACCGAGCATGCGCACACGAGTAGGGCACCTGGTGGAAACCTTTTAATTTGAAAGTTTTGTGCTTTCAGTTCTGAGACATTTTTTTTTGAAATATTTCTCTGATAATGTTTTACCTTTTTTCTCTTTTAGAAACTTCTGTTAACCAGAAGTTAGACCCTCCTGGATGTATTATTTAATAATCTTACCTTTATTCTTCTGTTGTCTTTTCATTATACTTTCAGTGAAATTTCTTCAGTGTTACTTTTTGGCCATTCAATTGGATTTTTAAAAAATTCTTGTTTTTTTTTTAATTGTTCCTGTTTGTAAAACTTCTGGGTTTTGTTTCATATATACACTAACTTCTTTTATTCTTCTGAAGATATTATTTCTTTTTGAACCTTTTCTTTGACTCTCAACATTGTTTCTCTTTTCTCAAAGTTCCCTTTTAGCAGTTCACTGCAGTCTCTATCATTCCATTTCCCCAAGGGTGCTGTGTTCTTTGCCTTCCTCAGTTCCAGAGGGAGGCAGTAAAAATTGATTGGCTGTAGGGTAGGAGCAGGGAATGAACATTTTTATTGGGGACCCCCCCCCCCAAGTGATAGATTTCTTTTTGAGGACTCTTCAGTTTCTCTAGAAACTCTCATTTCTTGCCTGAAGGATATAATCCTGGCTGGAAGATATTTGGAAACCTGGCAGGAGATACGGGCTTGGGCAACACTGTTCATCTTACAAACTTTTGCTCAGTGCTCCTGTTTCATTCCCAAATCTAGAGATACTTCAGCTTCAATGCTCCCTAAAATAAACCTTCCATCTTCTCCAGAAATGAAGCAGGAGTTATCACCTGGCTCTGCAGAATGAAAGAGAGAACAGAGAGCTCAAAATACTCCTTTTACAAACTTTCAACCAATCCTTTTATTTTTAGCCTTTTTAAGATTCTGCAAGGGGAGTCAGCTTTCTGCTCATCCCTCTAGAGAAACTTATTTCAGCTTCATCTGCTCTGCTAAGGCAATTATTATTCTTCCCATGACTTGCTTTCTTCCAAAGATTTGTTGACATTTCTCATCTACTATCATTTTCTTTCCCATTTTCCTTGTCAATCTATGACTTCTTATTCTTTGATTATTATTATTCCATTTTTTATTCTCATTATTTTGGTAGGATTGGGGGAGGAAGCTGAGATAAACACATGTTCAGTCTATTGTGTTTAACTGGAAGTTTATGAGACTTTGCCTTTAGAACAGCTCTCAATGCCACTGGATTTGTACCAGGAAACTCCTGCTTTAAGAGAAGAGAAAAATTCCCATTTTTTCATTCTGACCTTGCCACTGACTCTAAACAAAAGCCAGGAATGTGGTATGTTTCTCTTTTAATATTAACCTTTATGAAAGAATATGATTAAACCACTCTGCTCTCAAGAGCATGCCAATAAAGAACTCTTCAATGACTTTTGAGTCTCATGGGGCTACTACAAACCCATGGTTTAGAGATTCTTGCTTTGGACTTTACTATTTGTGGGCAAATGGGTTTATCTTCTCCAAAACATTTTAGTTGCTTTTCCTGCATAAACAATGAAAATAAAATCAAGAAAAGAATACTTTAATGTAATATATCTGAGCAAGGGAGCTAGTATTGGCAGATTCAACCAGGTCTCTAGAGGAAATGTTACTGTAAACTTGATTAGGGTACTGATAGAGGTTCTAAGATGTTCTGCAGTAGGATCTTGGATATGAAAGAGGAGGAGTAGGAGGATTAAAAGAAATCGAAGATGTTTCCCCTACACTTACTTGCAAAGGACCATTACTTGGTATTTTTTCCGCATGGCTTCTGTTGGACTGACCACAAGAGCGCCTACTTGAGTGCCGGAAATCTAACAGTGCTGATATACAACTCTTTCTTCTTTTTACATTTTACTTTCCTCTTCTTTTTTCATCAGGACCCAATGAAGTCTCTGTAGCTCTCGTCAAAGTTAAAGCCCATACCCCAAGACATACTTTTAGATGCCTTCATTTCAGACAGATGTTTTGGAATATAAAGAGTCCATATTAAGAGAAATAAATTAGATTCCTACTTCTTTCATTCATTCAACAAATTTTTATTGAATACCTTGGCACTGTGTTTTATGATAGAGATGCAGAAATGAGTGCTCCCTACTCCCAGAGACAGACAGCTTACTGAGAAACACAAGCATTTAGCAGATAAAACACAACACAGAAGGTACTATCATAGAGGTATAGTAACTTATTTAACAGATGTTCATTAAAGGCATATCATGTTTAAGGTATACTAGATACTAACATGCAAAATGGAACTCTTGAAAGAACTCACATCCATGTGAAGGGATTGAAGGACCTAGGGGAAAGAGCACAAATGAAAGCCCTCGTGCTATATATCTAGATATTGAAAAGTCACAAGTAAAAATCAGCCTAGTAAATAGGATATTTGTAATTTTTAATGCCTAACTGATCTGATTCCATTCCTGCCTCTCTTTTATAATTTAAATAACCATTATTCACATTTTCTACTTACCATTCTTGCTTCTTGATAATCCATTTATGCAAAACAATTTGGATTAACAATTCTTGATAATCCAAAATTGGAACTTCTAATAAATAACTATCAGGTTAAATCAATTACCTGCCTAGAATCAAATCCAATCACCTTATTAATTTCCAATTTGGGAAAAATCAAACTGTCGTTCAGCATCCTAATACATATATCTTTACTTCACATGCATGACTATTTCCATAGAATAAAATTCTCCAAGAGTGTGATCATTTTATGACTCTTGAAAGCTACTGCTACACTGCCCTAAGGCTATAGTGTATAAGTCTACACTCACACTGATAGTGTATAAGAAGGTTGTTTTGCCTGTACTATACCTGATGGTGGGAATTCTAAGTTCTTAAAAAATATTTTTCAATTTCACTGATAAAAGTGATATATAATTGTTTTATTTTTGAGTCTCCATTTACCAAAGAAGCTGAAAATCATTTCATAGGTTTTCTGAGTCTTTCATTAACAGTCTTTCACCATTGCCTAAGCCAGTTCTTGTCGTGTACTCTATTAGGGTGCTCATCATTCTGTACTAAGTGAAGCACACTTAGTATATGACAGACTTTTGTCTTCATGCAGCATGCATAAGTTGCTTTTCAACTTGTTCACATAGTATCTTTTTGTGTATAAATTTTACATGTTTGTTAATCTACTAATCTCTGGCTTGATAGAATCATCTCTTTGTTCTTCCAAATCAAGGTATAATTGAAACTTCAAAATTATATAGTAGATATCCATGCACCCACCACTCAGCTTTAATACACACACACACACACACACACACATAGACACTTGCTTCAGCTTATCTTTCTTGCTTCAGCATATCTTCATAAAGACAAAAGAAAGGGCTTTAATTTCATTTCCCCCTCAAATCACATCTGATCTCCTTTGTTTTACTGGCTACTTTTCCTATTGATTTGAAATGTCACATTGAAGTATATAAGTTTTAAAAATATATTTGAGTGTATTTTTTCACATATTACTTTGTTCCATTGATCTACCTATATCAAATCAGAACCTTATTGTTTTAATTACTGTAGCTATCTGCATTTTAATAGCTGTAAGAGAAACTCTTGCTTGTCCTTTATTTTTTCTTCTGATATTTAAAGCTCATTCCCTGTTTTTATTTTTCCAGATGTCCTTTGGAATCATTCTATTAAATTCCACCCCACCCCAAAGACCTTTAGTAGTTTTTAGTGTAATTATGTCACATTCATCAATTAATACCAGCTGAAGTTAGTAGCGTTATGGTTGTGTGCCTTTCCATCTAGCTACAAAGATGATTTTGTCTTTGTCTGTTTTTTGTTTTATGTCCAATTTATGTAGAAATATTGCAGTTTCCACTATATGGATAATGTACAATTCTTATTAAATATATTTCTAATAATTTTATCCTCTAATTCCTATAATGATTGGCATTTTACAATTTTTTTTTTCCCCGACTGGTCTTTGCTGACATATATGGAAACTATTGTTGTTGTTTTTAATTAACTGAATTTTACAATTTGCCACCTTGTAGAAGGGTTTAGTTTTCAAAGATTTTGGTTACTACTCTTATATTTGTCAGGTGCCAATTATATCATTAGAAAACAGTTATACTTTTGCCTCCTCCTTTCCGGCATGCATACTTAAATAGCTATTATTCTTACCATATTGCTTTGGCTGGAACTTCCAAAATGAGATTGAAAGATAGTATTAATAGTGATGAAACCAAGCAACCTTGTCTTATTTTTGTTTTCAGGATTCACGATGAAGTTTGACATTTTCTGTTAGTTTCCAATAGATATATATAGTCTCTTAAAGTTTATTATAATAAATTTAGTTCCAAACATAATGAGTTTGGGGGATCTAGAAATAGCTAATATGAAATATTAAGTTAATTAAAGAGATCTAGTCAGGGCTCTTATTCTTATTCATATATATGAGAAATGAAATTTTGAGGGTAGATGTGAAATTCTGGAAACAGATAAGCTCATTCATGGAAAATGTATAAAAATGATAAAGATCAAAAGGGTGAGGAGTAAAAACAAGCTACTCAATTGTATTGTTCTTTGGCCATTGGTGGCTATAAGAGGAAATTAATAACCCTACTGAGAACAGAGTACCGTATACTTGGTTAAAGCCAAATTACAATAAGATCTAAAGAATACATACGTCCAAGATGAGGAGTGGTGGCCATGAAGAGTTACCCCACGTCCAAGGTTAGGAGCGGCAGCCATGAGGAGATAACCCATGTCCAAGGTAAGGAGCAGTGACTGCACTTTGCTGGAGCAGCCATGAAGAGATACCCCACATCCACAGTAAGAGAAACCCCAGGGAGACAGTAGGTGCTGAGAAAGGGCTTCAGAGGGCTGACAGACTGAAACCACAATCACAGAAAACTAGCCAATATGATCACATGGACCACAGCCTTGTCTAACTCAGTTAAACTAAGCCATGCCATGTGGGGCCACCCAAGACAGATGGGTCATGGTGGAGAGTACTGACAAAATGTGGTCCACTGGAGAAGGGAATGGAAAACCACTTCAGTATTCTTGCCTTGAGAACCCCATGAACAGTATGAAAAGGCAAAAAGATAGGGCACTGAAAGATGAACTCCCCAGGTTGGTATGTGCCCAATATGCTACTGGAGATCAGTGGAGAATAACTCCAGAAAAAATGAAGGGACGGAGCCAAAGCAACACCCAGTTATGGAAGTGACTGGTGATAGAAGCAAGGTCTGATGCTGTAAAGAGCAATATCGCACAGGAACCTGGAATGTTAGGTCCATGAATCAAGGCAAATTGGAAGTGGTCAAACAGGAGATGGCAAGAGTGAACATCAACATTCTAGGAATCAGCAAACTAAAATGGACCGGAATGGGTGAAATTAACTCAGATGACCATTATATCTACTACTGTGGGCAGGAATCCCTTAGAAGAACTGGAGTAGCCACCGTAGTCAACAAACGAGTCCAAAATGCAGTACTTGGATGCAGTCTCAAAAATGACAGAATTATCTCTGTTCATTTCCAAGGCAAACCATTCAATAACACAGCAATCCAAGTCTATGCCCCAACCAGTAATGCTGAAGAAGCTGAAGTTGAATGGTTCTATGAAGACCTACAAAACCTTTTAGAACTAACACCCCCAAAAGATGTCCTTTTCATCATAGGGGACTGGAATGCAAAAGTAGGAAGTCAAGAAACACCTGGAATAATGGGCAAATTTGGCCTTGGAGTACAGAATGAAGCAGGGCAAAGGCTAATAGAGTTTTACCAAAGGAACTCACCAGTCTTAGCAAACAGCCTCTTCCAACAACACAAGAGAAGACTCTACACAAGGACATCACCAGATGGCCAACACCAAAATCAGGTTGATTATATTATTTGCAGCCAAAGATGGAGCAGCTCTATACAGTCAGCAAAAACAAGACTGGGAGCTGTTGCTCAGATCATGAACTCCTCATTGCCAAATTCAGACTAAATTGAAGAAAGAGGGGAAAACCACTAGACCATTCAGGTATGACCTAAATCAAATCCCTTATGATTATACAGTGGAAGTAAGAAATAGATTTAAGGGACTAAATCTGATAGAGTGCCCTGATGAACTATGGATGGAGGTTCATGACACTGTACAGGAGACAGGGAGCAAATCCATGCCCAGGAAAAAGAAATGCAAAAATGCAAAATGGCTGTCTAAGAAAGCCTTACAAATAGCTATGAAAAGAAGGGCAGTGAAAAGCAAAGGCGAAAAGGAAAGATACAGCCATCTGAATGCAGAGTTCCAAAGAATAGCAAGGAGAGATAAGAAAGCCTTCCTCACAGATCAATGCAAAGAAATAGAGGAAAATAATAGAATGGGAAAGACTCTTCAAGAGAGTTGTCTTCAAAAAAATTATAGATGCCAATGGAATATTTCATGCAAATATGGGCTCAATAAACAACAGAAATGGTAGAGACCTAACAGAAGCAGAAGATATTGAGAAGAGGTGGCAAGAATACACAGAAGAAGTGTACAAAAATGATCTTCATGATCCAGATAATCACTCATCTAGAGCCAGACATCCTGGAATGTGAAGTCAAGTGGGCCTTAGAAAGCATCACTACGAACAAAGCTGGTGGAGGTGATGGAATTCCAGTTGAGCTGTATCAAATCCTGAAAGATGATGCTGTGAAAGTGCTGCACTCAATATGCCAGCAAATTTAGAAAACTCAGCAGTGGCCACAGGACTGGAAAAAGTCAGTTTTCATTCCAATCCCAAAGAAAGGCAATTCCAAAGAATGCTCAAACTATTGCACAATTGCACTCATCTCACACGCTAGCAATGAAATGCTCAAAATTCTCCAAGCCACGCTTCAGCAATACGTGAAATGTGAACTTCCAGATGTTCAAGCTGGTTTTAGAAAAGGCAGAGGAACCAGAGATCAAATTGCCAACATCTGCTGGATCATCAAAAAAGCAAAAGAGTTCCAGAAATACATCTATTTCTGCTTTATTGACTATGCCAAAGCCTCTGGCTATGTGGATCACAATAAACTGTGGAAAATTCTTCAAGAGATAGGAATACTAGACCACCTGACCTGCCTCTTGAGAAACCTGTATTCAGGCAAGGAGCAACAGTTAGAACTGGATATGGAACAACAGACTGGTTCCAAATAGGAAAAGGTGTCTGTCAAGGCTGTATATTGTCACCTTGCTTATTTAACTTATATGCAGAGTACATCATGCAAAATGCCAGGCAGGATGAAGCACAAGCTGGAATCAAGACTGCCAGGAGAAATATCAATAATCTCAGATATGCAGATGACACCATCCTTATGGCAGAAAGTGAAGAAGAACTAAAAAGCCTCTTGATGAAAGTGAGAGAGAAGAGTGGAAAAGTTGGCTTCAAGCTCAACATTCAGAAAACGAAGATCATGGCATCCGGTCCCATCACTTCATGGGAAATAGATGGGGAAACAGTGGAAAGAGTGGCTGATGGTATTTTCTTGGGCTCCAAAATCACTGCAGATGGTGACTGCAGCCATGAAATTAAAAGACACTTGCTCCTTGAAAGGAAAGTCATGACCAACCTAGACAACATATTAAACAGCAGAGACATTACTTTGCCAACAAAGGTCTGTCTAGTCAAGGCTATGGTTTTTCCATTAATCATGTATGGATGTGAGAGTTGACTGTAAAGAAAGCTGAGGGCTGAAGAATTGATGCTTTTGAACTGTGGTGCTGGAGAAGACTCTTAAAAGTCCCTTGGACTGCAAGGAGATCCAACTGGTTCATTCTAAAGGAGATCGGTCCTGGGTGTTCGTTGGAGGGATTGATGTTGAAGCTGAAACTCCAATACTTTGGCCACCTGATGCAAAGAGCTGACTCATTGGAAAAGACCCTGATGCTGGAAAAGATTGAGGGCAGGAGGAGAAGGGGATGACAGAGGATGAGTTGGTTGGATGGCATCACCAACTCCATGGACATCAGTTTGGGTAAACTGTGGGAGTTGGTGATGGACAGGGAGGCCTGGCATGCTGCAGCCCATGGGGTCACAAAGAGTCGGACACACCTGAATGACTGAACTGAAGAATACATATCCACAAAATGGAGAAGCCAATATAAGCAACTATTTAAAGTAGTTTCATGGTAGAGAAAATAGACTGGTAACTTCTGAAGGAAAAAGAGTCAAAGGAGGAGATAAACATTGTTGACTGAAGGAAAAAATAATGAGTAAAAAGAAAAGGGGATAGCTGGTGGATGTAAATCGTGGGAGTATTAGGATGGTCAGTGGTCAGTAGGAGACTATCCAGGTCATAGAGTGAGAGGGTCACCTTGGAAATGAGGAACAAGGCAGGAAATACGTGTCTGTTCTTTTGAGAAACAGGTAAAAAGCCTTTCCATTTCAACCTACCATTACAAGCTCATCACGAGCCTAGGACATCAGTTCCCTCTACACCAATGTAATAGAACACTGGGTCATACTTGTATTGGTATGTGTGTGTGTGTGGGTACTGTGTGGGAAAAGACAACTTTCTGGGCTGAACAACCTAGTAGTGTGCACCTCCCTCCACCTCTGGCAGAAAGATGAGTATCTGTTAAACAGTTCACACATTTGGTGGGTTCTACTGGCTTCTGGGAAGACGGCTTATCAGTGAATTAGGTAGCACTTTCTGGAGTACAATATATACCTATTTCTTGGATGTTCCTTTCATTCTCTTTGTAATTGTACTACATCAAGACCTTTGCCAAAATTTCTTTCTAGTGAGGAAAATTTGACAAGATTACACAGGGATAAAACATAGTTTGCAAATTGAAGTTTTCCAACTCTGCTGTCTTCACCCATCACCTCAAATTATTACTTTTGTGGTTATACTAATCTTTAATAAGATCATTAAACATACCTTAAAACCTGAAATAAAAGTTCCCAGACTTTAGAAAGGAGAAAGTGCCCTTCTCCTGTTTCTTCTTCTCTGCCTTCTTGGTCACGCAGTGCTGCCTTCAGTGTCTCAGAAGGGCTTGCTTCTTCCAAGAAACTCATCCAGTGATATTCAAAGAGTGGGTTGCACCTGCCCTGTTCATGTTTGCTGTTCTCAAGAAATTTCTGTGTGCCCAACTTGCTTGTAAGATACATACATGCAAAATGTTATGAATGATCTATCTCTGCTTGTAAAAATCATATCTGTAAAAGATCCAGAAAAGGATACCCATGTTTATTTTAAATATTAAGCTATTAATACTTAAATATGAGTGTTAGTGAAATTATAAGTTTTATAATTAAATATATGTGTAAATATAGTGAACATCTGAGTTACCTTCTCCATGACTGTATTTTTTTCTTAGTACAAAATGACTCAAGACTGACTGCTTAAATTTCAGCCAACTCTTCATATGAATATGAGTCACTTTGAGGTAAAAACATCTCTGAGGGAAAGGAATAGAACTAGTCATTTTCAGAGAGAAGAAAATAATAGTGTTTGATTTTAGTTCACTGATGCAGCATGATAATTTCCCAGTTTCATGTAACATGTACATTTCTTTTTTAAACTACTGACATCATATAGTGTGTGTACACATATACATATGTGTGTACATGTACGTTTACATAGATAGATCTTTGTATCCTGCTTTGATCATGTGACATCATATTTTGACCATTTCTATTATAAAAAATGTCAATAGTATTTTGACCACTTCATAATATCCTCTTGTAGATATGTATTATACTTATTTTACTATTCCTTTTTTATTGTACATTTAAAGCTATTTTAAAATATTTCACTATTAGAAATAATTCTTTGATAAACATGACTACCCCTTAATCCATTGTTTTACCCTGGCTTTTTTCCAAAGGTAGATTCTTAGTAATAAAGTCATAGAATCAAAAGCCATTTTTTTAAGGCCCTTGATGCATGTTGCTGATGATTTGAAGAAAGGCCAGGTCAATCCATGCTGCTGTGACAGCCACCAGTATTGATGTATAGAGAAATATTATGTGTCTTTTTCCCTTTGTTAAAGAAACTGCTTCAGGTATAGGGGGAAAAATTATAGGGAATAATGTATACAAACCTATACACCCACTACCAGTTAAAGAAATCAGAGTTACAAATAGCCGTGACGTCCCCATCTCATTTGCCTCACTTGCTTTCAAAGATGACTCCTAAGTGTGGTTTTGTCATTCCTGAATGCATCTCCATACTGTTACTGTACTAGCCTTTGCTTCTGGTTTTGCACTAGCCCTTTCTTAAACATTCACTAATGTGTTATATGACAGAACAATTTTGCAATGTTGATTTAATTCGCATTTTCATGGTTACTTATAGTTCCTCTGTCCCTTTTAAAACTGGCCTTTGGTTTTTCCTTGTCAATTTCTACATCTTATACATATTGAAGAAACAACTTTTAGTTATATTTGTAGAAGATATTTTATTTACTTTCATTTTAAAATATCTTTTAAACATAGGAATTAAAATACAACAAAGTTATCAATCTTTTTGTTAACTTCAACCATTACTGTAATGCTCATAATATCTTTCTATGTCCAAAGTCCACCTAGCATATGATTTTCTACTAATCTCTTCTGTATAGTTTTATAAAGAGAGGAATCTGCCTGTGTGTCTAATTTTTAGGTGTTGATGGGGGCAAGAACGCCTGTGTATATTCTCCTCTTTCAATCAAATGTAAATACTTTAAAGACAAGAACCATTTTTTAATCTTTTTCTCTAACTCTGCACCCAGTGGAGTTAGAACTTTAGGAATGCAGAAATTGCTAGAACATGTTTGTTAAATAAATAAATGACCATCATATTCATATTTTATATGCACTACCTTAGTGAAAACATTTTATGACCCTTTTGGAATCTATCCTGAAGCATTTTCTTTCTCTCCACCTCCTTTTATCTCCTTTGTATTTGTCTTAAATAACTTCAAGTATTATAAAAATGGCTTATTTTCTTCATTTGAAATAAGCCATATTTCCATTCAGAGATAAAAATACAAAAGGTAAACACATAAAAAAATTAACAGCATGCTTTTTCCAACTCAGCGGCAACTTATTGAATTATCTAACCCCAATTCTGTACATAGATTTGTGATTTATATGTAGATAGAGAGAAATGATCTCTAGCTAAACGACAAATGAAATAGATGACAGATACATAGAGATTACATGTTTTAAGTTAAACAACCAACCGGTTTGAAGCTGGAATTTCCTTGGCTTTATAGTATTCCCAGCCACCCCTGCCAGAACTCTGAAGGTCTGAATGCTACATCCTGAGTTGTTAAAGAAATTATGAATTTTTAACATATCCACAGAATGAATTAATATCCCCAGATAACATTTAGTGTTTGTGGGCCATGTTGGTTTCAGAAAACTTTTGCATTTTAAATATTCACGGAGGTTGGTGAAATTCACACCAAAAATTCGTACCTGACTTAAGACCCAACTCCAGGTTTTTCTTGGGCATCCTCCACAGCTCTGATTGGTTATGCCTCATTTCACTCATCTCAGAAATCATCTCTTCTGATTCCTTACCACTGCTCCACGTGGAAACTTACTCTCAAGGAAAACTCTGACACTGGGATGTGCCACCTCAGTTTTAAGTTAGAAAAGCCTAGTGAATTGATACTAGGACGTGAATGCAGGTTAAAACAAACAAAGGAAGACAGAAGGAGAAACTCAAGTCACCTCTACAGGTTGGTTTTTTTTTTTTTTTGAATAGCCATCTTCTTCTCCCAAAGAAATTAAGGTTTTAAAAATATATTTAAATGGCACCAAATTGCAATTCCTCCTGATTACAGCCAGGGAGTTAAGTTGAGCCTGTCATTCTTTTCTTAACTTAGACTGTTCTGGATTATTCCTCTGTGAGTTTATGAGTTAACAGCAAGGCACCAGCTGAACTTCTATTTCCGGGCTGGTGTTCACTTATGTCATGACTTGGTTAAAGTATGACTTTAAAACACCATTAATGAGTGGTTGCTTCTGGTCAAAATCTGGTGGCAGGTCCATTAGTTAGATTTGGTCTTTTCCCAGTTTGCTGTCTGTCTCCTTTTCTATTCAAAAGTATGGAGTTTGGTGGAACCCAGTACCCTGAGCAATACTGAGCAGCACCTAAAATCATTTGATAACAAGAAACTGTCTTTAGTCACTTTAAGGCAAGGTGAAGCTGATGTTTGATGCACTATGTATTTAATTTAGTTTGCTATAGAAAAACAATACAGATGTGAGGACCCCAGATAAAACCTTTTCCTTCTGAGAGAAAGATCACTCCTTTCACACAATAAAATTAATTTCCAGCTTCCCTTTTGGCCACACAAAGGGCTTTTTGGAGGTGGAATTAAATCTGGAGGCTTTCACTTGTCTTGACTTTCTTGCTAAATGTAAACTGTTTCAAAGAAGGTTGAAATTAGACTAACATTTTCCAAAGTGTCTACCTTTCAGTCTCACTGAAGAAAACCTCTGGAATTTTTTTCACTGTGCTGAAATACCATGACACCTGTCTAGACCAATTAGAGCGAGAGAGCGGTTGAGTCTCTGCAATAGAAATGATGGATGTGCTGGGGATGGTTTTAGTGACTCATTAGCCAAATGCTACAAAGATATAAAAGTTTTTATTTTCATTTACATCAAGAGCCTGCTTAAACCTGTACTATTCTCTCCATTACCTCTTTCTTGTGCAGTTGAAAGCAACTAATCTGTTCAAACCACCCAGCATGCCTCGAATTTAGTATGCAAACTGTCCTGTTGCCCGTTCCTTTTGAGTTATTCTGATCCTATTTCTAACTAGTAGGATTTCCAAACTGAAAGAGGAAAGTGGCAGTAATTTAAGTATACTTTAAATTCATCTCTTTCTGTCCATCAGTTGTGCTTGGGAGATGGACACACAATGTTTTTGGTTTTTTTTTCTTTTCTTTTCCTTTTCATTTCTTTTTCTCTTCATCTCAATTTATGGCATTTGAGTTTGCTTTTATCTTTTATTATCCTCACCCAGCCTCCATCTTCTCATCCCCTCCCGTGATTGGTCCTGTGGCAGGTGCATCTTTCTTTGGTGCTTTGGAAAACAGGAGGCCTTTATTCATATCAAGTCCACAGTATCATAAATGAAATTTCGAGTCAGGTGTAGAGGTTGCCCTGCTTGTAATATGAATCATAAACACCAGCAATGCAATTTTAAGAAGCTTTTTTTCCCCCCTAAGAAAGAAGGAAAATAAAATCTCTGAATTTTACTAAAGTCAGACCACCTCCCCCCACCTGCTTCCTTACTCTGAACAAAGGCTGGTCAATCTCAACCCTTCTGAATACTGTATGAAATTCCAGGCCACATACAGAGCATGCATGGAAACAGAATGTGCAGCAGGAGATGGATTGTGCCGCTCGCAGTATTTACGTACCGGCGGCCCTGTTTGCGCGCGCACACACACACGCGGCGCGCTGGCGTGGGCGGATGGCTGGCTGTTGGTGCAGATTTATATTTCCCATCACTGCTCTCTATCCTTTGGGATCAACTTTGTCACGGGAAAACCGGCGGGGGTTTATTACAGTGTATGACAGCAGGTATGGGGCTGTATGTACATTGTAGATTCATTGTCCTCCTGGATCAGGATTAATACAGCCACACACCCCTTCTTTCCAAGAGCTTACTTGGTGCGCGGACATTTGTATATCTTACGGGGCTGGGACCTACATGGCTCAGCCAGGGCTGGGAGTGCATTCAGAGATTTGGTTGTGAAGGCTTACTGCTTTTCATTTAAAAATTTAGGTTATTTAAGAGACAGAAATGCACCTGAAATAGGAAAACTGGCCAAACAAGAAGAAATTCATAATTCGCCAGTGTGACTCAGAACAATTAAACAGACACAATGCTCTCTGAAGCTATAAATTTAATGAAATCAAATGTAAATTTGTTGAGTGCTATGAGCAGTGCAGGCATAGAACTTGGTACTGTAAGGAGCACAAGACGGTTTCTAGAATCAAGAAAATTCAGCTTCTGAGGATTCACATGGTACAACTCTCCTCCCATCTCCCAGGACTCCTTGTTTTCTGGTGAAAGAATCTTGTTTAGGATCAAATAGAAGCTCATTTGGGCTAGAGCCCTTTCCAGCAGACTGTTTTTCTAAGCCTGAAAAATTAGGATACTTCACAAATGGTTGCTTTTTCTCTAAAAGAATAGATCCATAATAAATTTTAGCCCCAGAAATCATCTAATTTTTAAATAGTTGTTTGAGAGAAGAATTTTGAAAATATAATTGGGGGGAGAAACTGGAGTAACATTGATTTTTTTAAAAGATTATAACACAGTGATACATTTGTTAATGAAGAAAGTTCATAAATTGCTTTCCTTATTCCCAGAAATGTGATAAAAGAAGTAATGGGTTGGAGATAGACATTGTGGATAGTTTTCAAGTAGAAGGATTTAAAGGGATATTACTCATTTCTAGATAATGTACTAGATGCTGGATACTGCAAGCAACAAGATAAAATTTGTCACCTCAAGAAATCCATAATTCAGGAGACGCCTCACACTAGCCCCTTAGCTTATCCTGCTTCTTCTACCACCTTTCAACATCCTCCCACTAACAGCTGTTTTCTTAAAGCATGTCAAGTCTTTCCCAGGCATGATCATTATTATGAACAAATGGTTGAAAAAGACACATCTGAAGTTTATGCAAGATTCTTCATTCAAATGAGCTTTGGGAATTCTCTGGTGGCCCAGTGGTTAGGACTCGACACCTTCACTGCAGTTGTCCAGGTTCAGTCCCTGGTCTGGGAACTGAGAGCCCACAGGTCATGCAGCGTGGTCAAACAAAACAAAACAAAATTAAAAGAAAAAAAAAAAAAACAAAGGCGCTTTAGGTCATACAAATGAGAAGTCAGGTTTTTCTCAACAAGCTGATCAGTAAGGTGAGTTGTCTGTGCCTCTGTGCCTCAAACTTTCCGGCTTAAAAAAGATGCTAAGGAGTCTATGATGCTCTCCTCCACTTTATCAACAGATTGAATCTTGCTGAAATACACAGCTAGTTACCCCTTTCCTTAGTTTTTATATAAGACTCTTCATGATAAGGGCTTTTCTTTTTGTTTTCTCTTCCTTCTGTCCATCTTCAAATTCTAGAAAATATATACTGTTAGAAGCCCCTGCTTCCCTGTAGCTCAGATGGTAAAGAATCCGCCTACAATGTAGGAGACCTGGGTTCGATCCCTGGGTGGGGAAGATCCCCTGAAGAAAGAAAGGGCAACCTACTCCAGTATTCTTGCCTAGAGAATCCCATGGACAGAGGAGCCTGGCGGGCTTCAGTCCATGGGGTTGCAAAGAGTTGGACACTATTGAGTTTCTAACACTACTGTACTAGGAGCCTCTGCATTCACCTTGCTGTTGCCTACATCTGTGTCTTTGTATATGTTTTGCCATGCCCTTTGGAGAAATCTCTTCTGCTTAATGTTCTTCACACTTGACAAAATCCATGATTTCGTTCAAAACTATGTATATGCTTCAGTGTTTTAATCATGTGTCATGCACTTAGTCGTGTCTGACTCTTTGTGACCCCATGGACTGTAACCCACCAGTCTCCTCTGTCCATAGAATTTCCCAGGCAAGATTACTGGAGTGGGTTGCCATTTCCTCCTCCAGGGAATCTTCCCCACCAAGGGATCGAACCCAGGTCTCCTGAGTCTCCTGTATTGCAGGTGGATTCTTTACCTGCTGAACCACTGGGGAAGCCCATTTTCAATCATAACAGTATATTATTTTTGTTTTCTTCTATAATGATGAATTTTTTGACACAGGGAGCAAAGATATGTATGGCTGCATCAGAAGTAGAGAATAAAGTTTTCCTTTATCCCTTGATCTTCTACAACATAGAGCCTGGCACAAAATAGGTTCTAAATAAATATTCATTGGGCTGTATGTTGAGGGCGATTGTACAAGTTAGGTGAAACAACTGGGAAAAAAAACAAAGTAACATCATGTAAAAGTGAAGCATCCCAAACATGTATGTCACCATGGTTTAGAGGAGTATAAAGTCAATGAAGGACAGAAGAGCTGCCAAGTCTTCCAGGCAGATGGAAGGCCTGAGACGGAAATTAAAGATAAGAAGAGAATGTTTGTGGGGGCAGAGAGGGATGACATTCCAGAGAGAAAGAGTGCTGGCAGCAAAGAGCAATAGACCATTCACTGGTGATCACATAGTCTAGATTTTATAAGTGGTTCTCACTGCGCGTCACTTATTTATTTATTTATTTATTTTACTGAAAGCCATTCATCAAATGAATGTCAAAACATAATGTAATTTTCACATCTTTGTAGGATTTTTCATATAAATATATTTGTAAATTGAAATCTGTATCCTGGTCTTATATTAGAAGATAAGGGTACAAATTCTCTATGTCAATGTGCATTTAAAGGTAGAAGTCTTATGTTTAGGGGTACAGATGGTTCAAAGAAACCAAGGTCATGGTATTTTCTTTTATGGCTTTGCTTTGGCTGATGATTACCTTTCACCCGTTTCCATCCCAGATGTAGGAGCTATATAGCTATCCCTGGCCAGCTCAAAGTGGAAACCAACAAATTTGTTACATGACATGTCAAATACATTATTTATTCTCATATGCATGTCATTTAAGGATCTGTTTCATGAAGAAGGGGGGACTTTTAGAGACTTACTAGTCAGTCATTCCAGGACCACCAGCATCACTTGGGGTCTTGTTAGAAATGCAGAGTCCCAGGTTCCAGCCTGCATCTAAATCAGAATCTACATTTGAACAAGCTCCCTAAGTGACGTGAATGCCACTGACGTGCAGACTGTACTTTGAATAGCAAAGCCTACAGGGTTTTTTAAACAGGTTCCTCATCTGAACCACCAAAAAAAAAAAAAAACAAACCCACTACAGAAAATGATTTGAGAGACTGTTTTCTCAATCTCCCAGAATTGGGAGATGAGTAGTACATTCTAGGTGAAGAGGTAAGAGGCTAATTTATTACATGCAATGGATGCCTTGGAGTATTAGGGCTTAATTAATCCTCCCATGGATCCTCAATCAGGAAAGGCACCTGGAATCCTGAACTTGAAGAAGAATTCAGGTTGACGCTATTATACTTAAACTTCATTAAATGTGAACACATTGAACTAGGCAGGTGTGAGCTGTAATCTTACTGTGAGATGGAGGGCTTCCCATTGGTGAATCTGTTTTTATTCTGAATTAGCAGAAATCATGGCCAGCTTTGTACAGACTACAGCAGTCTAAAAAAATTTAGCAGATCTTCCATGCCTGATTCACAAAACCAAATGGTACGGATCTAGCTGTGGCTGAGTTAAGTAAATAAAAGCATGAGGCATGTCTTTCATAGCTCCACATACATACTATATTTAAATAGCTTCAGAATCCAAATATATTTTTCTCAGATGCCTAAAATAAAAATCACTTTTGTGTGTGCCAGAATGTAGAACAGCCACTGGAAATGTGGTAATAGGAGAGATGAAATTCTTCCATGCTCTGGGCCCATGAAAATGGGGCCACAATTGACATTATTTGGCAACTTTCTCCATTAGCATTCTTTGCGACAGTCACACCTGTCCTTTGCATGTAAATGTGTGTGAGATTGGATCTGGGAAAGAAGAAATGTCTTTGAGCAGGAGGCAGCATTTGGCCTCACTACATGGAGTAAGAAATCAGGAAGCGCCAAGGCACATTAACAGCCGGGGACTTCTGACGCTGACCTCCTACAAAATTGGATCAGGCTTTTCCCTGGCAGTTGTATTAAGCGCACACATTTGATGAAATGTGCTTCTGAAGCTGGCATATTTGACTGCTTGCTTGCTTTCTTCCCTCTTTTTTTTTTCTGGGGGGATGGATTCTTTATTATCTGCTGAATTCATTTCACTCTGTCAATATTCTATAGAAAAATGATGGACGTTCTATAATTTTGACTTTTATATTAATTCATAATTTTGATGGCTCTACCTGAGGGCTGCTTTTCTCTCTTGCCGCCTTTCCCTCGCCTCCATCCTGCCCCTGACTTGGGTCTCTGGTTGCTCCATCCGGCAGCTAAGCTTATGACAACCACATCTCTCCTTATTGCCTCAGCGAACTGCAGGTCTTTTTTCATATTAAGCTCGCAATAACAGCAATGAAATTCAGATTTATAGCTGGAAATCAGCCTATTTGTAATATAAAGCATAAACATTGGAGCATTTGCAAAAGCTAAAGAATTTTTTTTTCCTGCTTTGTATTTTTCCTTCCTTGGAACTTCATGACTTGAGTCCCAAACAAGTGCTATTTTAAAATTTCCTGGCACCATGTAATATAATTGATAATAGTGTTTAAGCAGCATCTAATATCATCCAGCATAGTGCAAAGTGAGCCATCCCAGGATATGAGCTTAAAAAAATTGCATTAACACTTAGACAAAATGAAATTTTTATACTTGATTTGCTCATGGTTGGACGGATGCAACTAAACACAATTTGAGCTGTCACTTTGCAAAGGGGAAAAAAATATGCAACTTTGGAATGTTTCAAATGAGCCCAATATTAGATTCTATAACTCAGAGTGACACAGGAAATACTATTTGCAACACGATTGGTTCATTAATATTTGGTAATTGTAGTACATCATTTTAAGGGGGAAATAAAATGCAAACAAATGTTTGCAGCTTCTAGTCAGTCACTGCTTCTCAACTGCCACTACCAGGGAAGGTTTGGGAGTGAAAGGACACATGCATTGGGGAGGTTATAGTTTCCCCTCCCCATTTTCATTTTGGAAGAATAATTTTCCTCATAAACCAACATGTCAGACAAAGCATCTACATTTAAAAAAAAATATTATTTCATGATTTTCCACATGCACATTTGATGTAAACCCTGGAGGTGTATTCCCTGAGTACCTATTACCTCCATTTTAGGGAAATTACATTAAATTATTAGTGACAAATTTACTTGTCTGCCAATGTATTTTTCTGGAATTTTACTACAACATCAATACTTGGCTGTTTTATATGGGCCCTCATTTACCTGTCTTTGAAGGCAGCCACCCCTTGGGGAGCCCTGTCTGTCACTAACAGAAGCTGGAAAAAGTCTTTAAGTTTAACATTCAGTTTTGAATTAGATGGAAAAATATGTTGTACTTTAAAAATATAATGCACCCTTCTGAGTTTTACAATTAGGCAACTTGTTCCATAATCTATTGTTTCACTTTTTGAATAGGGAGGAAACAACCCAAATCATCTCCAGGTACCTGAGCAGGAACAATGGATGTTATCTTTAGGTGTAAAGTATGTCTGCCAAGGACTGACAGCAAAATGGGGACAGATGGTCACATTCTTGTGTTATTTTAGGGGAATTAGTGCAGAGAGGATTTACAATGATACAAATGAGCCTTCAGCTCTGAGGTCCCTCGTTTGAGAGGTGCCTTTAGTGTCCTGGGAGCTGCTGGGAGCTGTGGAGGGTTCTGGGATGGCAGGGTGGCAGGGAGCCAGGTGTCATCAGGGGAAAAATCTCAGAAAAGAGGGACCTGATTGATGAGAGCCAGTTCTTTGTTGTGATTTATTTCCTCATTTTAAGTAAGTATTAGCATCAGAACCTTATTCCATATTCCTTTCATACAGAGAATTTTGTAAATTCTTTAAGTTTCAGACCCCACAAAACCAGGATCTGTTCTAAAGAAGGATATTATTTTTCTTGGCATCCCAGTTTATGAACAGAGTTCTGGTAAGTAGAAGCAACATGTGTGAAGAACAGAACCAAAGTTATGTCTCAAACTGTAGAGTCCTATTGAGGGAATGCATAAGACAAATGAGCGTGTGGTACACATAAGGAAAATTTGAAGCAGAAACAAAGTGAAAATGAAGAAGAATAAGCAAGAATGTAAGTCCCAGTGATGTGTGCTTTGTCACTCAGTCGTGTCTGACTGTTTGTGACCCCATGGACTGTAGCCCACGAAGCTCCACTGCCCATGGGGATTCTCCAGGCAAGAATATTGGAGCAGGTCTCCAGGCCCTCCTCCAGGGGATCTTCCCAACCCAGGGATCTAACACAGGTCTCCCGTATTGCAGGTGGATTTTTTACCCTCTGAACCACCAGGGAAGCCTGTAAGTCGTCGGGGTCGGGGGTGGGTGTGTACATTCATCTCTCCATTTTCCTCCCTTTGATGTAGAATTCTTCATTAGAATTTACCAAAGCTCTGGTAAATTTAAACTTTCTCCTATATACTATGTTTGGTTCTCTGGTTTATATATTATTTTTTCTTTGAGATTCTTAATTTTTTAGCAGAATAGTTCATTTGTAGTTTAAGATCCTGGCATCTCAAGTTGGTCAAGACCCTCTGTGTCTTGGTCTTACCAAAATTATGCAAATAATTTGTTATTGTAGATACTTAACTTGGAGTTGAGAATTGCAGAGATTGTGTGTGTGTGTGTGTGTGTGTGTGTGTGTGTATATATACACACTATCTATACTAAATTCTAGTATATATTTTATATATATACTAAATTCTCAGGAATTATTTTCTTAAGAATATGCAACTCTATATGACTCAACCTTTGACTATTCCTGTTCTTCCATTTTCTACTATTCAGGAGCCTCCCTGTTCTAAAAGCCTTTCCTTCCCTCCCCCCAAAACACAACCATTTAGATCAAATTAACTAGAATAACTGTTTCAACTGACCTAAATTCATCCTCTGCTATGGCTTGGGAGGTTTGACCTTAATTAAACCTCTATTTTGCCGGAGAATGAGACTGCTGGAGGGGAAGACCATATGAATTTCTACTTTCATTTCAGGTGGAACATTTGTAGCACCTGGGAACAGATCGTTAATGAAATATTTGTTTTATCCAGCAGTGCTCTGTTAAGACCTGGAAATTTGGCAGTTTGGCAAGTCTAACTGGGGAAGAACAGTAGCTAATGTCACAGAAAGGAGATAATAAAAGGTCAGTACTCCTGAAAGAGATATAAGGGGTGATGACTCAGGACAAAATGGCAGAGACCTATGGACCATGAGCATATTATAGGTTTCCTCTCTGACTTTTCAGTTTCCCTTCCTTACTTAATCATTGTTCTTGGTGCCAAACAACTGAAATTCATGAATACATTTAGTAGTCACAACTACCCTACAGGACAGATACTGTGATCCTCATTTTTCCCAAGAGGAGACCAAAGTACAGGGCAATATAAAAATTTTCTTAAGTATATGTAATAGTCTAGCCAGGATTCCTACTAACTTGTTCCTCACTCACAGTCCAGTTAGTTTCTTCTCTGTTCAACTACCTTCTAGCCATCTAACTAATTCTGAATGCTGAGCTGTTTTGAAATGTTTATTCTTAATTCTTTGGCCAATTTTAGTATGTCTTGAATAGTAATCTTTGACTATATTGTCCAAATTTGAATAAAGAACAATTAAAGATGAAACTCATCTAACTTTGGTCCCTAACACATTGCCTTCACTGAGGGGAAAGGGACCAGTGATGAACTTCGGAAGAAAAGGTAATCGTGCAGAAAGCTGGGTAAACCTATATGTTCCTAGTAGTAAACTCTTTTGTGTTCATCTTCTTTCATACCAGAGACTCTTTATTCAGAGAAAATGTTTAGAAATTGTTCACCTGTCCTAACTGTTGAGATGTCGTTGCTAACATCTCCTACAGCTCCACCTCTGATAGCTCATGAAGCTTCATGATTACTTTAAACCAAACAAAAATTTTGTTAAAAAGGTTGAGATTGATGAGTGACAGCCACCCAGTGGAAATGTCATCAAAGCCTTTCAGTTTTGTTTTGCATTTATTGCCCTAAGAGCAATATTTATGTTTCTTTGACATTTGAAATCAATGCTTCCGCTTTCAAATCTCACCCTGAGAAACAGGTGTATGCTGTTACACTTACGCTTTTGTTTTTAGGATGCAACCAAAACAGAATATTCTTCTTCTGCCCCTGCCACTATCCTGGGTGCCCCCTACCCAATGAATGCAGTTGTACCTCTAATATTTCAAATGCAGTCTGTCGGTTAAATTAATCAGGTGGCTAAGTATTAAGTACTTCTCAAAGCCTACTAGTGTGCTAGGTATTTTGGAGGAAGAAATATACCCAGGAT
The DNA here is from genome assembly GCF_032405125.1 of Capricornis sumatraensis. Lineage (NCBI taxonomy): Eukaryota > Metazoa > Chordata > Mammalia > Artiodactyla > Bovidae > Capricornis > Capricornis sumatraensis. The sequence goes on from NC_091088.1 coordinate 43,244,251, forward strand.
CCTACATGTAGTCAGAGAAACAACCAAAGTTGACACAGCAGCACTGGTTTAAAAACTGAGATATGAAATAGGGACTATTGTTGATGCTCAGAGAGATAGTATGTGGTAACCAGGGACAGTTTTGTGGGTGGGAGTTGGGTTTGGTCAGCAGAAAATGGCATAGAACATTTCTGGCAAGGGACAGGAGAGGCAGGAGGTGGGAATATCCTTCACTTTGCAGCTGAGGCTGGGATAAGAAATAAGTGGAAATGGATTTGAAAATGGAAATGAAGAACTCTATAAACTGTGGGGCATTCATCATGAGCCATTAAGAGAACACTAAGTTTGAGAAAGCAAAACTATTGATAGAAAGGCCAAGAGCTTTACAGACCTATAGTTTTATTTTCCCCATGCTGCTTATTTGTATTAATATTTGTATAGCTTTGGGTGGCATTTTGAAGGTGTCCTTATTTTGAACCCTCTCACAGAGAAGTTAGATGTTGAATTTTTCTTAGCTTTTCATACTAAATATCCATTGAGATGATATTGAACAGTGTCTGCATAGACTAGGACACTGGTGATTTAAAATATGCTCTTCTTTTCTTTTTCTCCCCCATAAGCATCCTCTAACTTACCCATGGTAGTCAGCTGTGACAGGTCATAGTCCCATCAGTCTCATGCCAAGAGGCACATCCTGGTCCATTATTCTGGTTCAAAAAATGCCATCTCCTGAACTACTGAGGGCACCAAAGATACAGTGGGTCTGCCTGGCATCTTTGGAACAAAACTTAATTTGGGGTCCTGCTTCACCTTCAGAGATTTGGCAGAGCTCACTTTGCCCTTTTAAAAATTCAAAACTGTTTCCGTAAAGAGGACTGTGTTTCAGATATAAAATGAGAGAATTTGAATTGCAGTCTTCTCTTCATGGTTTGAAATCTACATATATCTTTAAAAAGTGCTTCTCGGTTCCTTAATCCCCCTGTGAAAAGAAAGAGACCCACTTTTGATTATGGACTTTCTCATTATGAACTGTGGAACTTGGGGTGAATTACTGAAGTTCTCTGAGCCTCAATATCACCCTCTATAAATGTGGAATGATAATAATTCTCTATAAGCTTATGATTTTGAAAAAATTAAAAGTATAAAGAAACTGGCAGTGTACTTGACTCATAGTAGAAGATCTCCCCAGTATCTTCTCTGTCTTTGAGTTGGTGACTTGACAGAATTTTCTAATACTAGGGTGTTGTAGGATTTAATTTGGTAGAGAATTGCCAGTAGGCATTTAAGAGAACCAGTGATGGTGATCTTGCTTCTAACATTCTAAGGTTCTCAGATAACTCAGCTCTGAGGAACTGGCCTAAGTGGGGAATACTACTATAATGACGATCATTATTGACTGAAGTCTAGACACCAGACACAGCTCTGCTAGTGTCCAGTTGTAACAAATTCACTTGCCAGGCAAAAGAAGACCCTGTGGGTTGCATGGATATTCCATTACGAGTGATCTGACAGTACCTGAACGTTAGTTAATGACTTAGAAAGAAGTGGTTCAATTGCGTCATAGACCAATGTGCACACCCAGGAGAAGTTCACAGGCAGCACCACCTTGGGAGTCAAGGAGAAATGACAAGGACATTATTTAAGACACCCATGTGAACCTGTATGAATGGAAGGGATAGCATGTGGGTAACTGAAGGAAGGCGCTATTATTCTTCTACTCAGAAAGTCTGTCAGTCCTAATGATTTGAAATGAGACTTCTTTTTGTTTGTTTGTTTCTAAGCAGAGTAACATTTTTAGAGTCCTCCCTATGGTACCTTGTTTAATAAGTTTCCTATCAATGAGATTTCTTCAGTGATTTTCTCCTGCAAAAACAGCTCTAACAAAGACAATACATTTGACTAATAATAGCTCAGATGATTGTATCTATTTTTCTAGAAATTTTCATAAAGAATTTTTCAGGCATCTCCATCTCATATATAGAGTTCTGTTAAGTAAATGGTACAAATTTATCTTCTTGGTTAAAAGCATTGCACTAGATGGCCAGTTCTCTCGGCATTGTTTTTCACATGTTTTTAATTTCTTGTGTCCTCTAAAAAATGATCAAGGATGATTTATTTGGAATACAAATGATTATATTGTATGTGTGTATATACCGCATCTACCTGCACAGTCCCCAGTGTGTATTTTAGCAACTTCTCCTAGAAGAATTCATGTCTTGTGTTTGTCTTCAATGCTCAGTGCCTTTTATTTGCCCTTTGCTGTTTTCCTCGCCTCACTGTCAGCACTTGATGAGGAGTCAGCTGCCCGAGTGGTCAGCGGCTAGATTCCCACATTATGAACAGTCCTTCATATAAATTACTACTGATGGTAGAGCCCCCCCTCCTCCCAGTTGCAAGGGTTACTTACATTTCAGAATGTTGGAGGAAGAGGTGTTTGGTTTTGAGCAGAAAGAACTTCTCTGCACACTTGCTGTTTACAAACTCATCTGTACCTAATCTTTCATTTCGGCTCAAGATGGAGGGTTTATGATGAATGCATTTGACGCAGAAAATGGCCGAGTGCTTGGCTTCTTTTAAATACATCATGCTCTGTGCACACAGACTCTGAGCATCAGTTAGAGAGAAGTGACAGCCGACTTGACCTTTCTCTCTGAATCGCATGTGGAAAAAGGGAATTAGCTTGCTACAATAGTACTTGTGAACTCGCTTTAACTTATCACTTTCCTCTTTAGAAGGAGAAATGCACGTTGGAAATGCACAATCACCTTCAGGTCTCATGTTGTTTAAAACGAAACTAAACTTCCTGATGATATTAAATCAGATGTGTCAAAAGAATTTACGAGGGTGATCATAGTGCATAGCATACAAGTTTTCTTCTCTTTTTCTCTCTCATTTTTTTTTAAACAAACCAATATTTACATTTAGTGTTGAGATGCATTGTGTGTGTGTGTATTGAATTTTGCGTTGGCTATTGAGCTTCCCCAGGAGAACATAGGAACAATGGTCTACTAGTGAGGTATGAGGTATAAAAGCTTTTAAATTGGCTTCCGTGTAACTGGAAACCAAATAAATGGCTATGGGAAATAGGAAAGGAGACTTAGCAGGGTTTTTTCCATAGTTGCCAATTACTTCTATTAGAAGATCTAGTATGCTCTGCCTACACCCGAAACAGCTTGATTGACACAGACCTCAGCCAATCATAGTGTTTCCTTGTCAGCTGTAATTAGCCTATGATCAATTACCATGATTTTAGACTAAATTGAATGGAAAGTAAAAACACACTGTAACCCAAAAGCTCATCAGGTAAATATACCATACAGAGAAATATCTTCTCTGACCTCTGTGACATTTTCAAACTGTTTAAAAGTTGAAGTTAATTCTTTCTGATGGCCTTTCATCTTTAGTTGACAACAGTGAGCCCCAGAGTGGTGACAGATCTTGTCAAGTGGGACTGTCTTATCAAAAACAGTACCCTCCAGATCTTTCAATCCAAATATTCTTATCTAAAATAATTGCATTTAAAATTTCATGTAGCTTGTATGTCTTCCCTGAACTATCCTGGTATGAAACCACACATATCTCTTCCTGCAGCCCACTTTAAGCTTCAAATTTTGCTAGTTTAAAAATGCATTGTAGAGGTACCATGTAGCCTGGAGATTCTAAAACTGTAGCTGGAGTTAACAGCTACACTTTGTTCTGCTGTGTCTCTTATTTGTATCTACATGCTCGGAAGGTGTTTCTGCAAGTGTCAGTCCAGTTCTGTTTCTGTACTCCTCGTGCTCAATCCAAGCAGCATCAAATCTTGTCCTTTGCAAAAGCAGCAGAGATCCTGGATTTGGCTCTGAGATGATGTGAATCATCTGTTGAATATTTAGATTTTTAACACCATGTTTTAGTTATCTCTTCGAAACTCAGTTCAATTTGTGATATGGAGGAACCCTGCAAATGGCATGTTAGCCGCTAGCCATGTTATTATCCATTGTCTTGGATCCCAGGACAGATGGCTGGATCCCAAATCTTTTGTAGAAGGACTTTTTGCTGGTTTATGGATTTGAAGGCAATTTCCACCCTCTGTTACCAGCCCTGCTGAAACAGCTACTGATGTTGCAGGGGATTGGTTTATGTTTGGGGTTCAGAGATGTTTCTTTTTTGGCAGAATCCTTCCACAGACCTGTGTCTTTCCTGTCCTCTTTCCTTTCATAAGCCAGAATTCCTTCTCGTGGTCTCTGGCCAAGCCCTATCACAGGCATCATCCTGGGCCACTTTGTCCTGGTGCCTCTTCAGCAGTGGTCTCAAGACCGACATTTCTTTCACCATCTCTTCCCTTCCTCTGCCCTTCCTCTAGATTCAGCTCCCAAACTGTGCCCTGAGTTGTGACAGGTTTCTTTTGTTTTTGTTTTTCAATAACTCTGCCCCCTTGAATAAACTATCTAGTTAGGATTATGTGAAGAGAAGATCACACTGAAAGGAAAATACTATCCTTCTCAAAGTGATTTTCATTGTCAAAACACAGCAGACTCACTTTCCATTCCACATAGGTGAGGCAGGGCTGTAGAGTCAAGGTTCCAGATTGAAGCGAAAAGAGCTAGGACATAAGATCCTTTAAGATCTTTCCTGAGAAAGCAATAAAAGTGAAAATGTGCATGCCTTCTCGGTGTTAGCTTTTCTCTTAGATGTAAGTTACCTGTAGAATCTTTCTATTTTTTATTTTAAGCTTTTACTCAAAGGAAAAAAGAGACAGAAAAGGAGGACCCAAAGATTTTGCATCTTTCAAAAAGCCAACATGATAAAACAAATAGTATGTTCAAAATAAGAGGATCTGTTTCAGAGCCAGAGGTCTGTCTGCTGCTGACATTTGGAATCTGAGTTGACTTTCCATATTGCATGTAGACGCCTGCCTTTTATTGTTTCAAGTGGCTGGATGACCAGTCGCATGTGGTCCTGACTAGACAGATGCCTCATTACCAACCTGGCGTGTGCTGCTCCATGAACAGCACAGATGTGTTGAAGGGAAGTGTTGCTGAATATCTTCCCCCTTTTCTTCCATGTTCTTCCTTTCTTTTGTCAGAGAGCATGCTTCAGAAAGCATGTCTTTCCAGACATAGATATTACTAAAGATATTATATAAACCTGAAAATTTGCTTATTCATTTTAGGCAGTGTAAAACAGAGACAGATGAAAGCCAATGGTATAGCTTATCTTTGGGCCTGAAGAAAAGTTCTAATAGAAAACAGCAGTGTGCTGAGGGTGTTAAAAGGGTTAGGGTTCAACTCTCTGAGGCTGATTTTACTAAGACTGTAATGGTACTGTGGCCACACCCTACCAGCTGCCTCAGCAACAACAGTTTAGTCCTGTACTCTTTCTGGGAGATTCATAGGTCTAGGGTTATTTATACAAACCTGCTCACAAGAGGGACAAACGCAGACGCCAATCTTGAATACCATGCCCAGTTCCATAGAACACAGAGTCTCTGTAGATGCGCTTTGTGAAACATTTCAAAGTAGCGACTACCCCTGCCCATTCAGGAGCCCCAGGGAATACCATGTGACCCTGAAAGGTCATTTTTAGAGAGGCTCTAGGTCTTACCCTGCCTTTACCTGGGCAATTTCTATAAACTTTACTCTCACAGAAAGAGTCTTACCTTTGACCCCAAAAGAGCAAATCATGACCAGCTTGCTTCTAGAACATTTCACCTGTTTTCCTAACAGTCACACCGCTTCGTCTTCTTGCTGCACCATCATCATCGTGAATTTCAGAATCCTACCTGACATCAAAAGAACAAAAGAGAAAATTAAAAATGTGAATTTTCTTTACGTCAGTGAAAATGATAAGGCACTGGCATCTCTTTATTGTTCGTTTACACGGATAGTCTGTCTCTTTTGAACATTAAGAAAAGTTCTGAGTGGAAGCCCTGGTTGAATCAGAGCTTAGGGAATGGAATTCCTTAGGTATGAGCCTCATCTTCCCCAAATGAAGATGAAGTTAGAGCAGATTCTGCTGACACTGTTTTGACTCACAGACATTTCTGAAATTTGGATTTTGTTTTCTATGTAACAGTATACCAATACTAATCTTCTGAATGAGATCTTAATTTTCAGTAATATAAATAAGGACTCATATTCTCTTTCATGTGTTTTCCAAATTCTAAGAGAGTTAAACAGGCCACTTTGATATTCTACTAGTCTTTTATCTTAGAGAATTCTCTACTCTGGCAATTTACTTTTTTCTTAGAGTATTAAGATATTAGAAATCTCATTGGGACTACACTCTCATTTTTGGTCCTCAGCTGTTTTAAATCTTTATTTCCTTTTTTATTCATTTTATTAAATTTTCCTTCCTTTTTTTTTGTCCACTGCCATGCTTGTATTTTCTCTTTTGCAATACTTCCTTATCTCTCCCTCTCTTCCTTTCTTTTGTCTTTTCTTTTTTTAAAGATTTAAGGGCACTGTTCTTATGTTTCATTGAAGAACTATAGAAAATAACTCCAAAATGAATTTTTTATTTTTTAATTATATTAAAAGGAAATTGTTATGCTATGTTTAAAGTGTGCATTTTTGTTCTTTGAGAATGCAGCTTGTTTCACTTCATATTTCCATATGCTAGAACTATTTTGTGAGTTAGCCAGCCAGCTGGAATTCCCTAGTCTCCAAGCTGTCCTTGCTTACTGCTCAGTGACAAGATGCCCCCACATTCTCTCAAACTCCTTTTGGCCCACCGATAGAAATCCATGTTTTTGTTTTATTTTTAAACAGCTTTATTGAGATATAATTTACATGATATATGATTCACCCATTTTAAGTGTTTTGAGGAAATAGAAGCTTCCTTCTCATTCAATTGCGTAAGTTTATTTATTATTTGAAACTGGAAAAGCTACAAAACATGATCAAATAGAAATCTTGAAACATTCTTTGAACCCCATGCTATTTAAATGCATAATTTTCCTATTACAGCCGCCTGTTTGCACCTCTGGAGTTAAGGTCACAGCAGCGTTTGCATTATAAACCCTTTTTTCAAGGGTTTATAAATGCAGCTGCTTTTGTTTGCTCAGGACTGAAGCATGCCTCGTGAGGTTTCCATGCAATCGAGCAGCTTTTTGGGGTTGAGTTTTCTTTAACTAAATTAAAATTTAAAGCACCATGTTGCCCTTTAAAAAAAATCATGGCAAGTGTCAAAAAGCCTAAGTAAGAATTTCTCCCCCAAATAACTTTTTTTATGCATATGTAGTTTTAATTGCCTTTGCTTCTAAAAATTCTCCACTGTGCTCAGTTTCCGATTAATGTTATTTGCTTCAAATATTTACAAACCTAAATCCAACTTGGTTTATAAATGAAAGAAAAAAAAAAGCATGTTATATACGATTGCTGTCTTTCAGCATTGTTAACAGAATTATCTTACAGTGCATAATAAAGCCCAAAGATGGCATGAAAAGACAGAGAACCTGTCATAACCTCATGAGAAGTTACACAAATAGATATGCATTTGAGAGTGCATGTTCTCTAGGAGAGTTTAAAATATTTAAAAAGAAAACCATTTACATTTTCAGGATCATATTTTGCCTTTTTTCAAAACAATAAAAGTGTGTAGTAGAGGACACAGAAACCACCATAAATTATTAAATTGATTTTAGATGTTAAAAAAAGAAATATACTAGCTCATTAAACAAAATACAATATTAGAATGTCAATTTAAATGAAGTATAATTGAGAACCCTGACTTTGTTTGCATACAATTGCCAGAAACTTCTAATCAGACCTTCATTTGGTAATGTTAGGAGGTGTTTTACCTTTCAATCACAGACCAGTATGTTTGTGGCTGCCTAAATCTCACCTTAATCTCAGAAGTCAGGTTTCATCTGGTTGAATTGTATTTAAGTTTAAAAAAATATTTTATTTAATATTTTTTGTGCACATTTGTATTTTGTATGGAAAAGATGAATAGATCAAAAGCAAGATATTGTTAATGAATATTGTGTTCTGCCATATACAATTTGATGGAAAATAGCATGTTCTTCCCCAAAACATCCGTAGTGCTCAAGACAAAAACACTTTGTAGTCAGGTCCATTTCATGGTGGACTACAAATCCCCAAAGTCAGGGACTCCCCAAGCAATCCTGCATCTATGTCTTACCCCTCCCCGCAGAGCCCATGCCTCCTGCAAGTTTGTTGAATGAAGAAATGACTGTCCTGCTCATCCGGAAGCCCTTGGGCAGCAATCAAACACTCAAAAGTCAAAACAGTTTTTCTAACCTTCCTCCCACCTCCTGACTCCTCAAAACTAAACAAAACAAAACCAGCAAATAAACAGAAAGGTTTAATCTGGATTTATGAGACCTAGCACGAGGGTGACAGCCTGAGTTGATGTTTCAGCTGTTTCAGCTTGAGTTGAGGTTCCAGCAGCGGCTGACAAAGGCTTCATCAGGTGCCAGAGAAAGGCTGTCCCACAATCTTTCTGTGTCAGAGCTTGCGGGGGTAGGCGTCCATCCTGAGCCCTGAAATACAGGGCTCCCCAACCTCCCAGCTTTAAACAGTCCTTTGAATTTAGAATATGTTTATCTAAACCAATTCTTTTTTCTAACCAAATAAATACAATTCTAAGCTAGTGTTGAGAAACTGTATTTGTTTCCTGCTAAGATATATAAAATATAAAAATTATAAAAATTCCCCTTGGTCTCTCCCAGTCTGATTTTTTTTTTAACTGGGAGATTGTATTTATCATCCTGTTTCTTGACCAAAGTATTATTTAATATAGTTGTATTAATTTAATTGTTATAAATTCAGTAACATAAGAAGAATGGGAAAAATAATTTTGTTAATCCAGTGCTAATAGGTTTAATCTTTCAATGTGGTGTTTCTGTTAACAGACTGTTTTTCCTATGGATAAACAACAGAAAGGTGCCTTTGAGTGCTTTTATCCTCACAAAGTGAAGCATTTCCCAAGCAAGAAATGTATGAGCAGAGGGAAGAAAGCACACAGTGTTCCCACGTAGTGATAGCTCCCAACCAAGCATGCCTCTCCATACTCTACTTTCACGTGTGTGTGAAGAAAAGGGGACGGAGTGCCCAGAAAGAAAATACAATGATGGAGGTGTGAAATCGTCTCCTTTTGTGAGTGGATGCATCAGGTTTTCATTCTAGAGTGAAAATGAACCCGTCATTTCCAGCCACCCACCATTTCCCATTATTCCCTGCATATTTTTTCCTTCTAAAATTAATGGTATTAAAAAATGGGTACTTTGGCTCTGGAAAAGAAAATCCAGAATACAGGTCTCCCTAAGAAAAATCGAAATCCTGCCTTTGTTTCCTCTCGTCTTTTCCAGCCTGGCTGCAATGGTAAGGGATGACAGGCATGGCTCCCTGGCCACCTATGCTCCACTCCAGGCTATCAACAGCCAGGAGCCTGAACACCCCACCACCCACTCTCTACCGTACACTTGGTCTACACATGTTCATAAATTTAAATACTTACGTACACATTTCAGATTAATCGGTTGAAGTAAAGACTCTGAGGTTTTTCACAGCCTAAGTTATTTAAAAATAGTGCCTCTCATTTTTAAAACAGTGGGCTAGAACAAAATTAGGATTTGGCTTGACTGGAATTGAATTTTTGGGTGCAGCCATTCTTATCTGGCATCTCTAGAAAGTTTTCTTCAGTGAGTATACGTACTCCTATCTTTTTTGTATTTCTGAAGTAGGTAATGCCTTTAAAGGGTTCCTGAACTCTCCCCTTTTCTCTCCTGGTTTCCCTGTCTTTTCCCCCTCTTCCCCTTCCTTCCTCCTTCCCTCTCTGTCTCCTTTCCTCCCTCCTCTCCTATCAGGCTACCTAGGATTTTCCCTTTAAGTCACCTGCCAATGGCTAAGGGTAAAATCCACAATCTGAATCTTTTTTTGTTTTTTTAAGTTTTCATTTAAAAATATGAATGTGGATGCTTCCAATTGTGTCTGCTCATACTCTCTATTTAAATCAGGGCATTCTAGAGGAAAATGCCTTTTCATTGTTGGCAGCACATTCAGTTTCCCTTCTACTCCTCATCAGGACAGTAATGGAGGGCTTAAAATTGATCCTTTTTATTTTTTAAAAAATGAAGGCAGTGTCAAATATCTGAATTTGTCTGAATCATTTGTTTTCCACAGGCAGGGAGTAAACACTGCACGTGCACATTCTATAGGTGGTAATGATGGATAAATTGGTTGTATGATGCAGAAAGCAAAATGATGGAGGGATGATGAGGATGCACGAATCAGATGTCTTTGCATGTCTTCTCACTTCTGAGATGGCATAAAGTCAGAGATTTTACCAAAGTGATCTAAATGCCCATGTTTACCAGAATGAAAGTTGCAGCTTGTGGCAAATCCAGAGTGGAAACTGAGATTTGAGCCAATTTAGAGAGGTAGATAACTTCAGGTTGATATAGAGTTTATGAAGAGCTGAAAGTAAGATGGCTATTCCTGCAGTTTATGAAATTTGCACACATGTATGTTAAATCACTTCAGTCATGTCTGACTCTTTGTGACCCCATGGACCATAGCCTGCCAGGCTTCTCTGACCATGGGAATTCTCCAGGCAAGAATACTGGAGTGGGTTGCCTTGCCCTTCTCCAGGGGATCTTCCCAACCCAGGGATTGAACCTTTGTCTTCTGAGGCTCCTGCATTGCAGGTGGATTCTTTACCACTGAGCCACTGGGGAAGCCCAGTTCATGAAATTTGGGCATCTGCAAATGCTAAAGAGAAAATAAATAAAAGATGGAAAGTAAGGGATAAGAAAGAATAATGAAGAAATACTAGCAGTAAGTACAGTTCTGTGTATATTCATGTGTAGTTTTCATGGCTGAACTCTCCATTTTTTTTAAGTGTCTTATTTTTTTGGCAAAATACCTTTTAATGTATATTAAATCTGGAGCCAGAAGCATTTAAAGTAAGATGCTGGACCAAATGATGGCCAGTAATGGACCAAAGATGACAAATACACAAGTATCACATCCTTTTCAATATCAGGCATGACTCTACTGGAGGGTCATTGCCATGTAATTAATTGTTAATATCATGTCATTTCCACTACAGAAAATGCTCCCCCAAATATTTCATTTGAAAAGTTTTGTTTCTACCTGTTTTGGAATATTAGCATTAACAAATATTTAGCTTTGAAGAAATTTTTTCAGTTTCATCAAAGTGAAAAGCAGTATTATTATTGTTGTTTCTTCCACCTTTTAATAATCTCTGAAAGTGAAGAAGTAAGTGATCTCACCTCACTTGTCTTTGTAATATTCCTTCAAAGCAAAGAGAGTCAGCTGAATTAAATTCTACATGCATGGATTTAGTAAGATGACCATTATATCTACTACTGCAGGCAGGAATCCCTCAGAAGAAATGGAGTAGCCATCATGGTCAACAAAAGAGTCCGAAATGCAGTACTTGGATGCAGTCTCAAAAACTACAGAATGATCTCTGTTCGTCTCCAAGGCAAACCATTCAGTATCACAGTTATCCAAGTCTATGCCCCAACCAGTAACACTGAAGAAACTGAAGTTGAACGGTTTTATGAAGACCTACAAGACCTTTTAGAACTAACACCCAAAAAAGATGTCCTTTTCATTATAGGGGACTGGAATGCAAAAGTAGGAAGTCAGGAAACACCTGGAGTAACAGGCAAATTTGGCCTTGGAATGCAGAATGAAGCAGGGCAAAGACTAGTAGAGTTTTGCCAAGAAAATGCACTGGTCATAGCAAACACCCTCTTCCAACAACACAAGAGAAGACTCTACACATGAACATCACCAGATGGTCAACACCGAAATCAGATTGATTATATTCTTTGCAGCCAAAAATGGAGAAGCTCTTCACAGTCAACAAAAACGAGGCCAGGAGCTGACTGTGGCTCCGATCATGAACTCCTTATTACCAAATTCAGACTCAAATTGAAGAAAGTAGGGAAAACCACTAGACCATTCGGGTATGACCTAAATCAAATCCCTTATGATTATACAGTGGAAATGAGAAATAGATTTAAGGGCCTAGATCTGATAGATAGAGTGCCTGATGAACTATGGAATGAGGTTCGTGACATTGTACAGGAGACAGGGATCAAGACCATCCCCATGGAAAAGAAATGCAAAACAGCAAAATGGCTGTCTGGGGAGGCCTTACAAATAGCTGTGAAAAGAAGAGAGGCGAAAAGCAAAGGAGAAAAGGAAAGATATAAGCATCTGAATGCAGAGTTCCAAAGAATAGCAAGACGAGATAAGAAAGCCTTATTCAGTGATCAATGGAAAGAAATAGAGGAAAAGAACAGAATGGGAAAGACTAGCAATCTCTTCAAAAAAATTAGAGATACCACGGGAACATTTCATGCAAAGATGGGCTCGATAAAGCACAGAAATGGTATGGACCTAACAGAAGCAGAAGATATTAAGAAGAGGTGGCAAGAAGACACGGAAGAACTGTACAAAAAAGATCTTCACGACCAAGATAATCATGATGATGTGATCACTCATCTAGAGCCAGACATCTTGGAATGTGAAGTCAAGTGGGCCTTAGAAAGCATCACTACGAACAAAGCTAGTGGAGGTGATGGAATTCCAGTTGAGCTCTTTCAAATCCTGAAAGATGATGCTGTGAAAGTGCTGCACTCAATATGCCAGCAAATTTGGAAAACTCAGCAGTGGCCACAGGACTGGAAAAGGTCCGTTTTCATTCCAATTCCAAAGAAAGGCAATGCCAAAGAATGCTCAAACTACCGCACAATTGCACTCATCTCACATGCTAGTAAAGTAATGCTCAAAATTCGCCAAGCCAGGCTTCAGCAATACGTGAACCATGAACTCCCTGATATTCAAGCTGGTTTTAGAAAAGGCAGAGGAACCAAAGATCAAATTGCCAACATCCGCTGGATCATGGAAAAAGCAAGAGAGTTCCAGAAAAACATTTATTTCTGCCTTATTGACTATGCCAAAGCCTCTGACTGTGTGGATCACAATAAACTGTGGAAAATTCTGAAAGAGATGGGAATACCAGACCACCTAACCTGCCTCTTGAGAAATCTGTATGCAGGTCAGGAAGCAACAGTTAGAACTGGACATGGAACGACTGACTGGTTCCAAATAGGAAAAGGAGTACACCAAGGCTGTATATTGTCACTCTGCTTATTTAACTTATATACAGAGTACATCATGAGAAACACTGGACTGGAAGAAACACAAGCTGGAATCAAGATTGCTGGGAGAAATATCAATAACCTCAGAGATGCAGATGATACCACCCTTATGGCAGAAAGTGAAGAGGGGCTAAAAAGCCTCTTGATGAAAGTGAAAGAGGAGAGTGAAAAAGTTGGCTTAAAGCTCAACATTCAGAAAACGAAGATCATGGCATCTGGTCCCATCACTTCATGGGAAATAGATGGGGAAACAGTAGAAACAGTGTCAGACTTTATTTTGGGGGGCTCCAAAATCACTGCAGATAGTGATTGCAGCCATGAAATTAAAAGACGCTTACTCCTTGAAAGAAAAGTTATGATCAACCTAGATAGTATATTCAAAAGCAAAAAAATAAAAATAAAAATAAAAAAAAAAAAAAAAAAAAAGCAGAGACATTACTTTGCCAACTAACGTCCGTCTAGTCAAGGCTATGGTTTTTCCTGTGGTCATGTATGGATGTGAGAGTTGGACTGTGAAGAAGGCTGAGCACCGAAGAATTGATGCTTTTGAACTGTGGTGTTGGAGAAGACTCTTGAGAGTCCCTTGGACTGCAAGGAGATCCAACCAGTCCATTCTGAAGGAGATTAGCCCTGGTATTTCTTTGGAAGGAATGATGCTAAAGCTGAAGTTCCAGTACTTTGGCTACCTCATGCGAAGAGTTGACTCATTGGAAAAGAGTCTGATGCTGGGAGGGATTGAGGGCAGGAGGAGAAGGGGACGACAGAGGATGAGATGGCTGGATGGCATCACTGACTTGATGGACGTGAGTCTGAGTGAACTCCAGGAGATGGTGATGAACAGGGAGGCCTGGCGTGCTGCAAATCATGGGGTCGCAGAGTCGGACACGACTGAGCGACTGAACTGAACTGAACTGATGTGCAAGTGTTATTAGGACAAGCACAGTTTAGAAGGTCCCGTGCACACTGTTTTGCCATGTTGCGTAGCTTTGTGAAGTCTTCTGCTTTAGATTCATTTAGAACGTGAAGCCAGCCTGAAGAAAAAGGGTACAGGAATATAGAGGGGATATGTAGGGTTCATGGGCAAAAAAGTTTCCTGAGGCTTAAAGCCAACATGCATACGCTCTACCCTTCTCTATCCCTCAGTGTAGGTGGGGATTGCAGTGCTGTTTCCCCACTGTCATCTTCATGAAGCAAACCCTTCTCTCCTTTTTTAGGTCTGACTGAGAGACTTTACTTTGACTTTTCACTTTCATGCATTGGAGAAGGAAATGGCAACCCAACTCCAGTATTTGCCTGGAGAATCCCAGGGATGGGGGAGCCTGGTGAGCTGCCATCTATGGGGTTGCACAGAGTCGGACACGACTGAAGCGACTTAGCAGCAGCAGCAGCAGCAGCAGCAGCATTTGGCATACACTTTAATCCTTGGTGGTCATTCCTGGTTGAGATGACTAATGTTAGATTTTTCTTGACAGAACGTGGTTATAATTTCCCCTATGAGCAGTGTTCACAATGATAACATTTTGTGTTGATTTAGAAATTTTCAATTGATTCATAGTTCCATCATACTTATTTCCTCATTGGATCTTTGAAAACAACCGTGTTGGGTAATCAAGGATACCTAGTACTTTTCCCATTTTGTTGAAGAAAAAACTATAACATTAAAGTCATGTGGAAAGAATTGAAGCTGTGGTTCCCTTGCTCTTAGCCAGGGATTCCACCTACTGTCCTCGCTGGGGGTCCACAAACTGAGACCCAAGGGCCAAGACCAGCTTGTAGCCTATTTTTCCTTTTATGGTCCCATGAGAGAGTGATTTTTAAATTTTTAAATGATTACATTTTAAGTGGTTTTGTAAGTACTTAACCTAATAGCCTACATTTTATCTCTTGGTCTTAAAATATTTACTCTCTGGCTCTTCAAGAAAATGTTTGCTCAGCCCTATACCATCCTCTCCAGCCTTCTTTCTATCCTACCCAAACCAGCCCCTCACCAATTAGATTATTGACTCTGTAAAGCAAATACCAACTCTTTTTTTCTTTATGTATTTGGCACACCAGGTATGGATTTCTATGCGTGTAAAAATTTGGCTAATACTATTTGACCATTTAATTCACTCAGACAGACCCAAGTATGCCAATTATGCCCAGAATCTGCCTTGATTTGGGGTTAAAGTTAGAAATGGGGTTGCAGTGGAGATAGAAAAGGTCTAGCTGCTGTAACTTTAGTGTCTGATTTCTAGCATAAAATTTGCTTCAGTCAAACCTAGGCACCCCAGTGACCGTTTTCTCTCGCATCGTGACATCCTAATGTAAGGGCAAATTTGTATCATGTTTAATTCCCTACCCTTCTCCATGACGAGGTAATTCAGTGAGTGCCTTTAGTTCTCAAGTTCCTTTTGCAGCTTTTTTTTTGCATCTCTTTTGCATCTATGACTCTTTCAAAATAAAGACAATAGAAGGGACACTGTTGGCTAGAGAAACGTGGGTTCCATGTTAAGAGCATCTTGAAGATAAGGATGTTTCAGTGACCACATTCACCATTCTGAAGATGAAACTCTCAGGCCTAAGTCATCATTTTAGTTAGAGCATAACCAGAACAACCATTAAAACTGAATGTGGCCTTCTTGTTGGGCTAAGACAGGAGGGAAGAGCAGTTACTCCAGGCTCAGCAGTGTATGAGAGGGGTGGGTCCATAAACACATTAAGTGAATTGGATGTAAAATGCAATGTGAAATGCTTTGGTGAGAAATGGATCTTCTGCCTCTGCCTATCCTCAGATGGATTTTAGAAATTGTTTCCATATGGAAGCCAACACTGGCATGGTAGCAGGCATGAGTCAAACACTTCCTGCCTTGCTTAGCAAAATACGAGAGGATGCAGAGACTTGTAATCGTGGGAAAGTTTAACAAGGCAACTTGCAAAACTAAAGCCCATCTGACTATCTCACTGGTGTTCCCAATGAATTAGGTTTGAAATCTAGACCTAGGTAAATGTTTTGGGGGCAATAGTGACTTCTCTTTTTCCTTGTAAAAATAGTATTGATTTGGTGTGTTACTTTTCTGAATTATAAGATGTAACCCAGAATGGAAAACTTGGAAGACATGAAAAAAAAAAAATCTGAAAAATCTACAATCCTACTCAGAGGTACCCACAGGTGCTATTTCAGTGCATTTAGTTTCAGTTTTTATTTTCTGTGTATAGGCATAATTTTAGACAATGTTGAAATTTTGCTTTATTTGATTTCTGTTCTGCTATTTATTTTAATTAATGATGCAATGTGATTTTTCCCCCCTGAGCATTTTTAACGAGTACATCAATGTGTTATAGTTCATACCATAATTATATAATAATTTCTGTATTCATTCTTCTGGTATTAGTCATGTAACTTGCTTTAGTTTATTAATTTGTTATAGTAATTAGTGTTGCAATGAATTTTTAGGAAGAATTTCTGGAGATGGGTTTCTGGTTCAAGGGGTATAACCCTTTTCTAGCTTTTAGAAAGCTTGTATCAGCTTACATTCTTTTCAGCTCTCTCTGAGAGCACATTTGCATCAACTTTCAAATGGTGAGAATTCATTTCTTTTCAGTCTTTGCCAGCTTAATTGTTTAAAGAACATCTTGATTTTTTTATTCTGTTTTTCTTATGGGCTTATTAGCCAGTTGTATTACCTTTGAGGCTTATCCATTAGTTCATCCTTTTGCCCATTTGGGTGGGGGAACAGTGTTCATTTCTCTCTCTCTCTCTTT
Organism: Capricornis sumatraensis; assembly: GCF_032405125.1. NCBI lineage: Eukaryota > Metazoa > Chordata > Mammalia > Artiodactyla > Bovidae > Capricornis > Capricornis sumatraensis. The sequence continues at coordinate 43,261,121 of NC_091088.1, forward strand.
TTTTAATTGAGTTGCATGATACCTTAAAGCCCTCAGATCATAATATTTTAAAATTATTTTGCCAAGGAGAGTAAAGGGAATCAAGTGGAAGCATTTAGAATTAGAAATTCATAGAGGTTGTGGTTTTATATGAAAAGTTAAAATAAATATAAATAATTCTTCTAAAAGATTTTTTTGGGTGTAGAGTATATTGAAGGTTAGGTCAGTCCCCACTGTAGGGAAAAGGGCTTGGTCCTCCTCACATCTCATTTAAAATTAGAAGCTTCTGGTTTTGTCACATTTAAATATATAACCAAAATGTAGACTGAGCGTTGTAAAAGGTAGATTTCTCTCTGTGACCAGACTTTTTGAGGCCTCCCAAATTGAAACAATTAAAGCACTGTTTTAGAATAAAATAGTTTACATAATCAAAACCACCACCCAGATTTTTAAAAGTTAGCATTTTGCCACAGTTGCTCCACACGATTTTTTCCTGGTTTTCTTTTCTTTATTACAGAATAAGAAGTCACAGGCCGCTAATCCCATTCCCCTCTCTCTGATTATTTTGTTCCTGGCCAGTTTATGCTTTTACTACCCATCCGTGTTTGTTCCAGTAGTCTTAATTCTGTGTTACAGCATGCTATTTAAAGCATCTGTTTCATTAACTTGCCTCCCATTCACTTAACGTTATTTTTAAGAAAGCATCACTTTTTGAAATATTAAGCATATGTTTCAGAGAAGGCGATGACACCCTACTCCAGTACTCGTGTCTGGAAAATCCCATGGACAGAGGAGCCTGGTAGGCTGCAGTCCATGGGGTCGCACAGAGTCGGACACGACTGAAGTGACTTAGCAAGCAAGCAAGCAAGCAAGCATATGTTTTCAAATGCTCTATATATCAAGGAATATTTGACAGGGTATATGTGGTGAAAATGACAGAATTAAAGAAAGAGCGGCAAAATGCTGCAGAACCAGAGATCAAAGCAAGGAGCTGTTAAAATGTCTGTTCAGTTGGGTCACTTTGCGAGTCGTACAAAAATCATAAACCTATTCTCTGCCCTCGATGAATTTTATTCTAATTGAGTAAAAGAAAGTAGAAATAAACACATGATAAATTGAAACAGAGATTCTTTCCCTTCTGAGCTACAGGGAAATCCTCAAACAGCCAAACAATTGTTAAATAACCCTTGTGTGCAGGAAAAGTTTGTTAATGTCACTAGTGAGCATATGCCTAAGGGTCAAGAAATGAACTGACTTTTCTAATACTTAAAACCAGGAAGGAAATACATATTTTTAGTAAAACACTAAACATTTTGTGGAGAAAAGTTTATTACTCATTGTGTTGAGGTTTTCCTCAAATAGCTATTGACCACCAGCTCTGGGCAGGGCACTTTTTGTATGTGTTAAATATAGCTTGCTGTTTCTGGAGTTAGGCTGAGTTCAGTGGTTCAGAGCATTGGTGCTTCACGATGACCAGATTCTCGTTTTGTGCCTTCTCCTCTTGTGGGGGTAAAACAGGGCTGGGAGGCCAAGTGTGTGTTGACAAGGACAAGCGAAGAGTACCGATATCAAGGATCCTCAGTGCTATTAGAAAAGAGGCTGTGGTGTAGGCACTAAGCCAGAAAACATGGCAGCTGTGGGAATATGAAATAGGGACATTGGATCAGGGAAGAAAAAGTCAGCAGCCTTCTGGGTCACATTCCAGGTTCCATCTCTTCTGAGGCCTCACAAGATTTCTTCCCAGAGATGATGTTGCCTCTTCAGAAGTAGCCCACTTCAGATCTTCCTGGCTTTTAGTCTAATGTATACAATTATGTATATATTATGTATGTATGTATATGTGTAAATGTATATGGCTAATACAGTCTTATCCAGCTTTGGAGGGTGTTCCACTTAACATGCATTGGCAAGGTATCCTATACTAGTATGAAGAAGGTCTCAGAGTTCCCTTTCATAGTATTGGGATCGTTGCATGCACAAACAAGGTGCTCAGTATATATTTATGGAGGTGCTCCAGCCCTGCCAAAGTTGCCCCAGTAACATTGGGGATGGGGTGGGTGGAAAAAAACTAGGAGGGAAGAGCTAAAATTTGCATTAAAATCTAAGCATAAAACTTCCCAAGCAGGAGAAGCCAACAGACTTCAACTGACTCAAAAACTCACAAGATAAAAATTCTGTTCTCTGAAGAGAGGCTTCATTATTTAGTGTCCGCCCAAAAAAGCCTCATCATACTAGGTGTGTGTGTTGGGGTGCGGGGGGAGTATATTTACCTGTGGATTGGAGATTCCTTCTTTTTGATGACATTTTAATCTTGGATTCAGTATTCAGTAAACCATTCATTATACGTAAACCATTTATATAATAGTTCTCAGTTGGCTGCCATCCTTTTTGATGACCTGTCCTAACGGAGAAAGCAGCCGTGGAGAAAATCCAAAGCAGCTGACAATCCAAATGCTGTTAGATTTGCTTGTGAAATGCAATGCTTGGTTTCCCACTGCAGATAGGTTCAGACTCATGGGCTTGAGACCTATGCAGTTACATGGGCCCATTCCTCAGAAGGGCCCTGGTCCTGGTTTAATGCTCTGCTGTTACTGCCTTGAGATTTTAATTGCTTTTGAACAAAGGGCTCCACGTTTTCATTTTATACTGGACCCTGACAATTATGTAGCTGGTCTTGGCTTCAAATTAGCTTTTCTTAGACTGTAACATGATTCTGCATCCCAGAAGAATTCCATATGAACAAAAGGAAGAGACTTCTCACAGCCAGAATGTGGCCAACATTCAACCTGTGACTTTGCTCTGTGTGATACCCACATGGCTGATGGAGATATAGCTGAATGTGCTGAGAGTCTTCCAAGTGCCCAAAACAAGAAGGTAAGATATTATTGGTACATATGACATCAGACTTTAAGGGTCACAGAGAACAAATGTGTCCTCCTCTGTAAGAACTAAGAAGGTATGGAGAAACCCACTCTTTAAGGCAGTATTTTAAGAACTGTATCACCAAGAAAGGTGTTCTAGTGTCCCGTTGTGAGTTTAAATCCTATTCTTGGCCAGTGACAAAGAGCAGACATGAACTGTGATTCATGGATGAAAGGTGATGTGGTTGACCTATCTTGGTCAGAAGAATTTGTCCGGAGGAAGGCTTTTGATGCAGAGGAAACTGCAGAGAAAGCAAAAGTATGTGCACATCCTTTAGCTTCCTGATGTGCCCTGTGACTTGTTCCTACAGAGAAGGCTTGCATCTCTCTTAGCGACCTGCCTTTCCCCATATACTCTGACATCCATTTCTGAGCCAGGAGTACCCAAGCAACCTTTAAGCCTTGATCCGCTCTCTCATATTTAATAAACCTTTGCAGTAATTCACCCTTTTTGCACACCCTCATGAAGAGAAGTTTGGCATCAGCGACCAGGCCAAATGCCTATGGTAACAGTGACAATATATCCCAGAGTCATGCCATGCATGTCTCAACAGCCATTTATTCTTGTTACAGTTACTGAACTTACCACTCAAGAGTTCTACTAAACGCTAACATATACATTGTATTCATTTCCTAGAATCATTGTAACAAATTACCTTAAACTGGGTGACTTGAAACAATACAGCTTTATTCTCTTACATTTCTGGAGGCTAGAAGTCTGAAATCAAGGTATCAATTGGGACCATGCTCTGTCTGAAAGCCCTAGGGGAAAATCTGTTCCATGTCTATTTTCTGGTTCCTGGTAGTTGCTGGCAATCCTTACCTTATAGAAACATCATTCTAACCTCTGCCTTTGTCTTCACATGGCCTTTCTGTCAAGACATCAGCCATTGGATCAGCACCCACCCTTAGCCAATATGCCCTCATCTTAACCTAGATAATTACATCTTCAAAGACCCTATTTCTGGAAGACTTTATATTCTGAAGTTCTGGGTGGACATGAATTTTGGGAGGATACTATGTAACCCACAACACGTAGATTTTCAAAAAGATACATTTACTGCTCTCAAGTTGCTTGCCATGCAGAGTGGGAAAAGAGAGATACGAAATCATATTCTACAGATACAAAGGGGCAAAGCTCGTAAGAAATAGACAAAATGCTGTGGAAAGCTATAGGAAGGGGAGACAGTTTCCAGAGGGCACGATGAGGAAAGGCTTCATGGAAGAGGTGGTGTGGTTGTTGGATGTTGACTGGTAAGTGGGACTGAGACATGTAGAGAAAATACATGGAGAGAGTTTGGGAAACAACACGAGCTAAGGCAGGGAGGAGAGAATCAAAGGAGCACAAACACATATGAATTACTGAGGTTGGCTGGAAAATAGAACACATGATAATCAGTGGTATCCAGAAAAGTACCCTGGATAAGATGACAGCGATCATGAATGTGTGTGAACCTTGTTCATCACGCAGTGCAGAGTCGCTGATTGTTTTAAAGGGAAGTGATAGATTGTGCTTTGTGTTTTAAGTAAATATGGCAGAAGTACAAGGGATGCATTTATTCATTTCTTCTTTTGTGCAACACATATTTATTGAATACTGGACTCTGAGGAGTATAATAGATCTGAGAATGTGATAGAGAGTTGCAGTTGTCTTTCCTACCCACTAGAAGCTTTCTGTCCAGTAAAGAAGACAGAGAACTTAGATACTATTAGATATGTAATAATACTTGAGTATTATTAGAATGTAGCATGCCATGATGGGTGCCATGAATGCACAGGGGAGAAACACTTATTCTACCATGGAAAGCTTTTAAAAGGAATCGATGTTACAGCTGAGATGAGAGGACAGATGGCAAAGTGGGCACTCAGAGTGTGGGCAATGTGTTTGAAGGCTAGACACTAAAGCCATTAGGGGAAGCTACAAGAAGTCCCCCACAGGAGGAAGTTTGATGTGGGGATGGTCAACACACTGTGAGTAGAGGTGGGGGAAGAGGTCATAAATAGAGCTAGAGAGAGAGACGGAGACAGAAGCTAGTTTATATGCCACCCTGAAGGCAAAGACATAGTGAAAGCTGCATTTTAGAAAGGCTTGCAAGGGTTGTTTTGTGGGGAAGAGATTAGAAAGTGGTGGTCAATGGGAGAGAAAATGATGGCCGGGTTCAGGGCAGTAGCAATGGAGACAGAGAGCTATTTAGGAGGGAGAATCTACTGGACTCCAGAGTGATAGAATGTAGAGTCGAGGAAGAGGAGGGAGCCACAGATGACCCTCAGGCATAGACAACCTAGTGAATGATTCAGCAAGTTAGAGGCCAACTGAAGGGGTATGCACTTCTACTTTATTGACTATGCCAAAGCCTTTGACTGTGTGGATCACAATAAACTGTGGAAAATTCTTCAAGAGATGGGAATACCAGACCACCTGACCTGCCTCCTAAGAAATCTGTGTGCAGGTCAAGAAGCAACAATTAGAACTGGACATGGAATAACAGACTGGTTCCAAATAGGAAAAGGAGTATGTCAAGGCTGTATATTGTCACCCTGCTTATTTAACTTATATGCAGAGTACATCATGAGAAACGCTGGGCTGGAGGAAGCACAAGCTGGAATCAAGATTGCTGAGAGAAATATCAATAACCTCAGATATGCAAATGACACCACCTTTATGGCAGAAAGTGAAGAAGAACTAAAGAGCCTCTTGATGAAAGTGAAAGAGGAAAGTGAAAAAGTTGGCTTAAGATTCAGAAAACTAAGATCATGAAATTTGGTCCCATCACTTCATGGCATATAGATGGGGAAACAATGGAAACAGTGAGAGACTATTTTGGGGGGCTCCAAAATCGCTGCAGATGATGACTGCAGCCATGAAGTTAAAAGACGCTTACTCCTTGGAAGGAAAGTTATGACCAACCTAGACAGCATATTAAACAGCAGAGACATTACTTTGCCAACAAAGTTTGGTCTAGTCAAAGCTATGGTTTTTCCAGTAGTCATGTATGGATGTGAGAGTTGGACTATAAAGAAAAGTGAAGTCACTCAGTCGTGTCCGACTCTTAGCGACCCCATGGACTGCAGCCTACCAGGCTCCTCCGTCCATGGGATTTTCCAGGCAAGAGTACTGGAGTAGGGTGCCATTGCCTTCTCCAACTATAAAGAAAGCTGAGCACTAAAGAATTGATGCTTTTGAACTGTGGTGTTGGAGAAGACTCTTGAGAGTCCCTTGGACTGCAAGGAGATCCAACCAGTACATCCTAAAGGAAATCAGTCCTGAATATTCATTGGAAGGACTGATGCTGAATCTGAAACTCCAATACTTTGGCCACCTGATGTGAAGAACTAACTCACTGGAAAAAACCCTGATGCTGGGAAAGATTGAAGGTGGGAGGAGAAGGGGACAACAGAGAATGAGATGGTTGGATGGCATCACCAACTCAATGGATATGAGTTTGAATAAACTCCAGGAGTTGGTGATGGACAGGGAAGTCTGGTGTGCTGCAGTCCATGGGGTCACAAAGAGTCAGACATGACTGAGAGACTGAACTAAACTGAAGGGATATGTGTAGGGGAGAGAGATGGTGAGTTCAGCTAGAGAATTTGAGGCTCTGAAGAGATATTTAGGAGAAAACATCTGGTAAAGAGATATGAATTTGTGTTAACAGAATATCTGGGCTCAGATAACGATGTTAAAGTCATCAATATTAACTGGCAATTAAGTGTAAATTCCCTGGTAGCTCAGCTTGTAAAGAATCTGCCTGCAATGCAGCAGACCCTGGTTTGATTCCTGGGTTGGGATGATCTACCCACTCTAGTATTCTTGGGTTTCCCTGGTGTCTCAGACAGTGAAGAATATGCCTGCAATGCAGGAGACCTGGGTTCAATCCCTGGGTTTAGAAGATCCCCTGGAGAAGGGAATGGCTACCCACTCCAGTATTCTTGCCTGGAGAATCCCAAGGACAGAGGAGCCTGGCAGGTGAGAGCCCATGGAATTACAAAGAGTTGGACGTGACTGAGTGACTTTCACTTCCACTTTTAACTTTGTGTGAGTAGAGTTGAAATAGTAGAGGCCTAGCCCAAACCATGCAAGCATGAATAATGAAGAAATGGGCAGACGAAGGGGACAAAAGGGATGTGGCCAACAGAGTGGGATGAAAACCAGAAAAGAATGGGTCATAGGACCCAAGAAAGGATAATATTTTAAGGAGAGGATTGTTGGTTCTTTTGAATGTAGATGAGAGATCCAGTAAGATAAGAACTAAACAATGTCTATTGGATTGAGCAGCCAAGTAGTCCTTGGGGCCCATTGGAGGCCATCGTCTGGCCCGTGGGATGTGCTGACCTCAAAGAGGAGAGTGGTGGCATAAATGATAGATGATTAATAGGCAAGCAGTATAGAGATTGGGTAACAGGGATGATGGTGATATTATTGACAGAAAGGGACACTGATGGAGAAGTTATTTATGTGTGGGAAAGGGGAGATAATGAGCTCCATTACTTGCAATGAAAGCATCCTGAGGAAATCTTTTGCTTGTATAAGCAACCCTAAGAAAAACATCCTCACACATGTTCCCTTGGAGACCTGTGCAAGATCTTCTCTGCGGTATTGACAAGAAATGGAATTGCTGAGTTATACCTTAAGGTAGAAGGATACTAAGTGCCAGTAAGAACTCCTAGGAAGCTCTTCAGAAGGACTCTCATTTTATGTTCCCAACACCAGTGTGTGGAAAGTTCCTATCTTTGCTAAAGCTTGGTATTATTCTGTTTTCTAATGTTTGCCAATCTTACTCATATAATGGGATGTCTCACCATTATTTTCAAATACATTTACCTGTTACTAACAAGATATTCATACTTTTAGAAACATTCAGACTTTATTCCTCCTTGAATTGCCTAGTCATAGCCTTTATCTGGTTTTTTTTTCTTACAGGTTTCCTATCATTTTCTCACTGTTTATTTGTTCATTGCTTATTTTTCATGTTAAACCTGTATCGGTTTTAGACATTGGAAATAGCTTTTATTCATTAGAAATCCATAATTTTGACATTGTCAAACCTGTTAATGCTTGTGCTTTAGAATTTCTTTCCCCTACCTCCCTCCTGCATCATGGCGATTTTTAACGTTTTTTTTTTTTCTCTTCTTTTAGCTTCTACTTTTACCTTTCACTCTGCACTTCTTAATACCCCCTGGAAGTCTTTTTGAATATGGTGTGACATAGGGATCTGCCTAATTTTTCTCCTGCTGGGGAGTCACTATCAGCTATAAATTTCCACTAATAAACCCCTGTTGGTTTTCTTTTGTGGGGAGCACTTGGTTTTCTTTGTGGAAGGATTTTTTATTACTGATTCAGTTGTTTTTGTTGGGACTTTTTGTTCAGTTGTTTTTGTTGGGATATCTCTTGGAATCTATAGATCCATTGGGAGGAAATTGATATTTTTTTCACTATTGAGCCTTCCCATCTATGAATGTGACATGGTTCTTTATTTGTTTAGATCTTTTCAAATTATTCTAGTAAATGCTTAGCTGTAATATTAGGCACATTATATTTTTATGATATTATAAACAGTATCTTTGTAAAAATGTAATTGAATAATTTTTCATTGAGTTATATAAAAATATAATTGTTTATAGTACATTGATTCAGAATGACACTGCTAAACTCTACTGTTTAGATTTCTTTTTCACTTTTTAACCTTCGCATTGATATCTATTTGATTAATTTTGTTGTGGCTTCACCACTCATACCGTTTATTTCTCCTTCTGCGCTAGCTGGAACCTCTAGTACAATGTTGAATAGGAGTAGTGAGAGTGGGCATCCTTTCTTATTCCCAGTTTCAAATGGAAGGCTTTCAGTATTTCACCATTAATAAGATGTTTGCCAGAGGTAAATACCCTTTATCAGAGAAAGGGTATTTAATTCTGTTCCTATTTTGCTAAAAGTTTTTATATTGAATAGATGTTGAATTTTATCAAATTCTTTTTTACATCTATTGAGTAAATCATATCATTTTTCTCTTTAATCTGTTAATGTAGGGACTTATAGTCATTAATTTTCTAATGTTAAATAAACTTTTCATTTCAGGGATAAATCCTACTTGGGTATGACATATTATCATTTTTATATATTGCTGGGTTTGGTTTGATAATATTTTAGTTGAATTTTGCATCTATTTTTTTGAGTGATGTAATTTTCCTTTCTCATAATATCCTTGTCAGGGTTTGACATCCCATTTTGCTAGCCTCATCAAAATAATTGGGTGCTGTTCCCCTTTTTCCCGTATTTTAGAACAGTTTTTATATTAAAATTATTTGTTCCCTAATTACTTGGTAAAACTCATCAGCAAAGCCATTGACATACTAAGTTTTACTTGTGGGATGGTTTTTGATGACTGATTCAGGTTTTTTTTTTTTTTTTAATGTTTATGGGGATATTTAGGTTTTCTTTTTCTTTTCAGGCCAATTTTAATAGTTGTATTTTTCTAGGAACTTTTCAGTTTTATCTATATTTTCAAATTTATTAATATAAAGTTATACATTGTAGTTGTTCAGTTAATAAGTTGTGTCCAACTCTGCAACCCCATGGACTGCAGCACACCAGGCTCCTGTCCTTCACTGTTTCCTAGAGTTTGCTCAAAATGTCCATTGAGTCAATGATGCCATCCAACCATCTGATCCTCTTCATCCCCTTCTGCTGCCTTCAGTCTTTCCCAGCATCAGGATCTTTTCCAATGAATCAGCTCTTCACATCAGATAGAGTACTGGAGGTATTGGAGCTTCAGCTTTAGCGTCAGTCCTTCCAATGAATATGCAGGGTTGATATCATTTAGGATGGATTGGTTGGATCTCCTTGCAGTCCAAGGGACTCTAAAGAGTCTTCTCCAGCACCACAATTCGAAATCATCAATGCTTTGGCACTCAGCCTTCTTTATGGTGCAGCTCTCTTATCCATACATGACTACTGGGAAAACCATAGCTTTGACTATATGGACCTTTGTTGGCAAAGTTATGCATTACATCCCCTTGTTATTCTTTTTCATATCTCTAACATCTGTAAGCAGTCGTCATTTTTATTAGGAATATTTTTATATTTTCAGTTTTGTTCTTGATCTGTCAATTTTACTCATTATTTCAGAAATTTAAAAAATTGAGTTTTTTGTCTGTTCATTCTACTACATGTTTATTTTCAAGTTCTATTTATTAATGCTTTTTTAAAAATGTTCTGCTTTATACTTTTCTTTTAAAAAAAAACAACAAAGCTTTTTATTGTGGACAATTTCAAGCATGTGTGAACTAGATAGAATAGTAAAAAGAACTGTCAGGTACCCATCATTTAACTTCAACAGTTATTCATATATGATCAACCTTGTTTCATCTATACCCCATCCACTTTTCCCCTGCCCTTTAGATTATTTTTGCGATATAATCCCAAGAGCATGCCATTTCCCCCTAAATGATGTTGAAAGGTGTTTTTTAAAAAGGTGTTTTATTTACACCTCCAAAAAAAAGGTTTTTTAGGTTTTATTTTGGAAAATTTCATATATATATATATATATATATATATATATATATATATATATACAGGAAATAGTACAATGGACCTTAATGTAGCCATCATCCAGCTTGAGCAACTGTCAATTCTTGATATCTTATTTCCTCTGCCTCCTTCCCACTGCCTCCCACACACTATTTAAAGAAAATATTTATTTAAAGAAAAGTCTATTTGTGATTTTACATTTGCAGTTATTTGAATTTACCTGTAAGGTCTAAGGACTTCATTGCAAAATAGAGATAGAAAAACGTTTTCATGTATAAAACTTATTAACAGTCCTTAATATGATCAAGTATCTAATCAGTGTTTATTTTCCTAATTGTCTCTTTTTACTTTACCATTTCTTTGAATCAAGGTCCAAATTCATAGTAATATATTTCATTCATCAATATTACCTTAAGTGTCTTTTTAATCTACAGTGACCTTATCTTTCTCTTTTACTTCTTAATTTTTGCTTTGTGTTATTTTATGTGTAAGTTCAGTGATTAAAGAAGCTAAATTATTTGTCTTATAGACAGACCCACAATTTGAATTTTGTTCTTTGCATTCTCCTGTTGTCATTTAATGTATCCTGTTCCTGTATTTCAAAATAAAATAATAGTTAGATCTATAGGCTTCATTAGATAATGACTTGATTTCTTTCTCTAAAAATGCTCTAAGAGGGTAAGCAAATTTACATCAGAATACATGCAATGTCTGAATTTTCTTTGTTGTGATGTTACAGCTATTGATGTTATTTTTTTGATCCATTGATTCATTAGTGGTTACACAATAGCAATATTCTATCATTTACCTTCTGTTTATTAGCCAGAGCATTTCTTAAAGCAAGGTAACTTTTTTATCAGCGAATATCTGGTTACAAGTAAGGTTTATATAAGAAATAAAGGACATGATTCTTTCCCTTTATTTACCAGTTTTTAAAATAATAAGTTGCTTTTCTAGAATACTCTAATGATGACCAGTGTCATCAATAGTATTATTATGAACTCTAGATGTAAATATGTTGATGTATTTTGATGTGTTGAAGTTATTATTACTGCTGCTGCTCACGTTGTCCCATTTGTGGCCAGTGGGAAACTCTTTAAATTGATTCCTGTGTCCTTACAATATAGACTATGTCATGACTGATACCCTGGCTACTGGTATGACACAGTGTTCCATGTTCATCTTGTGGAATCTGACTCAAACTGGGAATCAGTTATTTTTCCAAGGAGCACTGGTTCCTCTTAGTTGGAAATAATTAGAGACCACAGTCTCAATGTAAGACCCACCTGTTGATAACAGGTTGGTCATGGTTTTTAAGTTTTCAAGAGACCATGTAGGAACAATTTTTAAAAAAATTATTATTATCATGAGTTCATACTGATACTTCCAATCCAAATTCAAGGTTACCTGTTTTTGCTTACCTTCATCAAACTTATATCTGCATATTCTTTCTTCCATGCTGAAAATCTGTGCCAATATGGTTACTTATTTCTGTTATCCCACGATATGCATAGAAAAGTTTCAGAATAAAAATACCAACACTACCACCAATGATAAAATTATTTAAAACAGTTTGACATATTTTAGAGTATTTAGATTTTAGGGCAGTATGGTTTATTGTCAACTTACTGTATTTTGAAAACACTTAACGATATTTTTTTCTTTGAGAAGAGGTTATACTGTTAGGTGACACTATTTCATTTTAACTTCAGTGTTTTAAGATTGCATTTAATTTAATGTTTTGTACTTTTACCAGATTCCAAAGTCAAATCCACAATACAGAGTATATTCACAGTTAACATTCACAGCTTCTCTTACTATCTACTCCACTCCCCATTCCCTATAGGTAGCCATTACCTTTTACTTAGTTTTTTTTTACTTATTCTGTTGTTATATATATATATACATACATATTTATATGTTCACTTATGGATTATATTTCCCTTCTTAGGTAAATTGTAGCATAATATATATGCTTTCTTCTACCTTCATTTTTTCACTTAAAGCATAAGAAAATAGACGACATAACACAATAGCTGACGTGATACCACTATCACATCCAGAAATTTAATATTTTCTTAATTAAATATCCAGTCAGGGTTCAGAGTTCTCAAATTGAATCATAAAAGTAATTTTTGTTCTTTTTTTCAAAAATTAATTTTTTTAGTGAACCAGACCCTAAGTCTCTTATATTCTATATGTTTCCTCTGCATCCTCACTTCTTCTTTTCCTTCCTCAAGCAGTTTGTTGAAGAAAAACCAGGTCATTGGTCATGTAGAGTTTCCTTTTTTTTTTTGTAGCTTTAAACTCTTTATTTTGTATTGAGATATAGTCAGTTAACAATGTTGTGGTAATTTCAGGTGAACAGTGAAGAAACTCAGCCATATATATATATATATATATATATATATATATATATATGAATGCAGTCTAAATTTTGCTGGTTGTGTGTCCATGACACTGGTTAACATGTTCCTCTAACTCCTGTATTCCTATACAATGGTTCAGTTCAGTCCAGTTGCCCAGTCATGTCCGACTCTTTGCGACCCCATGAATTGCAGCATGTCAGGCTTCCCTGTCCATCGCCAACTCCCGGAGTTCACCCAAACTCATGTCCATTGAGTTGGTGATGCCATCCAGCCATCTCATCCTCTGTCGTCCCCTTCTCCTCCTGCCCTCAATCCCTCCCAGCATCAGAGTCTTTTCCAATGAGTCAACTCTTCACAGGAGGTGGCCAAAGTATTGGAGTTTCAGCTTTAGCATCAGTCCTTCCAAAGAACACCCAGGACTGATCTCCTTTAGGATGGACTAGTTGGATCTCCTTGCACTCCAAGGGACTCTCAAGAGTCTTCCCCAACACCACAGTTCAAAAGCATCAATTCTTCAGTGCTCAGCTTTCTTTACAGTCCAACTCTCAGATCCATACCTGACCACTGGAAAAACCATAGCCTTGACTAGATGGACCTTTGTTGGCAAAGTAATGTCTCTGCTTTTGAATATGCTATCTAGGTTGGTCATAACTTTCTTTCCAAGTAGTTGGATCAAAAACTCTTCTAAGCCTTTTGGATATATTTTGTTTTTCCATTTCTATTTCTTAAGATGGATTCCTATTGCACTGATACTTTGCCTTCCTTCCTTTCTAAGGTGAACATTTAAAGTGATGTCTTTTTTACTATATACAGTTTTACCTGCATTCTGTAAGCTTGAAAGTTAGTTTTTGTAGTGTTTTCATTGTTATTCAGTTGTAAACATTTGCTCATTTCTACTATGATTTTTTCCTTTACTTATTAGTTTTCTTATTTACAAATGTTTTCTAAATTCTGAACTGATAGGGGTTTCAGTAGTTATTTTTATGTTATTGATTTCTAGGTAAACTACATATGATCAGAGAACATATCAGTGTTTGCTGTAGTGGTATAATATAGTTTATCATTTCAATCCTTTGAAATTTGCTGAGATTTGCTTTATCATTCATCACCCAACATATGTCCCATCTTTAAAAATGTTCCTTGAAAAGAATGTGCATTCTAGGCTGTAGTTGGTTGGTACAGTGTTCTGTATAAGTTGTACTACAGGAAATTGCTGGTTTTGAAGGTCTAAATGAAACTTCTGCATTTTAGAAAGATATGCTTTATTTAAAACATACACCATCAGCATTGAAGTTTTTCTCTGGGTGAAATATTAAATAAGCATTCCATATTTTTATAAAATTTGGCACTTTTAGGCTGTATAACTTACTAAAACCCTCTAGTGGCTACTTATCCAGTGGGATAGTTTTGTTTATTGGGAAGAACTCCAAGTCCTGATAAAGGTGGTCACGCATTGGACAGCATCCTAGTGAGAATGTTGGGTACACCCAGCTGTCATAGCCCAAGTCAGTTACTTTTGCTGTGGCAGTTAGTGATGAGTGTGGTGGAATGTCAGTGTGCAAAGTTTGGGAATGTGCCTGGTAATCCATGTGGGTTGCTTTAAGATCATATTTTTGTTTATAATTTCTAGTTTTTGATTATATGTTGCTGCCGCTACTGCCTAATCAAGTTGTAAAAAGAATAATAAATTATGACTTTCCAGCACAACATGCAGTATTTTGTAATATAGCTATGGGTTTGGTCCTTGTTTGGAAGCTTCACTAACATCCAACCATTGTTCAGGCTATTTGCAATCATCATACAGCTAATGACTCACTCTAAAATGGGCTCTGTGATAGACAGTGGTAGATGTACCTCCAAATGTCTTGATGTCTTATTCATCAGTTGGTGTACTCACTTTTCTAATTTTTTTTTAACCTTTCCTGTAACAGTTAAGTGTTGAGAAGCTATCAAAGATCTCAAATTATAATTTGTGAATTAGCTTCTGCCCTGGCTTGGAATTGATCTTTCAAACTAGAGTTGGGTATTCCAAAGGCCTTTGAGACTCAGATCCCTGAAATAAGATTTCTAAACCACCAGCAAATAGCTCTCTAACAGAGCCATCTCCAAGGGCAAAATTGTTGTTGCAACCTAGTTCAGTGGTACTGTGTCTGTTTAAAATTATATATTAAAGAAGTATTTAGAATTATTTTGACAATATCATAATGTTTTGTTGCTGTTCACTCACTCGCTTGTGTCCAATTCTTTGTGACCCCATGGACTGCAGCATGTCAGGCTTCCCTGGCCTTCTCCATCTCCTGGAGCTTGCTTAAACTCATGTCCATTGAGTCGGTGAGGCCACTCAACCATCTCATCCTCTGTCTTCCTCTTCTCCTGCTTTCAATCTTTCCCAGCATCAGGGTCTTTTCCAGTGTTTACATAGGAGGAAAAATAACCAATAACAAAAATAGCCAATTATCAAAGAGAATTAAACCAAATTAAATAAAAAAGTCTAACAAGACAATAGGAAATAAACTGTGTATCAATTTTTATGCATCTCAGGTAATTTTTAACTCATCTAATACTATTTCATGTGGTAAAACATAATATTTTCACTAGATCAGTTTTAGTTTAGTGTTTTTCATATCTTCATCATCTTAATTACTTTCTATTTCACTTATCAATAACAGAGAAATGAATTAATATCTTCATCAGTGATTATCCCACTATTTGTAGAAGTCTATATTTTCAGTTATTTTCTCTTAAAACATTGAGATTTCATTCTGAGGGTTTTTCACTTTCATCGTTTCTGAACAGTAGTCAGCTGTCCACCTGTTCCTGCTCTGAAGGTAAACTATATGCTTTTCAGATGTTCTCTTGCTCTCTCTTTTTTGTTTTTGTTTTGGCTGATCCACAGTTTTACTGTGATATAACAAGATACAGATTTACTGTGATTTGTTCTGCTTGGGTTTTAGTAACCTCCGTGAATCTGACCTCCATTACTTATGGTACATTCTCTGTCATTATTTCCAATGTGTCTTCTACCCATTCTGTCTTCTCTTGGGAACTCTAATTCGATGTATGTTAGAACTTCTACCTCTGTATGTCATTTATCTTAACCACTTTATAACATTTTCCATATTTTTGTCTCTCTGTACTGCAGTCTGGATAAGTTCTTCAGATATATAGGCCAGTTCACTAACTGCCTTCATCTATTTCCAATCTGCTTTAGCTTACTCTTTGAAGTTTTAGATTTTGCTGACTAATTTTTTTTTTAATTTCAAAAAGTTCCATTTAATTTGCTGTCAATCTGCCTGTTCACTTTTCATAACAAGTTATTCTTTTCCTATCATTTTTTATTATTTTTTGTGGTTTTAATACTTTTATATATACCCATGTCCCAGTCTCTATCAGGTTCAATTAGAAGTTCTAGAAAGTCTAAGTATTCTTTTTTATGGGCTTTGTTGATTCTCCTGTCAGGCAGGTTTTTTTCATGGTATACTTTGTAAATTTGAATTGTGAGTTCATCTTTAGTGGAGGCATTTGTCACCTAGACTGGAGTTTGTCTGTCCAAAATGATTTTACACTACATTATTTTTTGGGATTTAGTCTTTCTGTAAAAGCACAACTGCTTTTCCCACCCAAATCTCAGGTGGAGATAAATTTCATTGTTATTTCCTCAGGTAAGATGGCAAAATTTTTTACTAGGCTAACTTTCATGGATGATGAGCCCTGTGAGGATTCCAAATTAACTGAAATAACTTCCCAGCACACAATGCATACAATCTTATTTTCTGTCTCTACCCAGCCATTAAGTCCCAATTCATTGGATTTCTAAATTTGAAACACATGGTTTTGTCCCCACCACACTATTCACATGACAGCTCGAGAGCTTATGATGCTTTCAGCCCTTTCTTTCTTCCTGGTATCTGACTATTTTCTTCTTCTTGCAAGGTTAGATGTAGATTTTAAAAGCCACTATATTTTATTCAGATTTCATATGTTTGATTCAAATGAGAGGACTTTTATTTGGAACAGGTATTACAGGTTCACTCTGTGTAGGGAAAGGGGTATGCAGATATGGCAGCAGATGAGAAGGAAAGGGGCTTCATTAGCCCAGATAATGTCAGTACATGTTGAGAGTTTCAGAAGCATTTTCAAGACCTTGTCAAAATTTTCCTGGGAAATCTGTGGTTTGTAGGCATTCCCCATGACCTTGAAGTTGTAATTCCCCCACCTCCTAAGACTAGGACAAGAAATGAATCACATAGTCTTTAATATTTGGATTAAGCAAATGCTACAGTTTACATAAAACAAGGCAGTTCAGTAGTGATTGCAGCTTCACAAGGTGGTTAGTACCTGGAACTAATCTCCGAATCTCAGCATATGGATTTTATATGACTGCTTAAGCTCTCCTGCTGTATGTCATCTGATATCACTCTAAGGCAAGAGTTAGGTCCAGATGGGAAATCTGGATAACTATTAGTTATCATTAGATTTAGACCTAACTTCCTATCTTCCTGTATCTTAGCTATGAAGAATATTGGAAGTAGGACTGAGATGTGTGTTCACTTGGGGTTTTGTAGGAATAAGTACAATATAACTTTAGATTTATGAAGATTAGACACAACCTCATGGAAGGTGCATGAAAGCTAATGTAAAACACATATTCATGTGTTCCCATTTCACTATGGCCCAAACTTTGCACTGTTTGTGTCTTGAAACTTTTCCAGAGCGAAGGATATTTTTGCCTCTAGGATTTTGTACTATGATTTTTCTTACTCTGAATTCTCCAGCAGGCTTGGACTACATTTGCTCTCTTCATTCCATTTTCTAGTCCTTGTCTTGATCCATATTTTGTCTCCTAGTATAATCATGCCATTATTCATTTGAAAAACAGTGTTTCAGTTATTTCAGATGGAACCTGAAAGGAGGGGGAAGTATATGTATGTACTCAATACACAGTTTTAAATGGAAAATTTGTTCCAAGTTTTATGATCGATTAGTGATATGTATGGTAATGCAAACATAAACCCTTTACAATTATTGTAATAAAATTAATTACTATTTAATTATAATACTTAAAAAATTGTTGCTTATACTTAAACATGTCAAGCTTAATCTCTAGGACATATTTGAATGTAACAAGGGTCCATTTATGAGCATCATTTTTGTTCCTTCAAATAACAAGTCTAATTTCAAATGTGAATAGAGGAGTCAAAACTATACTCCTTATTAAGCTTAGTTCTCAGCTGTAGTTGAAATGTTAATGTAGCTAGGACTTTAGAAGGAATTACTTTATTCCATATCAAATCACTTACATAAACAAAGGTGAACCACTCATTAATGCCATTACTTTATTCTGAATATTGATAGGCTTATACCTAAATTATACAATTCCCTTCTCTGGAAAATGCTTAGAATATGTGTGGCTGAGTCCTTTTGCTGTCCACCTGAAACTATCCTAACATTGTTAATCAGTTACACTCCAATATGAAATAAAAAGTTAAAAAAAAAAGAAAATACATGGAGGTGGCCAATAGTCTGGCTATTTTTTTAATAACTTCCTGCTGAAAACATTTTTCTTCAAAAGACTAGATGAGTATTTCTCAGACCTGTTCACTTAACAGGCCTAAAAATCATGGTAACCCAAAAGTAATGAACATTCATAGTGTCCAAATTATGGTTTCTAAGTATCATTCTCCACTTAAAGAAACTAGGGCTTCTTAAAGAGCTAGCTGGTTCCACTCCAATATGTAAGTTTATGACAAGGTATCATGCCAGATGGTAAAGAAGATATTTAAAAAATTAAAGTATCATGTCAAAGGACAGACATGATTTGGCTCCCATTGGCAAGAAATGGGACACTGTGAGCATCAAAAAGAATAAGGAATGAAGTTGTTGAACAATGAGTCTAGTGATACTCAAATAAAGAGAAAGAGAAAATAGGGAGAGAGAAGAGACGGGAGGGAAAAAAACCCCAAAACAACCACCACCACTAATTGGATACTGTTAGCATTAACTCTTTACTCTGAAAATGGGCAAATAAAAAGAAGTAAGTAAGCATTTAGCCTTTCTTTCCCATATGGGTTGTATTTCTGGATAATACATAGTCCCAGTTAATGAGGGAAACATTTTATATAGAAGGATTTCAACTAACATATTGCAAAAAAATTATAAAATTAGATAGTCACTATTTACAGACCCTAATGAAATAATTGGTACTTCATAATGCTAAAGACAGGAAGTTTTCATTTAATCCCTTGTAACATTGTCCAAAGAGAATGTTATACATATATACGTATATATATTTTTATATAAATTATGTGTTTTCTATGTATAAAATATACATAATGAAAAACAGGTAAAGCAAAATAAATACATTTTGGTTTAGCTGAGATGATTAGAATGGGAATTTAAAGGCCTTGATTCTGTTTTTAACTCCATGCAAAAGAAGTACTTTAAATAAAGCAACTCACTTATTTGAGTGTGCATTTTCCTATTTATAAAACAGTTTGTAGTACAACATGTCTTTTAAAAACTTGTTAATTGGAATTGTGATCTGGGACAATAAAGAAAAACAAGGATTCCATGTTCACTGTAGGCTTGAAAGAACCTGCATATTACATTCTTGTCCTTTAGAGTCATAACACATAAGGAACTGATCAAACAATTGAACCTTTTTAGCTCAGTGTTTCCCAAATATATTTAATGAAAATATGCTTATCCTTGATTTTTTTTTCATTTAACACCTATGAAACTTTTGGGGCAAACCCTAGACTGTGTGATCTCCAAGGACCCTTTTGGCTCTAAAGCTCTACGAGCCTATAATTCTGTAAGTCTTTTAAAAGTCTATAGCAAATCAAAATAACCAGTTAATACAGTGGGGAAAAAAATCAATCAAATCAGTTGTCTGACAGAAGTGCCTATTTAATTCAGTCCAAATGTTTTATCAAGTAGCCCCAGGTAGACCAGCTTGAGTGTTTAAAAAATAACCTTGGCAGCATCCTATGAATCCAAGCTTTGTTGTATTTGTGAAATGCTGAGCTTGAGCAAAGCCACAGCATTCATTTGGTCTATCACAGTGATCAAGACTGATTGCTCACCAATCAGATTGGATACTGTGATTCATATCCGTCAGAATTCTGCTCAGCAATGAGCAAGTTGACTATACATGTATTGCCAGGAATTCCTGAATGACCACCGTGGCTTAATTTGGAATAGGTTTGACATTTCATCTGAAACATTTTTGAAACTACCATATTTCCATCAGACCTATAATTTTTCTAAACTTCACTCTAATTATTGAAATTCTTAGGGTGATAGCTATAAAAATGTGGAGGATGTAAGGAGATTGATGGCTGATCATCACTTAACAATTAATTTTTTCTAAAAGACACAGATTATCTCTTTTATCTTCTTTGAGATAAATTTAGGACTTTAAGCCAGAAGTATAACCCCTAGTGCCTCAATTTTAAAGAAAGAGAAGCCTGCTGTCAACAGTTTTCTCCTCTTTGCTCTTTGTAGAAGGTGTTTGAAGGTTGGAAAGTGAGGGTCAGGGGGCAGGCACAAGAGTGGAAATGTTTAAATAACAACATAAGAAAAAATGTGCCCAATTCTGTGACTATCCTACAACTATTCAATACATGAGTTTTTAAATTAAACTTTTCTGATTATTGTAGATTGACATGCAGTTGCAAGAAATAGCACAGAGAGATCTCATACACTCCATATATGGTCAGTCAGTATCTCCCAGTAATAACATGTTGCAAAACTATGTACTAAATTGTCACAACCAGTATAACCATGAATAATTTTTAAAGTTTAGAGGAGATGCCAAAAGTAAAGAAAGAAGAAATATAAGGGCCAAAGATACAATGAATGCATAAATTTGATTTCAGATTGATTACCTATCACCCATGCTTTTAAGAGAAGAAATCCAAAATACTACATTTTATCAGTAATGAGGCATCCTGATGATTTCTCTTTCGGCATTAGTATAAGTAAATCATGTGTTTTTATGTGTGTGTAAGGTCTTAACATGTAACACTTAGAAATCACCTAAACAATATGATTTTGTGTATGCTCCCATTCCCCTGTCCCCTCAAAATACACAAAGTCTCAAAATGTCTGAAGGTGCAAACCAAAACACATATATTGGAATCTAGACCGAACAGAAGATCCCATGTATTGATTGAATCTGCTGTTAAAGCAGATTTAATACCCATCACTTATTTTGAATGTTAAAGGAAGGACGGTGCAAAAACATCTCTCTGCTTGGGACCTATGGCCAGCAGGGGATTGGAAGGTCCTATCCACTTACCTTTAACAGACTTTTTCTTCGCTATGTGCGTCTATGATGATGGAAGAGTCATTCCTCTTCTTTTCTCCTTTTGTAATAATTATTTATCCAGATACTTGTGCCAGATGAAACCTGCTGCAGCTGTAGGAACATTATCTATTCTTGCCCATCGCTCAGATCCTTGGGTGATGCAAACATGTGTGCCAAGGGTAAATATTTGACCGTTGTTCTAGCCACCATTGCACAGCCCCCTGAGTGACCCTGCATTAATTAGCTGAGAATTTCAGGGCTTTGAATCTGATTGAATCAAAATATTGTTTTTACAAGTTGATGAAGGCTCTTGATTGATGTGGGCCCTGCTGATTCTTTAAAGGATTAAATTGTATGTACAGATTACAGAGTCCTGACTGTCACTGCTAAAAATGAGATTTTTTTTTTTAACAAAGCTTCAAAAAAAAAAAAAAAGGGGGGGGGCAGTGGTGTGTTTTTTCCCCAGAGGATGTTGTGATCATTTCAGTGGGCATTTAAGAATTTTAAAAATTGATAGAAATGGTCAAAGAAAGTATCAGGTAAAAACAAAAGAGAAAGAGAAATGGATCAAGGAGGAAGAATGGTGTTGGCTTCCATTCACCCTGAAAATACATTTTGTGTACACATCTCCCGTGGTAAAGCCTGCCATATTTTATCCAGGATACAGGAAGGAAACACAATCATCGGGGTCTGAGCTGGTCAGGGCTTAGAGGAATTGAATGGCGTGCAGCATCTCCAGTGAGAGACACTCACATGGCCCTGGGTCATGCAGCTCTCTGCCTACTGAACCTGAGAGCCCCACGGCATGAGTGAGATACGACAAGAACCAGAGTTAGGCCCTGGTCCAGAGAAAGGGCAAGGCAAGAAAAGCTCTAGGGGAAACTGGTATAAATAGAGATGGAAGGAGGAGCACAGATTTCCCCTTGCCAGCCCTTCCATGTTCATAGCAAATCTCCACATCCTCAAACAAGGCGAATCTCAATATGTTTCCCTCTTATATTTCTCTTCATCAAGATCTCTTATATTGGTCCCATGTTGATTTTTTTTTCCCACCTGCAAATTTACAAAATTTTAATTTCATCATGCACCTGTTAACTTGAAAAATTACTTTTCTCATGGAGTCTGTATTGGGTAATGAATCAAACCAATCAGCATACAGAAGAAACAATAAAATGAAGCACAAATCATCATGTGCCCAGAGCAGGGAGATTGCTGAGGTCTTAGCTGGCAACCCTGATGTGGCTTCTGAGAATGAACCACTGGTTTTTAAGTACTTCTGGGAATATGCTGCTTCTCCTAGGTTCCTTTTGGGACAAATTAGCTGTAATCCTGGGTGTTTTTGATATTTTATTCTTTCACGTGTACCATGAAGAGGGGGTGGGTCCTGAAAATTGGTTAACCCGTAATATGTTATGTGATGGGCAGAATACAGTAATAAGTAACAGTGACCTGGAGCACAGAAAGGGGGAATCTTTAAAGAAGTAAAACTGTATGTTTTACTTTGGCTTAGTTTTAAAAATTCATACAAAAGAATTTTTCCACATGCGAAACATTTTTAAAGGAAAGTGTTAATGAGCACTAAGTCTGCTCCTGCTGTTATCACAAAGTACTAGAGACTGGGTGGCTTATAAAGAACAGAAATGTATTTCTCACTGTTGTGACAGCTGAGAGGTGCAAGATCAGAGTGCTGGCAGGGTCACATTCTGGTGACCCTTTGTATCCTTACAAGGCAGCAAGAAGGGAAGCATGCTTTGTTGTGAGTTTTATAAGGGCACTAATCCCATTCATAAGGGCTCCATCCTCATGACCTCATCTAATTCTTGTTACCTGCCAAAGGCCCCATCTCCTAATACCTTCACACTGGGAGGTTGGGGAGGACACAAACATCAGTCTATAACAAAGTAGTGACTTTAAAATTAAATGCAACGGAAAATGAATGTTGGGCAGTGGGCAAGATCACTGGGGGGCTGTGGGTCTTCAGAGGCTTTTTGAGGGAGATGACAGACGTGAATGCATTGAGTACAGAGAGAACTCTCCTAAGGGACAAATGAGAAATCATGAGGAACCAGGGTAGTTGGTGATTATTTGTGATTTATTTAGGTTGGTTGATGCAAGAGAATGAGGTGGATCAAGGAGATGAAAAATTATGTAGAGAATTGGTCTCTTGATGAAAAACTCTCTCACATCGAGATGCCAAAAACAGAAGGGATGAAGACCCAACCGTAGAACGTGAGCAGAGGGGATGACAGAAATAAAACCCCTTATGTGAGGACATCCATTTCCCTTTGTCGGTGTAGCTATTTGAAGACATACCGTCAAATCTTAATTTAGTGGATCTTCAGTCTGGCTGGTTATCACTCATCTGCAGAATTTTATAATATATAAATTTCTGGTTTCTTGATTTATTGGGTCTGAAGTAGGGGTCCATAACTCAGTAATTAAAAGTCTCTAAGGCCAGAGCTTCTGAACTTTAAAGCGCATGCAAATGACTTTGTTGAAAAGCAGACTCTGATTCAGTAGGTCTTGGGTGGGGCCTGAGACGCTGTGAGTCTAGCAGGCCTCCAGGTGCGTGGTGTGCCTGCCCCAAATTGAGTAGCAAGACCAGGATGATCTGGCAACCAGGTAACTTTAAGATCCACTTCCTGAGAGGATCTGAGGTCCAAAGAACAATGTACATGGTCACCTATTTGAATGAAGGGTTACATTATTTCTCTAAGCAATGAGAAATAAAGAGATGATTTTTTTAAAGAGGAACCAAAACATGACAATAGAACAGTGAGACTATTTCTTTTTCTGCATCCACATACGAAGTCAGTCTCGTTGTATTCTAGCCTCATAGTGAGTGAATGAAGTAAGAAAACAGAGATCTTCTAGTTTCCCTGGAATATATAAATAATAGATTATTCCTCTAGTTCTTCTTCCTGTCTTAAGAACCAAGCTGGGATTATTTCAACAGAAAGGGAAGAAGAAAGAAAGAAAAGAAAAGAGGAAGGGGAAGGGGAGCAGGGAAAGAGGGAGGGAGCAGGTTGGAGAGGCACTGTAGGCACTGTCAACAGGGGAGGACTGTAGGGCTGTGTGAGAGACACAGAGGCTGAAGAGCTATGGCTAAGTGCGTGTGCATGCATGTGTGCACACCCACATGCGTGTATGTAAATATAAAATGGTAAACAATGTAATTATCTATTGTAATGCATATGTGGTTTTATGTATATATGATTATATTAATATATTGTGATATGTATATGTTTGTGTATGTCTGAGTGCATATGTATAATTGTATATATGTGTGTCAACATACATATATGGGTGTCTTGAAAGTGAAAGTGTTAGTCTCTCAGTTGTGTCCGACTCTTTGGAATCCTGTGGACTATAGCCTGCCAGGCTCCTCTGTCCATGGAATTCTCCAGGCAAGAATATTGGAACGGGTTGCCATTCCCTTCTTCAGGGGATCATCCCAGCCCAGGAATTGAATCCAGGTCTCCCACATTGCAGGCAGATAGTTTACCATCTGAGCTATCAGGGAACTGTATATAATTATATATGTGTATGTTTGTGTATGTGTATATATAGGGGCTTCCCTTGTGGCTCAGCTGGTAAAGAATCTGCCTGCAATGCAGGGGACCTGGGTTCCATCCCTGGTTTGGGACAATCCCCTGGAGAAGGGAAAGGCTACCTACTCCAGTATTCTGGCCTGGAGAATTCCATGGACTGTATAGCCCATGGGGTTTCAAAGAGTCAGACACAACTGAGCTACTTTCACTATATATAGACAGAGTGAAAGAGAGAGGAACAATAAAACTGATGGAAGACAAACCATTTAATTCTAACATAACAGAAATATTATGGTTATCTATAATATCAATAGATATTAAAATAATCTAATAGATTATAATCATCATCATAATTTGATACCTGCCAGTGGCCCGCTACATTCTGCAAACAATGCTTCAATGAAACAAGCATGTTTTAGTCAAATATAGCTGTAATCAAGAGTGTTGACCATGTTTATTCCCACCTTCTATTTTGTGTATATGAAAGTCCCATCCTCCTTTTGGGAGCCAAAATTCTGGTCTTTTCCCATGAAGATCCAGGGGTTCTCTGTGCTGCGGCTTCAGAGGGTGTAGTCTCCATTCTATAACCCGGATCAGCCCAAGAAGAATGCAACTGCTCCTCACTTCTCTTTTAGAAATGAAGCTCTACCTTCACCAAGAAGTCTAGGCACAGCTTCATTTCCCTTCAGATTGGGAAGAGTTGTGAGGGTCTTAGGTGTTAGAGCCCGAAAAAGAGCATGGGAGTGAGGCATGGAATTGTGGGGGCACCCTGTAGTAGGTTCAGTATTCTTGCAGAAGAGCAGTGCATCAAATGCAGTAAAATGCACCCCTTCCCTCGTTCACTATAACTCTCTTATTATCTTGGGCTCAGGTGTGTTGCATGAATATACAATAATGGGGCTAACAAGATGGTTTGGGGTCACAGAGGGATAAACCATGGCATAATCCAGCTCTGAAAGCCGTTCTGGTAATGAAAATTGTAGACCGGTCTTGTGGCTAGTTTCATAATAAAGATATACAAAGATGAATATAGGTTTCCAGGAATTAATCTGAGAGCATTTGATCCAATTTATACTGGAGTGGCTGCATTGAAGGCAGCTTGGTGGACAGGATTCCAATTTAGGTTGATAGAGTGCTGTGGGGTCCAGGAGGAAGGGTCCCCTGTAATTGGGAGATGATTTTATTTTTGAAATGCCCATCTCTTGGCTTTGTCAAAGGCTGTGCATCTGTCTGCCTCGCCTATGAATGCAGCCGGGCTCAAGGCACCGAACCCTGCGGTGTAAGCTTCTGGTTCAGTATTCAGCGTGACAGACAGGCTTCCAGTTTTATTCTTTCAGAGGGGACCCCAGGACACACTGCATTTTATTGTTGCGATTGTTCTGTGGACCAAGCAACATTAGACCCACGGAGAGCGGAGGCTCAAGACAGCTTTATGTCATCTTCTCCTTCCCCCTCCCTGTCTTTGACCTGCTAAAAGTGGCCAAGTTTAAGGTTCCTAGGAGTTTTTCTCTGAAGACAGTCTGGGAAGCAGGGGAAACTGTTCTTACTTTGTCCTTGAAAGTGTGTCATTCTCTGGCAGATGGCCAGGTCAGGGACAGAACCGGAGGCAGCTGAATGCGGGCTGTGACTCTTGAAGAACTGGAATTCCTGGCACACTCTTACATAAAATAGCCTCAGACCAACCCAAGAATGCTGACTGTATCTACCTTATCTACATGCTATCTGTTTACCTCTCTGAGCTGCCAATTCAGGAAAAACTTGCTTTAAGAATATTTACATTCAAAACCCATTTGATGCTTCCCATCGACTTCTCTTTTTTTAAGTGGCATTAGGGAATTATTCTCCTCAAATCCTGCTTCGGTGGCTGTTAAGAGAAACCTGTGTTAAAACTCCTGTTCTGCTTAAGAAGAATCAGAAAGCATTGACTTCTGACACTCTCCCTTAGAATTTTGGAGCTTCTTATTTGTAATTTTATTTACAGATTTCAAAAATGACAAATTTGAGTTCCTTTTACTAATGTAATTTTGAACATATATGAGTTTATGTCATCATCTATGAATTTATATGTTTACAATTCACTATGAAAACATACCATGATCATTAGGACCCCTTTTAAAGCTCAGTTTGAAACACTCCTGTCACCAAAACCAAAGAGGAGTTTGTAAGACATTTTTGTTTGTGCCATGAAATTATCACTTGAAATTTTCATATAAGTATTGAAAAGTTAGCTAAATAACTGTTTCTTGTAATGTTATGGGAATGAAATTTAATTATTACTGAAGGCTTTTTATTTTTCTATTTTTAATGTTATTTTAATACTTTTCTTAATTGCATACCTTGGCTTGTATACTAATACACACAAGGTGGTATATGATGTGAACATGTGAACTGCCTTTAATAACAAGTAAAAAAGCAGTTTGTATTCAGCTTAAAATAGCCCACAGCTAAAATGAAGGATATAGCTCTGCAGCCAATGAACCCAGAGAGAGTTTAATCATTTAGCCTGCAGATTACAACTAAGGCACTTTTAGAGGATTTTCAAATATATACATATATATACACACACATATATACATACACTGGAATTTGCTTATTACTTATACAAATCACTTTTTTGTTTAGTAGAAAAGAACCAAGCTTTTTAACTCATTTTTACTTTAATACAATCTCAGCTTAGATTATCTTTATTGGGAGGTGGGAGTGGTATTTTTAGATGCAGCAAATGAGAAAAAAATGTATGTTCAATTGTCAGTAGCATTTAATTTCTATCAACAATTTTTTTAATTGTTCACCTGAAAAGCAAAGCTTTAATGTGTCAGCCTAAATTATGATACAAAAGAAATCAGAAATTATGGCTGTTAACATTTCCCATTTTCAGATCTTACTGATTAGATTAGAGAAAATTATTCCTTCTAATTTCACCGTAGAAAAGATATATGTCTAGTCCTATCACTACTTCGAAATGAAATTAAAGAGAAATGTTTCTTAACATAGTATTTGTATTTGTATTTTTTTTTTGAGAAGGGAAGATTGCAGCATCTAATTTTACCCATGATTTGTCTTTATTAAAAGCTCTTGTCAGGGAATTAAAGTTTTTAGATCTGGGCATTGCCTTAAAAATACAAAGCCTATCATGATGTTGGTTTTATAATAAAAATTAGACTGATTTTAATTTAAAGAGATTTATAAGTGGTTCTCTTAGGAATTTTGTTGTTTTATTCACCAAGTTAGTAGACCAATAGAAACATACCAATGACGTTTAGCTTGCAAGTTAATGAAAAACAAATCCCCTATTGAAATAAACTAGATTTTTTTTTAATATAGAGAGATCAAGTTCATGCCTAAGAAACTTTTCAAGGAGAAAACTCTACTAAATTTCTTTCTCATATTTTTAAGGTCAAATGCTTTCTGTATCATGGAACTCACCTTTTTTTGTGGAGAAATCTTGCTTTCTTAGAATTCACTAATGTCATTTGTAAGGGCAAACTTTCTTATGGTATAAGTGTCTAAAATAGAAAAACTGGAAGGAATCAGAAAAGCCTTTTAATGTGAACGATTCTTATGTAGGCATCTTAAGAAACAAGCATACTGTGCCTGAGTAAACAATACTTATGTTGTGAAAGATGCTAAATCAATGTGTATTTAACTTCCGATGAAAGTTGCAGGGCAGAAGCAAGCGTCTATTAGGGAAACATTATATGGGGTTGCATTTGTGATGGGAATCCTAAGGAGCTTTCTGAATATGTTAACTTTTTTGGATAACTCAGTGATGAAAGCTTACAGCCGAGCAAGTGTATTTCTTAACACAAATTTGTAAGGACGTTTTTGATATCTTCATCTCTAATGTTTCAAAGAAGCTTTGTTAAAGTCCAGTTTCCGTAAAGTGTCTGCTTGCAAAGTGTCAGATCACAGGAAAAGAAGACTTTTAAATATTCAAGGAATATTTGTTTTTTAAGTAAAGCTTATAAAAATTGCCTGGCAAGCCTGTTTTAAGAACACCAGATACCTTCACCCAATAGCACACTCTTACCTTCTGAAAGAGGAGACTCTACAAGCAAAATGGGCGCTTTGGTTTCTAACTGCTATTTACAGCAAATGATCAATTTGTTATTTTTCTTTCCAAATACACAGATTAAGATAATAAGAGAAGCGACAGTGGATTCCTGGTGGAATTAACTGGTTCCTCTCAAGCTTCTTCCTGGCGTCAACAGCATTTGTGTGTTCTCCTGGCCCTGCCTGGGAGTGTACATGTTTGTATATACAGGTTTCACTGGCAGACCTAATTTCAGGATACATAATGCATGATTTTGAAACCAATTTGTTATTGTAATAAAATATTTTTTAGGAATGCATGGAAGTACTCGAGAGGAGAATGTTAAATTATACATGCATTGTGGCCGAGTGGATTCATTTAGCTCAGTCTGCAGGTGAATCTCCCCGTGACCTTGGCACTTGCTGGCTAGTATAGAATAACAATCAAAGCTTGGATTGGAAATCTGACCATTTCCAAATATTAACAACTTCTTTCAAAGGAAATGCTGATTTCAGCATTTAGGTAATGGAACATCAGTATCTCCTTCAGAGTTTTTAGGGGAGGGGGAGAAATTAAAAAGAAAAAGCATCCATGATCTTAATAGGATTAAAAGCCAGGCTTTTTATTTTTAAAATGCTAATTTGTTTTCCATATTCTATTTTCATATCAGGGATTGTTATTCACTACCCTAGGACCCACAGGCCACTGAAGACTCAGAATTGCATTGGTAACGATAGAAAAGTGACATAAAAGCTTTCTATCTGAAAGGAATTCTATATTCTTTCCAAGCCCATTTCCTTTTTTCTTATGTAAGTCAGCTTGGGGTACAACACTGGAGGTAGAGGGTGGGAGAGGACAGGCGTGCATCAGGTCCCTGGCCTGACTCCTAGCTACTTACCCTTCCACATTAGGGAACAAACTTGAGTCATTAGAGGGGCATTAATTGAAGCAGCCTGTGACCCATATGAATTGGATGAACTGCCTGGGCTGGAGAAGTTTGGCTGTGAAGCGGAGCGGCCTGAGGCACATAATATCCACTAATCTGCTCATCTGGCAGGCTTTCACCAGCAGCTCACCCATGGCTGTCCGAGCGAACAGTGGGGCAGGGAGAGTAGGCCAGAACTGAGACTATAATTTACCATGTAATTTGTTCTGAGATTCCTTTGATAGACTTCACTACCAAAGACATTTGCAAGAGAAGGGGACCTTATACCCTGACGCCAGCCCCATCTGGTGACTAGAGAGGGCTACATTGCTTGGGCCCGGTGATGACCTTGTTAGACAGGACTCACCTGTCCTTACCTGCATCTTTCTTCCCATCTCTGTTTCTTTGCCTTTTCCTTTCCTGTCCAACCCAGGAATGAAGAGAGAGAGAGAGTAGAAAATCAAGTTACATGCAAGTTGATGAAAACCGAGTGTAGCAATCCAAAGAAGCAGGCAATTTTAAGTTTGAGTCTGTTTGGCAAATGAGCTGTCCCATTTGGGGTAATATGCGTTCATGTTTAGGCCCAGCAGGTGTGCTAATGCAAGGCAGGCTTCCTCCAGTTGCCTTATTTAGGGGATGTTACAAATGGAAAGACTATTTAAATGCTCACAAAGACATTAACAAACAAACATACCCCACTCTCAAAAACCCTTTCCTGAAAACTGGAGGGAAAAAAAAAAATCAAAGGAAAAAGGCCCACGCTTTGGGTTTTACTCACTTGTGTTTTTAATAGTTGTTTAATGACCTATAAAGTCACTTTTCTAAGAAAAGAAACATAAAGGAATTTGGTAACTAAAAAAATTTAAAGGGAGGGGGCTGCTGAGACATTTCCTTCCAGCTGCTGAAAGAAACTGAACTGGCTGTTTTCTGTGCTGCTTTGAATGGTGTTTGCAGCATTGACATTTCTTCCTTCCTTACCTACTTTGTTGGAGAATATAAATATTGAGGCTCTTTTTTTTTTCCTGCCAAACTGTTGGTTTGGTTGGGGTTGTGTTTTGTGTTCTGTTTGAAGATATGGCAGATAAAAGGGAGGCATCATCTGCATTTTGCTTAGTACATTAATTTCTATTCAGTGTCCTTTTGGGGGGGAAAATTCCTTCAATTAGCATTTCTCACTAAAACAAAGAGTTTGCTCTGTTCAAGCCTCATTACTGAAATATTCTAAGGTATATAATGTTGCTGCCTGTTGCCATGAAAATGAAAATGTGAGTCATGTCTTAATTAAGGGGATGCTTAGGCCAGAACATATACAAGTAAATCCTGCCTTGGAATGGAAACACATCAAATGGATGGAACTTTGAAATGCCCCCCTTAACATTAAAAGGTATTCTCCATTTCCCCATGCTGGTTAAATATGTACTATGGAATCTGAAGAAAGAGAAGACACTGGGCTTTGACCTTGGCCAATAGGATGTGCTGTGTCCAGAAAGGGCACCTGAAGTTGGCTGGGTTTATCCTGGTAGAGGATCCTCTACAGAGTGTCCCCAGGAAGATAAACGAGGAAATCTCACAGAAATGATAGTGGCTAATGGTTCTCCAACTTAAGTTCAGGGCAGAGAACCTGGGCTTCCACTTAACATGGAGAATTAGTCCAAAGGAAGAAAATTTGTGACTGGATGAAATGGGCTACCCAATGTAGTGGATTGAACAGTGTCCCTCCAAAATTCATGAGGACCAAGAACCTCAAAACGTGACCTTATTTGGAAATAAGATCTTAGCAGACGTAATTCATTACGGATCTTGAGTTGAAGTTACCCTGAGGTTAGCGTGTGTGCTGGATCCAGTTATTAGTGTTCTTATAAGGACAGTGTATAACGCACAGAGAGGTACAGGGGGAAGGCCATGTGGAGACAGAGGTAGAGAAGAGGCTGTTGGATGCATAAGACAAAGAAGGTTAAAGATTGCCAGAACCACCAGAAGCTCAAAGACGGGCATGGGATGGCTTCTCCCTCAAAGTCTCCAGAAAAAGCAGTGCTGCCGACACCTGTGGCTTCCAGAGCTATGAGACTATACATTTCTGTTGTCAGGGCAGCCCCAGAAACTCATACACCCAGAAATGCAGTACTCAGTTGAGCTATTTTAATCCTAACAAGGAGATAAATCTAAATTTTATCTGCCATCTCCAAAGGCTTCTTGGTCTCACTTGTATGGTACACAGTTTTTATTAATAGAATGAAAGGGTACCCAGGGCCCTCTGGCATTTTGAGACATATCTTCAGCTGATATCAGGAGGGAATAAAATGACCGCTTCAACAAAGGTGCCCTGAAGTCTCAGGCTAGCCCTGGTTCAGAGTTTTCAAGTCTCTGGATTGAGCAGGAAGCTTCCACAAAGAGTCTTCTACCCAAGGGGAGATAAATCCAGATATTCCTATAACTTATCTTTTCTCCCAGGAACCAAAAAATAATTTTTGGCACTCTCATGCCCTAGAATTTGGCCAAAGAGTCCTGAGAACACAGATTCAAGCACCCGTCTCTCCCGATGATGCAGCACTGTACGTTAGAAATGTACTAAAGTCGCATTGCGCTTTCAGAACACCCCAGCTTGGTGGGCATTGACAGTGGCCAACTTGGATAGTGTGTTTACAAGAAGAGGGACTAGCCTATGCAGTAGATAAAGAAGGTCACTAAACTTACACTTGGAAGGACAGCCTAGACTGGTCTGGGTGACCTTGGACCAGTCATGTAACCCAGACAAACTTTATTTTCCTCTTCTACAAAAAATGGGGCTAGCTCATCCTTCTCTGAGTTCTGAGGTTTAGAGCGATAATGTGTATGAAAATAATCTGGAAATTATTAGGTGCCCTGCAAAGTTTACGTATTTGAGGTAACCTTTGGGGAAAAGACCTGCAGTTAATTTTTTACCCCTTAGCACCACCTTGTGTCCAAGCTACTGCTCTTGAATTTTAGAGTCCTATGTTACAAAATGGGCCAGAAGGATTCATTAAAGCTTTCTTCCTGAAGTCATCAATGTGAAAATGAAAAGTAAAAGTGAGTAAACTCTTTGTGACCCTCACTACTCCTTACAATTAGTCTCAGGTACAAATGTTAAACAGTAGATGTTTTCCTACTCTTCAGAAGGCATAGCCACTGAGAGATATCCCCAAACTCATCAATTTCAGAGTTTTATCCTAAGAGAACAAAGAAGAACTCCAAAGTTAAATACATTGCTTAGCTACTAGTATTTAATGCCATGAGAGGATTTTGGAGAAACTACTGTCTAATTCTTAAACTTGAGCAGGCTTGACCACCGCAAATAGAGCCACCTGTAGTATGAGTCTGAAATATGGGGATTAAGAATGGCTTAGGTAGGAAATATACCCAACTCAAGGTCTAATGCCAGGGGCTAGCTAGAGGACCTGATAATAGATGGGTATGTTGGGTCTGATCCATGTCCTTGTTTGTATTGAGTTTGAACTCATTGGAGGGATGACAACCCAGGATAGGTGGTGGTGGTTATTCATTCATTAAGTCGTGTCCAATTCTTTGTGACCCCATGGACTGAGGCACATCAGGCTCACCTGTCCTTCACTATCTCCCAGAGTTTGCTCAAACTCATGTTCATGGAGTCAATGATGCAAGCCAACCATTTCATCCTCTGTTACCCCCTTCTCTTCCTACCCTCAATCTTTTCTAGCATCAGGGTCTTTTCCAGTAAGTTGGCTCTTTGCATCAGGTGGCCAAAGTATTAGACCATCAGCATTAGTCCTTCCAATGAATATTCAGGGTTGATTTCCTTTAGGATTGACTGGTTTGATCTCCTCGCAATCCAAGCGACTCTCCAGAGTCTTCTCCAGCACCACAATTCGAAAGCATCAATTCTTTGGTCCAGCTCTGGAGAAGGGACTGGCAAACCACTACAGTATTCATGCCTCGAGAATCTCATGAACAGTGTGAGGAGGATGGGTAGGAAGGATGGAGTCTAGGAGTCAGAGGCCTGAGATAATGGCAATAACTATAATCCAGTGTAAATATGGTGAAATTCTCAAGTGGAGAAACACTCAATGTATCTTGAGGACAGAGTCCCATATTTAAGGGGTGAAACCAAGGATTGGCAGTAGTGGAGATGAGGCAGGACTACCATCTGGGAAGGGAACTCTGTGCCAACCAAGATGCAGGGTGAGCTTATTGTTGCCATTGTGGGAGGGAAGTGCATTGTTGCCCAGAGAGGAGGCTGGGTTCAGTTAGCCCTGAAGGCACCAAGCCCTTGGTTCAGGGAAGCTGGGGTATTATGGAAAGTGAGGGCAAGGACCATGACACATTGCTAGGTTAATATCCCATGGACTCAGGATGGAGGTAAGTTGAACCCAGAGGTCAAAGTCTTCTAGGCCTGTGACCAGATAGGAAGTACATGCTTGACTCACCCTAGTGCTGTCCATGAGTGAGTGGCAAAACCATGCCCGAGCTTACAAATGTAATCTGTCAGACTTTGCCCTTGATCTGTCTCTAGTGTGTGTCCTGCTTTAGGCGATAATGGAAGCCATCTTTCAAGAACCTCATTCACTTGTTTTTTACTATAAAGAGAAATGTTTTGAGTCACTTGAGGGTTTAATTTAGGGGTCTTCATCTGGCACAGTGTTATGTCATTTGTCTCGTGGATATTTTGTCTTCCCCCCTAGACCATAAGGTCTTTGAGGATATTAAAAAAAAATTTTTGTTTTTCACTCCTAAATAAAACACAATTCCAGGACTCAAAAACAAAATGGACTAAGAACTATAACCTGCATACATGACCTATTCTTGGTGGCAACCCATTGCTTTCTGTGGCCAAGAGTGGGGACAGCAGGAAGGAGGGTGAGAGGAGGGTGGGAGTGATATTATACTTAGATCATTGCTATTTCACTCAACATGGAGGCAGGCAGCAACCAACCACAGCCCCTATCACACGTGACATCAATGTACATGAAAATTGGACCTTTAAGACTGCATATTCAGAGGCTAATCACCCTCTTTCATATCCCCTCTAACAACCAACTCTTCGTTTTTGCCTTTATTTGTAAAGACGGTGGGTACGGCCGGTTAACTGAAATTTTCCAGCAATATTTTGAATCACTGGCATTCAAACTGCTACTGAGCAGTTTACAGTATTTCAGGCAAAGGTCTTCTTTAACGGGGGCAAAGATTTTCCGCTTATCTTCCTGTAATGGCACAGTAACTTTGCTAGGGGGTGGATTTTGAAGTACTACTTCACCGCAATCTATTTCCCTAAGATTCTTGATAACATGGCTTGTATTTCACCACTAATAAATAGGCCCAGTTTTAGAGAAAGGCTTTTAAAAACATAGAATCATTGGATTTGCCTGTACTTTAAAATGTATATATCATTTTGTTTGTTTTTTGTCCTTCTCTTTGTCATTTTAAAGCCATCTTTGAAAAGGGGGACATCTCCTGTGTCCTTTCTGGTGAGATAAGTGAAGAAGATGCTTCTTGTGGCCTCTTCCGAGATGCATTCTGTCCTGGCACTTTACAGTTCAGAACTGCTGGGCACAGTATTAACCCTAGAATATTTTAGCAGCTACCTTGACAGAGAAGCTCCTAAGACAGATCCTAGGAAACATTCAGATCTAAAACAGATTCTCCACTTCTGGAACATTCTGCTTCAGTAGATAAATTTGCTGGACTATCTTTGAAAGAGGACATTTGTGATCAAAATTTCATCTGGATGTTTGCTCATAGGTCCACTCTTATCAGAAGCATGATTTTATAGATTTTTATCTGCCTCTATTAACTTTTTCAATATTCATTCATCCATTCATATGGGCACTTTCTTCCCAAGCAGAGTTAACAGGGCAACAGGTGGGGACACCAGAAACATCAGGGGCCTCATTTTTAGTTCCCAAAGTTGAAGTGCAAACCTGCTCCAGGGTATAGAGGAGCCCCACAGAGACCAGCTCAGTCATCCCAGAGCCCACAGAGATGGATCACATACACTGGGGAGACTGGGACAATTAAAATCACCTTTTGTTTAAAATTAGTACCCTGGAACTTGGTATTTTTGTTTTCTTTTCAAAAATAAGCCTACTTTAGGTAATGAGATTTTTGCTCTAATCTGAAGGGAAAGACGAAGGCAATCACTGATTGTTTTGAATTTGATAAATTCCAAATTTGTGATCATTTGGCCTGGTTAAGAGCAATTTTAGAATTCTGTTACCTTTGCACTAAGTTTGTAAATATGGACTGTGACAAAATATTAATATGATGGAGCATTTCTAAACTAAAAGAACAAATACTTTTAGGGGTTTGAGCTAATTAATTGTGATATGCAAGGACTTAGCATTTGTTATCTATATATCTTTTCTAAGGCCTCTCACTTAAAAAGTCCTTTTCTTATTGGTGACTTATGGAATTGTGTATACAATGTAAGTGATAAAACTGCTTTTTTAAATTAAAAAAATCTAAAAGTCAGATGTTTCATAATGAATGAGCTTATTACATAGTTCACATCTGTGCATTTATGGAAAGTGAAACATGTTGCCTTGAGTCTACTGTCAGTAAAAACTTTTAGAACTCCAGTCTTCTGCCTTTGAAAATCTGCTGCTGCTGCTGCTGCTGCTAAGTCACTTCAGTCATGTCTTTGGTTCAAATTCAGTATGAGGCTGTCAGCTTTAGCAAATAGAAACACAGAACACTGAAACTGGAATTTCAGATAAATAACAATTACTATTTTAGTTTATCTATGTCCCATATTTGAACATACTTTTACAAGATGTTTGATACCAAATATACTAAATATTTTATTATATTACCTATCTGTAGTATGTCCTGTATGTTATCTGGTAACTTTAATGAGGGAAAGATTCAGATTGTGTTTATTCATCCTCTCTGATTCATACTAGTTTGCCTGTTTAATCAAACCTTGCAAGGTGTCTCTCGTTCAAGCAAGGAGCAGAGGAGCGCCACCCAGTCTCAGGGAGTGTTTGAACTTGGCCTGTCTCGGACTCGATGAACCATGAAGTAGAAACAGTGGCACAAGTGAAATTTCAGAGGCCATATCACAGACTCATCACTTCCCTGTCTCCCGTTATGGGACCTTATTTTTAAGTTACTGGTAGTATCTGTATGTACCATGTGCTGTTGATCCAAGTAGAGTTTGGAGACTCCTTCTGAATCCCTGCCCAGGGCCACTCCTTAGCACCTTGGAATTCCACAGGGATTTTATCATTCTGACCTGGACCCACTCCAAACACTCGCCTGGCAATTAAGATTATAGTGATGATGATTCAGGCTTTATGAAGTACTGACTTGATGGGTAACATAAGAATAGAACTACAGAGCCATAAATGGAGAGAACAAGCATGGAATCAGTGGGAATCTTGGCATCCAGAGAGCATTTAAAAAATCAGCCCTGTCGGTGTCTTTATGATAAAATAGTGCTGATTTTTTTTAAAGAGCTCTGCAGCCATCCCAAGCACTGAGGGGTGTAATAATGGTTCTGTTTTTTGTTTCCTCTGTTACCTGTATGTAGGAGCAGGGGAAGGATGGGGATCTTGCTTTTTAGTGTGGTGTTTACCTAGAGATAATAAACTGAAACTCTTGCTCACTGTGGTCCTTGAAATAAGCTGTGAAAAGATTTCTGTAATTGGGAAATCGTCAGCATCCTGTGACTTAAAATTTAACACGTGGTGCAAAAACCAGTCAATAGGAAAGAAGGGAAAGGCAAACGGGAACACTTGACAGACAAGCTTTGGATCCTCATAGCACTGGATTCTCCACCCCATCCCCCCCAACCCCCAGGTATTTGGTGGATGAAATGTCAAATGAAACAAGCCCTTTTAATTTTTCTATTAAATCCAGCTTTTAATAACAAGCATCCTGGAAGAGGAACAGATAATATTTGTCTTATGAAATGTAACAGCCGTCTCCCTTCTCGAACACAAACCTGCTCATAGGACTTTATCGTGGGCTCAGGCCTGACAAGTTTGCAAACACTCCAGTTGCCAATTAATTAGATCCAGATGCTTCTTCCAAATAGTTTTCTCACTGTCCCTGCATCCCTTCCCATGGAGGGGATGGTGGAGGAGAGGGAGACTAGGCAGAGCCAGAATCTGCCAAAAGGCCTTTATGTTCCAAGAAGTTCTGCCATGGTTTCTTTATCTTTCTGTGTTTGTTTCATTCATGATACATTTGCACTGACCAGCAGGGAGGCATGAAAGGGCAAGTAGATGCCCCTCAGACGCAGCTGCTTAGGTCAGATGCAGCATCTGGACCTGAGACAAGCGTGCGTGTCTGCATTTCTTGTCCTTCATGCCTCTGGCCCACTGTCTCATAAGTTGATCTTGGAAGGATGCACAGACCCAAGAGAAGATCTGAGTGAGGGTAATTCCATCATGCCCCAGTGTCACAGGGCCATTTCCAGCAGTTACAGTCAGCATCTATCAGTGACCTGCCACTGGAGGCCTTGACTTACTTTGGGAAATGCGTTGTGGGGAGGGAAGCAGGCAGAGAAGGGAGAAGAGGAAAACAGAAATAAAAGAGTCCTCTTTGTGTATTGGGAGGGAGGCTGTGAATGGAGAGCCCACCCTCAGTGGCTTTAGTTTCACCCTATACACAGTGATCTCTCCAGCTATGCCCGCCATTGACATCCTGATGCTGTTACTGAGACCACTGCAGCTTTCTGTATTTGATCAACTTGTCCCCATCTGCTTTGGCAACAAGAAATAAGAGGCCCTGGCAGTTACTCCAGGCACCATGGTAAAAAGCTCAAGCTTTAGTACTGTTTGACAAGGGAAGGGATTGCCCTACCAGCACGTGGGGGTAGTATTTGAAAATACTTTCCTGTAGAAAATTCCAGGTGCCTTTGCTGTCTGAAAGCACAAATCATTTATGAGGCAAAGTTGTCCTCATTTATAGGGGGTCTGTTTTCTTTCTTTCCCTCTTGAAGAAACCTGTTATTCAGTGGGCTATAAAATGGAAAGTAAAGATCAGAGGTAGTGGAAATCATATAATGTACCTGGGTAGGAACATTAGACCTCTCCCATAAAATGTTAAGGCATTTAGAAATTTTCACCCTATTATTTCACCATGGCCTGTTGGAAGCTCTTCTCCCTCCAGCTCCTTTTGGCCTTGTTCTGGGATATCTTCTCAGATGGATGTTCTCCATGCCTTTACCTTTCTGCTTCCTAAAGAAGAGAACGCCTGATGAGAAACACTTTGGGTGGTTAAACTTGGTTTTCTTAGTTGCAATTGCTTTGATACAGACTGACATGTTATGTTTCCACTGAGAGCCTCCACGGTGGTTTTGGTTTCCACCTGGCCATCCTGAATGCTGTGATTTGGGGGGGGTTTGTACAGTGCATAAGGTTTGTTGTTTGTTTTGTTTAGTTTTTATTTTGTCCAGCCTACAACTTGGCTATCAGACAGTGCAGTACTGACAGATTTTTATTTTCCCAAAGCCCCATTTCTCTCTGCCTTCAAGTCTTGCTTCTTTGATTGTGTCAGGAAACCTTTGTTCCCTGGGTACCCTCTGCCTTCTGGGCAGCCCCGTCACATCTGTGTTCCTAATAGTTCACCTCCCACTATAGCTGACCGGGCTTCAGGGTTGACCATGCCGTGGGCTGTTCCTCATCCTGCCCATTCTTGAATCATCATCTGTCTCAGTTTACTGAGACCTTCTTAGAGCCAGTCTTGTTTTAAATCAGGTCTTCCAGCTGAGGATGTTCAGCAAGCAGGGCCTGGAGGGTGGATAAAGCCACCCATTCAACATAAGACATCAACCTAGTTTGAATTGTCACCTCTCAGAATTCCTTCCCTCAATATCATCTTTCCTTTCTTTCTGTCCTCCTTCCTAACCACCTCCCCTCTTTCTCCCAGTAAAGCCCCAGTAGGTTTCTCTCTGGAGAACAATAAGCCCCCGTGTTTGGTGCCTGTCCAGAGCTCAGAGGGAAAGTTGAGGTCAGCGTGGCAGGCTGTACAGCTTTCTTTTGAGGCAAACAGATGGTGAAGGTTAAATGACAGCTCTCTGACTGCGTCTTTTGAAGTAATTGGAGATAATTTGTATTTTGAATCAGAACTTGACCATTGTCAGAAGGGAAGAAGGTTAATATGGAAACGATTTTACATTAGCCCCTGTTTCTTACGCTGCCCCCCTCCCCACTTCTTTCTTTCTCTCCTTCGGATCGGTGTTTCTTTAATCCTTGCTCCAGGCAATTGGTGAGATCCTCTCTGGGCTCCGTGTGCCTCGTTTTAGGCTGTGGCTGTTATGAAAGCCAACAACAGCTTATTAAGGCCAGTGATAATCTCTTCTACTGATGTATTGTTGCTTTCCAGAGGTCCAATTAAGGCCACGCATCGGAAACAAGATCTTGTAAACCTTCAGCTTCTTACCTAGGACAGTTTGCAAACAAATGCATAGCCTGCTTCTGAACACAGACTGATTTCCTGTTGCAGAGAAC
The DNA here is from genome assembly GCF_032405125.1 of Capricornis sumatraensis. Taxonomy (NCBI): domain Eukaryota; kingdom Metazoa; phylum Chordata; class Mammalia; order Artiodactyla; family Bovidae; genus Capricornis; species Capricornis sumatraensis. The sequence continues at coordinate 43,301,183 of NC_091088.1, forward strand.
AGTGTGTCTGCAAGAAGAAAGGGACATGCTTGTCTTTCACTGCCTGCCACCTTTCCTCTCCAGACACTTACAAAAATTTATTTTAATTTCAAAGCCTGGCTTTGGGCCCCACCTCTCATGTGAAGCGTTGTATTGTTTACCTCTGAACTGCATTGTCTAACGAATTTAAAGTACTTCCTGAAGTCCCACTCTGGGAGGGAAGGGGAATTAAGCCCCTGAAAAATAAGGAGTGCTTTGCTTGTTCTAGAAGAGAGACTTTCCCCTCTTCCTATCCCCATCATAAATTTGCCCAGAGCAAGCAGGTTCTTAAAGCAAAAGTGAACTGGGAAAGAAGTTGATATTATTGCCACTTAGGGGAACCCTGGGTAGAAAATACCCTGCCTTTTGGAGGTGGTTATGATATTAATCTAGGTAATTCATCAAGTGCACTATCCTGGTATTGCCAGGAACCAGGGATACTCTGAAGGGCGGGCACATTATCATTTCCTGGTGTACTGGACATTAAGCATCATTTCACAACTGATTAGAATAGGGGCGCCCACACTGTCAGAGACACTGTCCCTCACAGGCTGGCCCAGGAGGTACGGGTTAGGATGCGTAGTTAGTTACCTGTCCATCCCATGTCTGCCAAGTGTCAGCAAGAGGTGGGAAATCTGACCACCAGTTGGGTGAAGATGAAACTCAGTCCTTCTTATACTGGGGTCTGAAAAAGCCAGAAATTAGCAATACTTTGCTGTAAAAAGAATCTGGATATAAGAACTAACATGAAAAAATATAAGTTTTATTTGACACCGCCACACAAAGTTTAAATCTATAGCATCCAGAGAGAAGGAGCAAAAGCAGAGACTGAAGCCTGTCTACAGCATGTTTCAGAGCTATTTGCAACAGAAGTGCCGAAGGCAATATTGTATTTTATTCATATACATCTGGTTTATTATGAAGCACATTTCCCCCCACTAACTTAGAGAAAGAAAAGAAGATATTGTCATGTTATCCCTGGCTTTTTCTTAACCATCCAAAGTAAAGAAATGGCTGCAAAACCTTTAGAAGCAATTCAAGTACCTCAGTCGCTTTCATCAGATGTTCTCTGTACAAGAAAAAGAAAAAAAAAATCATTCTATCTTTTTATTTTTACTTTGCTTTAATCTTATTTGATGATGTCTCAACAGGCTGGGACATGCTTTCTTGGATGGCAATTTCACTGCACCATATGTGTCTCTCACAAGATAGCAGAGTGAGATGAATCTTGGCAGGAAGAGAACTAAACACATCGACAAAGAAAAGAAAAAAAATTATTTACTTAACTCCCTGTTGCCTGCATACATTTCCCCCCCTTGTACTCTGACTCCCAGTGCAGTAGTTCAGACTTAGCTGGTTATAAACAACTGTGTGAAATGCAGGCCCCCATTTATCACTTTTTGTGATCGCTTGCCCTAGTTTTTCTAAAAACCCACATTAAGCATTTCAGTGACTAGATGATGAAGCTTGGTATATGAAAAGAGGAAATCTGGTACCCTGCCTAGACCTCCTGTGTGGGAGGAGCCCCAGGCCTGCCCCTAGAGGCAGCAAAAGCCCCCCTTCTTCTCTGGGTACTTGGTGATGAATGTGGGGTCCTCTGCCATCTAGTCAGAAGGAAATCTCGGTTATGTTAATCACCCTGTCACCATCTCTCCTTCAAGTTGCTTTGGACATTGGATGCCTTCAGGGATGAACATGACTAGTCTGTATAGGATAGATTTGTCTAATCAATGCCAAATTAATAGGAAGAAATGATTGTAAGTGATAAGGGGGTGACTAATTGGTTTGCAAATGGCTCTGATATATCAGAGTTCCATCAGTTTCATCGTAGGGACCAAGGGCTATTTCAAAGGACGGGCCAGGGTCCTGGTGTGAATTCCTTGGTCACCTTTAGATGGGGAAGGAGGCTTCTTTGCTGTCATGTATTCAGGTCATGGAGGCTAGAGTTCCTGATGATAGTGTTAAAACCCTGAAATATGTATATTTGTACACTGTGTGATGTTTTCAGAGAATAGCCTAGCGACCTTGTTGTGACCTCTAGTGGTCTCTAGTGACATACAGAATAGGGAATGGAGCTCAATGAGGTATTTCAAAAATGTATTGAGATTTAAGTGAAAGCCGAAACATAAAGATACAAATAAGAAATACTTTTCATCAGCCATCTTTGAGAAAAAAAAAATGCAAAACTTCTTTTCCAGGTGTCAATCTAAAATGTTTGGAAGTAGTATTTTATGGGGGTAAAATGCCCATGTTTGGTTTTTCATAGGGATGATGAGAGAGGGGAACACCCTGCGCTTGTCACCCTTGGGTCAGATTCACAGGTGGTGTGATCAGGGCAGTTAAGAGAGCATGGCAATGTGTGACAAAGGGTGCTTGAAGAATAAAGTTTCCTGGGATGATTCAGGCTTCTGAACATAAATATAATCGTGAGAAGATGACTTAGGTCCCAAGAAAAGAGGAGTCACATTCAGAATTAGCTGCCTTCAGATGTACACATTGACTGGTGTGTTATTTTCTTGTAGGAATCTTGTAGGTCAAAAGATCAGTCTAGAGTAGGACAATTTAAGGTGTTTTTTTTGTTTGTTTGTTTAAACATATATAAAAAGGAGTGTAAATGCAGCATGACAAACAGGTATCTAATGTTATTTTGCTAATAGACAAAATGCCTTTCTTCTCTCATTTATGCTCAGGTCCTCAGAGAACAGAGTTCAGAGAAAATTCTGTCTTCTAGTTCTCAGAAAAATATCTAAAATTTTGGAGGTGTTGCAGAACCCACCCAAACTACTGATTTTTCAGTTGGAGTTGTAACTGCAGTGATAAAAATAAGTGTAAATGTGGCATTGCAGATGCTAATTGTTTTAAGTAGCAAACTGATCTAATTAATTTAGTGGTGTCCATGTCTTAGGCTTTCAAGCTTTTGCCTTGGAAATATACATTTGGATCAGGATAGAGTGATTTCTAAATGAAATAGCACAATGCTAGTCAATATTAATTTCATGACTGATTTTTCAGTTACTAATGGTATACTCATTAGGTGCTAAAAACATGTATAGGGCATAATAGATAGATATATTTCTCTTAATTGCACACTTTCTTGGCTTTGAAAATTGAAAGGAAGAGGTGGGAAAAATTACCGAAAGCAGGGTTGAGAGAGGTTACTGGCAATGATGTAATTTCCCTTTGGTATCTCGTCCCACTAAAAACTCAAGATTGCCCCATTATAAATACCGGATCAATGCAATTTATTTCTCGAGTTAGGGCTCTAGTTAGAGGTCTATTTGGATGAGATGAGTAAAAGATCCATGACCATGTGCTTTCTCTCTCTCCCTCTCTCCCCATCTCCCCCCCACCACTCACTCTCTCCCTCTTTCTCTCTCTCTCTCTCTCTCTCACACACACACACACACACAGTCACAGACATATTCAGACTTATCTGTACAGGGATTATTTATATCCTTTCAACACAAAACATCAAGACGGAGTTAGGAAATGTTGATGAAAGCTGTGCAGATATTATATACATTGTACACACAATATCAATTGTACATTGAGAGAAAATGAGTTCCCATAACTCCTTGTCTAAACAGCATACCAAAACACAAAACTGCTTAAATCATTCCAAGTCTCCAAATCCACACACACACACACATCTTATTTTTAAGCTTTAGGAACAGGATAAGATAAAGCAGGGTGTGGGTGTGTTTTAATTAATCCAATTTCTCTGAAATGGATATGAAAATGAGGTAGAATCTACGTGGTTTGGTCAACTGACTTCTTTTAGAAGAAATAATTCTGAATTTTAGCAAGTGCTAAACTGGTTGTTCAGAGGATGTTCCAAGCTGCATGAAGAGACAAAGCTTATGAACTCTGGAAAAGTCTCTCAGGTTTGGATGATTTGAAGTGGACAATGAGAGCCATATGAGAATCGACCTCCTACACTCTGTTAAACACGGCCCATGGCTGCTTCCTTATTTATTGAAAGGGTTGTTAATAGTTCAATAAATAGATTATCTTGTTAATTAGATTTCTACTTTTAAGACAAAAAAAGATGCATCATTTGGCCAAATTATTAGCCCATTTATACTGACTTTTTTTTTTTTTTTTTTTTGGCTTATTGTGTTGCACGGACTAGTGTTGTTGGAAGAATAGAGGGTTGCTTCTGTTAGATTCAGTGTGTGATGGTGGGGGCCACCGAAAAACCCCCTCTCATTTTCCCTTCTAATGTAATATCAGTTAATTCTCAAGAGGAATCCAGACAAGGTGTTAAAACTAGGATAAAAGCATTGTAATACCAGAAAATCTGCTCTGTCAAACCAGAGGCCGCTTTCCTGGTGGGGAGGCAGAAAAAGTAAACAGTCGCAATCTCTCATGTAACAGAAGATTTGGGTATAATTTGTTTAAATAGTAGCAATAATGATTATTAATTCACCCTTTGAATGTTAACAAAGACCTGATTTTTGTTAGTTTGTGCTTTCGATTCATTTCCAAGCTGAAGTTTGTTTTAGGCTAATGCTGCCATTGATGAGAAATGCAATTATCTTTAACTTCCTACTCCCCACTCCACCCCCCCACCCAAATATATTCGATGTTCAGCAGTACAAAATAAAATAATTCCCTTCCAGAGCACTGCTTTGCAAATGTCGTGAGCACACTGGAGTGAATTTTTGTTGAATTCTTCTTTACTTCCCTGGGAAACAATAAGGAATTCTTTTTGTTCTTTGCCGCAGAAGGTGTAACAAATGGATTTCGAAATACCTGCACTCTATCAGTGGTGCTTAGAAGAAAAAGAAAAATCAAAGCAAAAAATAAAAATTACAAAATGGTAGAGTCTGACCACTTTATCCACAATTTGTGTCTGACCTCATTGTTGAAAAATTTGGTGAAGGATCACGGTGCCTAATTTTTCTCCTTTTGAAGCTATAACATTAAAACTGATTTTAGGTATATTTTATCCAGTTTGGTGTAAAAGAGTCAGAATCCCTAGGGGACCCTACCACAGGGACCCGTTGCTTCTCCTGTCCTGGGCCTGCTGTCAGCAGAGGCGGGCTCAAGAGCAGGGTCCAGCTTGTCCCGTCAAGTTTATCGTCCACTCCATCAAAGGGCCTAATGGTCAGCAGAGGGGGCTAAATGTGTCCCCCGTGACCTGACATTAACAGAGTGGACTGGTTTAAGTGTTACTGAGGGTGTCTCAGAATGATTTGGACGCCAATACCCGTTTCCCTCAATAAGCCGTCATTTGGGTCATGACTCAATACAGCTTTTCACTGACACGGCCCAGCCCCGAAGTGCTCCTGGGGGACATGGCCTCACCTCCGAGACCAGCAGACAGCAGGGCTGATCAATGCCCTCTGACAACAAGTGAAACAATCACCTTTCCCTCACCCCTCCACCTCTTGGCACTTCCCACCCCGAGCCCGTCTGACCAGCTTGAAAATGATAAAGATAAATTGTTTTATCTAAACATAGAGTCTGACACAGAGAGAAGACAGGAGGAGTGAGGAGAACCGCCCAGTTTGTCGAGAGTCTTAGATTCCAGCTTTTTGCTTCTCATGTAATTTTGATGGGGGAAAAAAAAAATCAGTCTGTATATCAAATGTAGAGCTCGACTGATCCAGAAGGGGGGTGGGGGGTGGGCGGAAAAGCCTGGAGTTGTGGAGGGTATTTTCTTCTCAGCTTTAAGCTGGCCTATAAACATTAGCTTTGTAGGTGTTAGGGAGACACAGGGCGTTTTCTGTGTTTGGACTGGGATTTTGACAAAACCATATGCATAGGAAATAAATTTAAATTATAAGGTTCTTTAAAAAGCAGAGTATTTTTCAACATAATACTGATGTGAGAAATCTTTAGAAAAGGCTTGAAATACTTTTAAAAAGAAGATTCCCTGCAGAGTTCTAAAATAACCATTTAAACCATTTTTTTTTCATTCTTGTTTATTTGGTTTTGAAACAAAATCAAAGAAGACAGAAAAATGTACATATTTTATTGCCATCATGACTGTTGTTTTCTTCATGACATAAAAAAAAATTACAAATCTATAATAATGCCCAAGTAAGAATTGTGGTATATATAAATATATATATAAATACTTTAAATATTAAATATATATATAAATACTTTAAATATTAAAAAAATATTTTGGAATACTTGAAACAAGTAGACTAAAATGTTAAAGAGTTATTTCTATTTACTAATGATAATATCACTTTTCATATGGATTTTAATGTAATATTTCTTTGTGAAATAATTTTAAATCATTTTACTTTAGGCAGGAAAAGAAAAGTAATTCTATTAGATCTAACCTTACACACTCATCTAAGAGTATGATTATTTATGAATATATAAAAGGAAAAAAGTATATCAGAAGAAAATTTCATTTCAGAACATCACTGTTTGAACAGATTTGCAATGTCCCTTTTGCAATTTCTGGGAAGTAACTAAAATTTCATATACAATTTTTAAAAACAAATAACCTATTTTAATATTTTGGCTGAGGATATCTGTCTCCACTCATATATTTTCATTTGATTAAGCAAACTGGGAATGTAAATCAATAGGAAAAAAGTCAAATAGTTTTTTATCCTTGGTAGAGACATAATTTACTAGTGCTTTTTATCATTTGAAGTCTAATTTGTTTAAATAGCAATCCAAAAGCACATTTTATTTACATAATTATTTATGTGAGTTATCTTCCTTTCTTGACCTTATTAATCTTTCTTTTCTCTATTTTGTTTACACCTTCTAGTGAAGTAAATACATTATATATACAGAATTTCAGTGTGTTATTTCAAAATAGTTTATACTATTAGTTGCTTTAAGATAATGTTTAAAAAATGTATATATTTATGTAGGTTTATAATAAAAAATTGTATACCAGCTTTAACAACAAATAAACATCTTCCTTTGGGGAAGCACAAATATTTATTATATAATTGCACTTTAAAAACAAAAAAGAAGAAAAAGACTAAACACCCAAAGTGTCAAGAGTCAAGCTTAACAAATTTAAAAGCAATGAAATGAAAACCCAGTTAAGCACAAAAGGTCTTTTTTGAATTTAGTGAAAAGCTGTTGCAAGAACTAAAGAAGACGAGATCTGTGCCTCCAGTATTCGGTTTATTAGGTCCGATGCTCGTCTTCAAAGGAATATCACAGCCGTGTGGCATTTAAGGATTTAGAGGAATTCTGAGAATTTGAGTGCTTTTTGCCAAAATGGATTCCGTGTGCACTTTAGCCATGAAAACTGATTTAGGACCTTTTATTCCCTCTTAGTCCTCCAGCTATATTTGTTCAGTTAGATAACTACAAAATTATCCATCAGTAAAGGTAGAAAAATCGAGAGATGGACCTAAACAAAAATCACACATCTTAGCAAAAGAAAAAAACAGACTCCTGTGTTTACTGCGAGGAGCCAGGAAGGTATGGTTACAGAGTTGGCCACCAAAATAAGAGGCTACAAGTTTTCAGATGCTAAAGTAGCACTTGGGTCTGTTTTTATTTGCTCAAAGCATGTTATGATTTTAAGGTAACACTGGACATTATCTGTGTTCAGAAATTCCAAAGTAATCAGGAAGATCAGATTTTTATTGCACTTTAGAAATAGTAGTAGCTACAAGAATATGGTTGTGGCATGATTGTAAATGTGTGATGAAAGCACAGAGCTTGGAGCCAGGACATGCCACCAGGACAGACTTGGTTAGTATCCATCCACAACAAATCCCTTTCTTGATTCAGGTTTAAATAGGGCATTTTAGACCTAGCCTTCAGATTAAAAGAGCACGAATTCAGCTTTGTAATATGAAAATCAAACCCTATTCACTATTAGGATCGTCAGCAAGAGCTATTTCATCCATTTCTCACCCACCCTCTGCTCCCTCCTTCTGTCCCTGTATAAAACTGGGTTCTAGGGTTAGGAAGGAAAGTGACAGGAATCTTAAGAGATCTCATTTTGGAATGAGAACTTCTTGTCTCTGGAAGTAAAGGAATAAAGCCAAAGAAAGGAATATTTCAGGAGAGCGGCTGATAGGAGGAAAGTCTGAACTTTGAATAAAAGTTTTGAAGTAGGATTTAATTTAAGCCAGGGCATTGCTTTCTTTTTATTAGCTTTGATTGTGCATAAGACATTGCACAGTTTTTTGAGTTTTTTTTTTCTTTTTTCCTTTCTTTCAGTCTTTCTACTTTTAATTTAAAGCCAATTTAGTAACATGGGACTTGTTCTGTAAATGATAAAAATATAAGAGTAAAATAGTCCATGTGCAGGAGGGGAGGAAATGGGGGCATGTACCTCACTACAAAGATCACTGAATTTTTAACACAAAGAACAAATCTGTCTATCCGACATTGTCATTAGGACAGAAAGATTTTTTTTTCTTTTTTTCTTTTTTAATCATTTCAATATAAGAAAAGGACCCCTCTCAAGATAAGGTTGCTGCTTTTGCAGCGCTGGGTATGTTATTATTTTAAAATGTGGTTATAGTCTCTGCCTCTTACATTAACAATGGGGGCAGGGGTAGGGGGTGGGTCCGAGGGGCCTGAAATGACAGAATGAGGGACACACAATAGGATGGCCGTGACTCTGAACAAATAAATAAAACATGTGAATCACAGTCTCTGCTCTACCTCCCTCCCCCCTCACCCCCCAACTGTGATTAAATTTGCTGTGGTCATTTCCCAAATGTCTGCCTGATAAAAAAAAAAAAAAAAGGAAGGAGAAGCCGCAGCAGCAGCACCCAGACCCTTTTCTCACACTGTGATGTGACTGCAAGTGAAGGCCCTTCCTGGAGCTGGCTGTCTCCATTCCTGCCCGTCAGTCCTACCAGCACAGACACGCATGCCGCTTTCATTAGCGAAAATGCTCCACATCTGATTGCTGTCCTTCCCCAGCCCCCTAAACAGAAAAAAAGGGGGGAAAAAACAAAGCCAAACAAAACCCACCAACCCTATAACACCGACTCTGCCCTCTTAATAAACAGCTTCCCAAACTCTACCCCCAGCGTCACACTGAAACCCTAGGCGCCTGGGGTTCGGTAATGGGATTTCTCGTACCCCTTCCTCCAACCACCAACGCAGCTTCCCAGCAACCTATTGAGTGCACAGGGGGAGAAAAAGAATACATTTTAATAAATCGAGGGGAAAAATGATTTTGGTCCTGTGGCCCTGTTTCTTTAGTAATAGAAAAAGGTGAGGTTGTTGGGGGGAAAGGGAGGGGGAATTTAATATTGCAAGAGATAATAGCAACTATGTTAATATCCGGAATTTTCAATGTACCATAAGTACATTTTGTTTTTCCTTTTAGCACGATTTATAATTAAAGATTTTAATCTGGCTTCACATTGAGTTAATAAGCCCTTTGATTGATTAGGATTCATAAAATTGCCATTTCCCGCTGATGCTTTGTGTTTCTGGGGATGTTCTTTTGAAAAGCTGGGTTAAGGTGAATAGGAAGCAGCCATTGTTTAGGCTGAGCTGTGCCAATTCTGGGAACTCGGAACTGCTTTATTCAGAGTTTGTCCCCTGCAATATCTTGTTGTTCAGCCAAATTAATGCAGATAGGATCTGCTGGGCTACAGTTTAGCCATTTTTAGGGGGAAACTTTATTATTATTATTATTTCAGCAGGTGTTCCATGCAGTTTCTGCCTCTGTTTCCTGACCTGTTCTTTGGCTTAAAAAATAAAATAAAAACCAGAATGAAAGAGCATCAAAGTGATAAATAGAATGTTACAAACTGTTTCAAAGATAAAAGAGGAAGGTACAAACCAAATACATATGAATGCAGGAAACCCAAGGAAACTGGCTCCGCTTTTTCTTTTAAAAATTCAACTTCAGAGGCTGTGCAACCAATAAATTATCCTTTTGCATTAATGGCCAATACTGCAATATGTGGGAAGTGTCCTCCTTCAGCTAAAGGGATGTCTTAGAAATGTAAACACAAATGAATAAATAGGAGAGCCAGGCTGAGAGAGGGAGGCATTGAGGCGGTGTGCTAATGCTGTTTATCAAGTTAAATAATAGATCCTGCCACCCCTCCCTCCAAAACCAAACCAAAATGAAGAGCAAAATCAAGAAACAACGATAAATTCTTAAAAGGAAAAGAAAGAAAGAGAAAAAGAAAACGTGAGAAAGAGCCGGTGATTTGAAATGTCCCGTCAAAGGGCCCCTTTCTTCAGTTCATTGTACCCTGCATGTCTATATGGGAGTGTGTACAAGAGAATTCTTTTCTCCCCCTTATTTTTAGCAGAGGAGAAAAAAAAAGTGATTCTCTTCAGCTTCCGAAGGGCCTCACTGTGGGGACCGAACCAGAGCAAATTCCCTTTGTGTTTCTTGCTCTGAAGGGGCCTGCTATTGTTGATCGCGAGGCCTCCTGGAAGACCCAGTGGGGCTGTGGGCTGTGGGCAAAGCTTCTTCAGAGAACACTCCCCTTGTTTTGGAATCGATACTATCTCTCCTCCCCTGTCATCTACCCCAGTTTACTTGGCACGACTAAGCATTTTCCCCTCCGTTTATCATCATTCGGATGTTCTGCAAAGGCAAACATTTTTAGGGCTTTTATGGGGAAAACTGGAAGCACATGCAGGGCATGTCCAGCCCTGAGAAAGTGCCAGACAGTGCCCCCCACCCCCCAAGGTGGGCTGGGAGGTGATGCTGGGCTCGCTGCTCTCCCACACCTTTACCTGGGGCTCTGCCCGGCTTTCGTTCCTAACGTACAAGCCCCATCTTGGTGCCTGTTTGGCCAAAGACGCATCCCAGGAGGCATCCTCAGTCCTTTCCTCACTCAGTCCATCACACATCGTCATCGATCCCCCTCCCCAGTTCCCTCCACCCTCCTCCCCAGGTTTCTGTTTTTGCCATAAAATAGCAAACACCAGCACAAAGTAGATAGTGGCCAAATCCTCAGAGGGAAGCGGGTTTGGGTTTGCAAACAGACAGGGATGTCGCTCTCTACCCCAGGAGTCCTTGCTGTACCATCACTGACCTCATGAATCTCGGACTGGCGGGCCTGATTGGTGGGCTTTTAAACGTGACTAATGAAGAAGATTTACCCTGGGAGGTGGGGAGGCCCCCTCCCTACAACCAAATAGAATGTGCCCTGATGCATTGTACTTTTTACAAAAAAAAAAAAAAAGAGAAAACAAAGCCCAGTACATGTAACTGTGGCAATGCAGAAATAAATTTAAAACCAACTCCCCCCACCCTTTTTTTTTCTACCCTGGGTCCTAGGTAATGACAGCGGAGAACAAATAATTCCTGGTGCCGTGTCTTAAAGGTACCTTTGAATGAATGTCAGCTCCTTTCTACCTTAGTGCCAGGCGATCGATGCTTCATTAGGGCCGATTGTCTTTTGCCCATGCAACCTTGAAAACAGTCCCTTTAATTACCTGTGAGGAAGTCGGGAACCCTCTTCTCCCCTGTATGTCCCTCTCTCCCTTCGGGCTTCTCTCCCAGTTCTTTCTCTCTCTCCTCCCTCCCCCATCCCTTTCGGGGAAGTGGGGGTGGCTTGATGGGGGTCACTCACATTTTTATTCACAGTCAGTCTGAGTACATCACTCCTTGATAGAGAAGCTAGGAGAAGACGAAGGTGGGGGGGGGGCGGGTGGGAAGAAAAGGAAAAGAAAGGAATATTGGACCCCGAGGTGAGAGGGCAGGGTTCAAGTCCAGACTACAGATCTATTGAAAAGGTTTCAGCCAGGCAGGCCTCCACTTGACTTTCTCATCAGCCAGCTTTATGGATTATCAGCTGCTCCGTTTACACCACAGCTCCGTGCATCTCCCCGCTGCTAATCACCGGGGGTTTCTCAAGAATGCAGAGCCAGGCCCTGCCAGGGACCCCCAAAGGCTTTTGGTCAGGCGTCATCCAGGTCACACAGAAAAGGGGGAATCTGTTGGCTAAATATTTTACAGGAAATACAAGGAACAGCGTAGCTCGATTTAATCCCTCCCATCGAAACTGAAGGCGTTCCAAATAATTGTAGGCCTGGCAAGTCGAGCAGTGGAAGCAAGTGCATAAATAATCGTATTTGTTATGCATTATTAAAAATTCAGAAAGATTTTAAATTCAAGTGATAATCTGGCCATCCTGAGGGATAGGCTTGTATTTAATCGCCAGGTATTTTTACCTATTCAATTATGATGAGAAATATTCTAATGAAGTCATAAACCTCAGCAGAGGAATGTTAATCACCTTTGCGTGCTCTGTGAGCACTGTGTTGAAAAACATACCTGCCCTAACTAAGCTCCCTCCTAATGCGTTAAGTCAGGATCGCGTTTGGAACCTTGTTCACTCAGAGGTTCCCCAGGCACCTGGAAATACATGGCTGAAAACCATGAAGGTCATCTGATCTTCTCTCCAGTGAATGTATTTCTATCCAAGAAATGAGTCAAGGATGAATTTCCCCCAAAATTTACACAAAAGGATGACATTACATTGTATTACCTCCTTCCCACCCCTCCACCACCACCGCACATACATGCACACATAAACTGCAGGGTGGGTGTTCCCAGAGAAAATATGGGATGGTAGTTCAATTTGAATTTCAGATAATGAATAATTTTTATATAAGTATATCTCAAATATTATACCCCAAAATTACTTATTGTTTGTCTGAAACTCAAATTTAACTGGGCATCTTTTGTTATCTTGATAAATCTGGCAGCCAAGATTCCTCAAATGAGACAAATGAGGGTAGCAATGATTTCAAGTCACTTAGAAAATACATAATTGTACAAGGATTTTTTTGAATATTTTGGGGTCTAGCTTATGACATAGAAGACGTGAGGTGTTATACTGTGTACAGGTGCCCTGCTCTGTCAAAAGCCATCTCATTCTGTCTTGACATGGAAACCCTACTGGTTGAGGGGGTGACAATAGGCTTAATAGGCTTGTATCTGTCCATTCAGCTCAGTTGAATTAAAAAATGAGGCCTGTGGATACAAACTGCCAACCTCTCGTGTACACAGGCTAGGGGCATGTTGTCATCGTCACCTGGCAGGCCTTGTGCATGAGCCCAGTCCTGCCCAGTCTGCCTCTGAAGTGTGTGGACACATGCACCCCTGTGCAGCCCCCACACAGGCCTGCATCTTCTGGACCAGTGATGAAGAGTGAGCCTTCACATGCACTGGGTCTGGCCACTGGAAAGTGCACGGGGAGGAGGCGAGTAGTGTATCCTGCCTCTGTCCTCAGTGTTTGACCTCATTCAGGAACCTGTGATGTCACCACATCAAGCTAAAATAACCACCCAACAGGAGAGCCGAGGCCCAGGGCCGGGGGAGGGGAGGCAGAGGGAGGCAGGGGAAACACACTTCCATATCTCATTGCCAACTGGACTGTGAGAGCCTTTGTGCTCAGTGCACTGCGTCGGAAGGGAGGATGATCCAGGCCTTAGTCTCAGCGTGCAGGGTCCTCACGCTTGTGCTCAGCTGGGAGGTCAGAGGGCATTTTCCTTGCCTTTATTTAGTCTGCTAAATGAATAGAAGAATTTAAGTTCTATTTGTGTATTTCTGTCTGTTTTTACTACTTTGTGCCAAGTGGGGGACATGTCACATCTCACCTAAGTTTGCCGAGCCCAGTATAAATATTCATAAAGATGAGAACATGTTCCAGGTTGCAGATGGGTGGGTAGAGAGGGAAGGTCAGGCTGACCTGATGCTTTTGGATAACTCCTGCCCAGCGGGCAGGGGGCAGTGCTGTCATTTCTGGGAGGAGCAGAGGGGATGTGGTCTTTGAGAGAACTGCTGGCCCTATTCCAAAAGAGTATCTCTAATCTGCCTGTATCCCAAACTCCCTACATTTACGAAGCACAAGCGAAACGGTGCATCCCCATGCCTTCAGGTGTGCGTGGTTCAACTCAGCTCAGGCCTTTGTCTGCCACGACCTCAGCCGGAGAGTGTGTTGCTGGTGTCTGCAAGCAGCTGCGTCTGGACATGCTCAAATATGGCGCTCCTGGTCTGAGTTGCAATCAAGGCATATATTTATCAACAAGCACAGTATTTGATCTATTAATAGAAAACAGTCACAGTGATTGTTGATCAGATGATCTTTGGATTGCTATTGTTCCTGAAGTGGGGAGGGAGCAAATGATCCACAGATATTTAGAAAAGAAAAGGGAAGGGGGGCTGGTGTGTGTGTGTGTGTGTGTGTGTGTCTTCTTTTGGGAGTCAGGGAATGGAAATTTCCCCAGAGAAAAAAAGTAGCATTCTTTCGTTTCCCACTTTGACCAGTGTTGACATGATATGTCCTTCTCTGTTAAGGTGGGATGTTAAACAATTGAGGGGACACTAAAAGGGAGGATTGCAGCCTTTGGGCTCTTGAAGCAAAAAGGGCTTGCCTCGTTTATGGGATTTCTTACTCTGAGAGAAAACATGGTTTCCTTGAAAGTAGATTTAAAAAGAAACCTCAACTATTAAAAGAGTTCTACCTGCAAAGTATTTTTGTTCTGTTTAATTTTTCCTCATCTAGGAGTTCAACAAGCCCAAATGGCTAAGGAAGCATTTATTCTTGAGGCCACTGAAGCCTTTGTCCTCTTGGGCCTATAACACCTGAAAGCCAGTGGCCACCCCACACCAAAGAAAAATGCCCTTTCTTCAAATGCAGTGTGTCTGCATTACAGACTAAGACAATGAACTCCAAAATCCTCAGCCTAATATAAGTCTGTAGCTTGTAGCTGCCTAGGCAGAGCCAATTAACATCTGTAATATTCAAAATATAGACTTCTGCTGCTATAGTATGGCTGTCCCTTGTGTAGTCCATAAATTCCTACTTTTATTCATACATGTGAGCATGTGCAGAGAAAAACAGTGTCTGTGTATAACTGGGTATCAAAATGCAATTTCTTGCCGCAGTGAGTTTAATGTATTCAGTAACCTTCTGTTTATTTGGGTATTATTTACTGAAAACACTTGCGAAGCTCTGGCCTAAGAGTGCAGGAAAACCCAGACCAAGTGTTGATCCTGATGTCCCTTCTTCACACACCAATGCCCGAACCCACACAGGCAGACGGCGGAAGAACCGTCTCTCTTTACTGCGCAGCATCAAATAAGGTCAGTAATGCTGCTTGCGCTCCTTCTTCTTTTATTGTCCATGTTATCGAGGAAACCTATAAAAGTTCCCTCTTTTGATATCTTGACCCACGGTGTTGCTCGCATGCTGCTTTGTGGTTTAGAGATTTAAAGAAACAGAGAGGGAAAAGGAGTAAGAGAGAGAGTTTGCCTTAGGTGATAAACAGCAGTGCAAGGCCAGAGGCCTTATGAAAAAAAAAAGAAGAAGCAGCAGCCGTAGCAAGGGAATTTGGAAATGATCAGGGGGCATGGGGGGCTTATAGGGAGAGGTAGGGGCATGTGAGGGAAGATGGCAAAATCAGTTTCACTCAATAACAATGTAGAGTAGAATTCCAGACCTTCATAGACTCGTTTACACCCTGGCTTCAATGAAGAGACAGATGTGTGGCCACCCAGTCACATAAGAAACTCTGGAAATCCACAGGTACACTTGTTCCACTCGGTTTTCAAAGATTAAAAAAAAACTACTTTATTTGATAACATAGGGCATAGGTGTCTGTTTTAAGTGGAAATTTGAAATGAGATGATGCTGTCATTTACCCTCATCCCCAGGCACATTCAGCCTCCCTTGATAAATCAGGCCTTCTTGGGAAGACCTCTTTGTCTACACCCCTGTTTGAGGAAGATGTCTCGGTGATCTTGGATCTTGAACCCAACAGATGTCATTACACTGGTTTATTGAAATAATCATTGTTCAGTGTGTGTGGCTCTCAACGCATTTCTTTCCAAGTCAACCTGGATATTTTTCAAAGGTGGAAGGAGGTGCTGCTATTGTTAGGAGTTTGTTCACTGACTAGGAAGGGCAGATCTGCCTGTTCATTTTTCTCCACTTGCTCCCATGTGAGTTGTCAAGCTGGCCAACTCAGTGGTTCTAAATTTCTACAATGTTATGTCTCTGCTGTTTTAGTAGATGAGCAGGTGCCAGGAGGGAGAAGTTAGGAACTGGGTGAGAAACAGGACCACCTACACAGGAGGTGGTGATACCGTGTGCTTTGTCGTCTGTCTGGACTTCTCCTCTGATCCCTGATTTGGTGGAGGTGGAGTTGTTTTCTTGTAAAGAAGAAAAAAATTGTGTGACTTTTCAGAGACATGTGAGTTTAGAAATAAATGCCACAGTATTTATTGTTTGGTTTCTGGAATGCACCTCATATGCACTTCTTGTTGATATACCTTCAGAGCTGGAGTTTGGATTTCATACTCAAGTGCAGGGTGACCTTTTCCATTTCGTGGCTCTTTTGTTAAATTTTATTCCAATAATCCTTGGTGAAAATTTTTCCCAAACCCTTTACCGCAGAGGAAACAGAAGACGGCATAAGATGAGACACTGGAGGCAGTGGTGTGAAGCTTTTTCCATTTTTAAATTTTAGTCGAGTGAGAGTGAAAGTCGCTCAGTCATGTCTGACGGTTTGTGACCCCATGGGCTCTGCAGTCCATGGAATTCTCCAGGCTAGAATACTGGAGTGGGTAACCTTTCCCTTCTCCAGGGGATCTTCCCAACCCAGGAATCAAACCAGGGTCTCCTGCATTGCAGGTGGATTCTTTACCAACTGAGCAATCGGGGAAGCCCTTAGCAGGATAGTGAAAATGCGAAAAATAGAACAGTGATACAGCAGTCATTGATGTGATATGTACATATGCTGGGTGAGAATGCACTGCTCATGTTCCGTCCTCAGAATGTTCTCATGTAAACAAAGTAGTATTGGTAATGCTGAACTTTGAGCCCTGAGCAGCTGAAGTTTTGAAGACAAACATCAGCCAGCAACATCATGCCTACTGAGGCCTTGAGTACTCTGTGTTGAGTGAATAAATTCAGTGGGTCATAACTGAGTCAGTTCTGAGTCAGGTCAGTGTATGATGAGATAGATAACTTATTGCTGGTATCTTTTGAATGCTCATGTCAGAAAAACACTAAAGTAAATTAACACGAACTTGAAAGGAGGGATTTGTGGATACTCACAGTGTGAGTTTTTTCCTTTAAAATAAAGAATATCATTGAATTAACTTATGCAAATACATCTTCCCAGATAATAAAACACAGATCCCTTAGTTAAATGTGTAAGAGAAGTAGGTAGTCAAAGAGGTAAGGGGGGCTGGGTATAGATCACCTCATAGGCTTTTGGAAGGACTTGGGCTTGGATCTTGAATGAAGGGATTAGCCAGAGAAGATCTTGAGCAGAAGAGAGAAGGTGGCTTCTGAGTTGAGAACAGAGGCCAGAAGTAGACATCCTACTGATGTAATCTGGGTTAGTGATGACATCAACTCTGACCAGCAGCCCTGGGGGTGCTAAGAAATGGCCCACCCTCCAGTAGCAGTGATATCACTTTGGCAGTTCGGTATGCACAGAAGAGGCGCTATGTCCTAACTTCAGGAATAAGGGAAGCAAATTTGCAGCCGTGGAAATGCATCTCTGGAAGTTCCAATCACATCTGAACTGTTAGGGAAAAGAACTAATCTGGAATGCAAGCAGTACATTTCAGTTGCCAAATACAAGACAGTCGTTCCATCCCCCTAAAAGCTCCCTCACAGAACTGAATCTTCGATGTGAAGGGAGTTATTTTCTAAGAAGTTTCTGTTGCCCAGTTGTTGTGTGTCATCACATAGCCTAAGATCGCCTAATTAACACCCAAAGAAGCAGGTGCATCACTTGGGATGTAACAGCAACAATCGCAAATGACACAGTTATTTCCAGCACTTGAAATCAGAATTTTCAAGTGTGAAAATCATTTTCCACTGAATTACTATCTAGGCAAAGGCACAAAGTAACAGTGCCACTGCTTTCCTCAGAAGTCACTGCTCTCTGGAATTTTTCTGCAGTTCCTGATGGGGACTTCCTCATCTGTCACCTGGATACTGGGCAGGGGTCAGAGAGCAGCTTTGCCAAGCCTGCCAACTGACCTCTGCAGGCCAGGAGAAGGCCGGGGCCAGGCGGGTCTTTCCTGTTTCCATGTGGCAACATGCTGGGAAGCTGCCAGCACCCCTCCCCATGTGGGTGAGTGCCACGCCGTTTCTCTCAATGTGAGGCAGTTGGACACATCAAAGGAGAGAAACCTGCTGAATTAGCTTCTCCAGAAGGGCTGGGATATTTTTTATTAATCCTGTTCCTTGGCACCAAACTCTCTGATTCCTTCTCCTTTCCCATATAGGCTCTTTTATGAGCATCCCTGAAATTAATAGCAGATCTTTTGACGAGAGCAGCTTTTCTCTTATCATCTTTTCTGTCCAATGGGCAAAATTGCTGTCTACATATAGGAGATCTAAACAGGAGGATGAGATACAGAACTGACGAATGTCTGGATAATTTAGGACCCCCCCCCCAGTCTATTTTACTCAATTTTCAAAGTAGAGGGAAAACCACTCACCTCCACCCCCACCACCTCAAACCTCACCACACGTACTGTTTTCATACAATGCATTTATGCTGTATGACCTCTTCCTTGCTATGCTCGTGTTTTATTTTTTGCTGTCCTCCAGGAAAGCCTAGCTTATTAATTGTTAAACATGTTAAGGAACTGGGGATTCATTACCTGCTGTTCTCAATTCAGAAGGTTGGAGAGCCAGATGCCTGTCTGTATCCAGGAGGCTGATGTTCAGTCATGTATCATTATAATGTAGCTGGTGTAATGAGGCTGTGGTCCTGGGTGTGATTCCCAGGGTGCCAGTTACCTCAACTCTCTGGCTGTGGACAGTAACTCTGTTCTGATACTGCACTTCGAGTGAATGAGTTGGTCAAAGTGAGACTGAATGAGAGTCTGTGACCAACGTATCGTCAGTGCTTCAGGAACAAGAACTCAGAGCACGTGCCTTAGGGCTAGAGTGTGCGCCAGGCCCCTCTTCTAGCCTCCCCCAGCCAGAGCTGAATTCTCCCCATTCTCAATTTCTGCCATGCTTTTGTGTTCTCATGAAACTTATCACTACCTGAGACCCCAGTAATTATTGCCCACACATTGTCTTCCTCACTGGGTTATAAATTCCTGGAAGACGTAAACTATATTGAGTACATTTTTATGTCTCTTACAGTACTAATGCACACTCAGTAAATCCTTGCTGAGAGAATGGATAGAGGATGGATGGTTAGAGACATGGATGGATAAGTAAGTTGTGTGAGTTGTTTTTGCGTATCTGCTGGCTGTTACCTCTGTTGGTATCCATCAGGGACAGATAGTTCAGAGATGTAAAACAGATGTAATAATCATGCCTGATGATAATGCTACAGGTTCCACAAAACTGATATATCTGATAATGGAGTGTGCATTGATTGCTCATAATAAGCTGATAATGCATAGACTTTCCCATCCCACCAACAGAACCAAATCCTTGTAAGTATTTAATGCATGTCTAAATCCTCTCTTTTGGACTTCCCTTGTGGCTCAGCTGGTAAAGAATCTGCCTGCAGTGCGGGAGACCTGGGTTTGATCCCTGGGTTGGGAAGATCCCCTGAAGAAGGGAAATGCTACCCACTCCAGTATTCTGGCCTCTGGGATCACAGAGTCGGATTTAGAAAAGGTAGAGGAACCAGAGATCAAATTGCCAACATCTGTTGGATCATCAAAGAAGCAAGAAAGTTCCAGAAAAACATCTACTCCTGCTTTATTGACTATGCCAAAGCCTTTGACAGTGTGGATCATAACAAACTGTGGAAAATTCTTCAGGAGATGGGAATACCAGACCACCTGACCTGCCTCCTGAGAAATCTATATGCAGGTCAAGAAGCAACCGTTAGACCTGTATATGGAACAACAGATTGGTTCCAAATTGGGAAAGGAGTACGTCAAGGCTGTATATTGTCACACTGCTTATTTAACTTATATGCAGAGTACATCATGAGAAATGCTGGGCTGGAAGAAGCACAAGCTGGAATCAAGATTTTGCTGGAAGAAATATCAATAACCTCAGATATGCAGATGACACCACCCTTATGGCAGAAAGCGAAGAACTAAAGAGGCTCTTGATTAAAGTGAAAGTGGAGAGTCAAAAAGTTGGCTTAAAGCTCAACATTCAGAATTCAGATCATGGCATCTGGTCCCATCACTTCATGGCAAATAGATGGGGAAACAGTAGAAACAATGGCTGACTTTATTTTTCTTGGCTCCAAAATCACTGCAGATAGTGACTGCGGCCATGAAATTAAAAGACACTTGCTCCTTGGAAGAAAAGCTATGACCAACCTAGACAGCATATTAAAAAGCAGAGACATTACTTTGCCAACAAAGGTCCATCTAGTCAAGGCTATGGTTTTTCCAGTAGTCATGTATGGATGTGAGAGTTGGACTATAAAGAAAGCTGAGTGCCAAAGAATTGATGCTTTTGAACTGTGGTGTTAGAGGAGACTGTTGAGAGTCCCTTGGACTGCAAGGAGATCCAACCAGTCCATCCTAAAGGAAATCAGTCCTGAATATTCATTGGAAGGACTGATGCTGAAACTCCAATACTTTGGCCACCTGATGTGAAGAACTGACTCATTGGAAAAGACCCTGATGCTGGGAAAGATTGAAGGCAGGAGGAAAAGGGGATGGTGGAGAATGAGATTGTTGGATGGCCACAAACTTAATGGAGATGAGTTTGAGTAAGCTCCAGGAGTTGGTGACAGACAGGGCAGCCTGGTGTGCTGCAGTCCATGACTGTACACGACTGAGCGACTGAACTGAACTGAAGGCCTCTCTTGGAGGCTGCTCCCATTTTAGAGAAAAGGAATCTATATCAGAGTGGTTGAATTGTTCTGCACAACAGCAGGCAGTATACAGCAGGATTAGTGGAATTAACAGCAATATTAGTTATCTGTTGCTACAACGATTACCCTAACATTTTGCAGCTTCAAACATGTATTATCTCTGTTTCCCTGGGTCAGAAGTTTGGGTGCAGTTTAGCTGGAGGCCTCCATCTCTGAACCTGTCTGTTATAGGGCTGTGATCAAGGGGTCAACTGGGGCTGCTGGCACCTCTAGGCTTGATTGGAGAGGATTCACTCCAAGTTCACATGTGAGGCTGTTGACAGATCTGAGGTTCTCAGATCTTGGAGATTTGATTGGCTGGAGCTCTCAATTCCTGGCCTTGGTTTCCACATGGCAGCTCATACATATGGCAGCTTGCTTCCTGCAGGCTGAACTCCAAGAGAGAGTGACAGAGAGCAAGCAAGACGGAAGTCACAGTGTTCTTGTCACCCAACCTCAGAAGAGACAGGCCATCACAGTTGCTATGGTCTCCTTGATAGAAGTGGGTCAGTACACCCTGCCACACCGAAGGGGAGGAGGTGGCATTCCAGAGTACCAGGAGGCAGGGGTCCTTGGAGGCTGTCTCAGACACTGTCAACCACGGTGGGTGCCCCCAAAGCTCCCAGAATGCTTCTCTGCCAGCTCCCTCTCGCCTGTCTGTACGTAGTGTTGGGTCAGAATGTGGTGCCAAATAAGAGACCACAGAAGCAGCCTGCCTTGAAAGTGAAATCTGTTTTCCCCATTTCAACAGAAAACAAAGGTGAATGTGGCTTCTTGCTGGAGACTCCTGCCAATAGCCCCTCCCATCCCAAGTGGCACTGCAGCCTCTCACCTCCACTTCCTGAGCTCCCTTCAATAGATGGCGGTGGATTTCTGGGAAATTCAAACACATGTGCTCTGCCCTCACAGTGAACTCCTCAGGCTGGGACCCTCTGAGATGGCGAGACTGCTTTTCCAATGGGATCAGTGATCAAAACTGTTGAGTGTGGGGGTGGAGGAGGGAAAAATCCTTCCTGATGGTTGGCGAAGCTGCAACTCCATTCTGAAGCTGGTTGTCTCTTGTGTTGGAAATGAATGCTTTGAATTGACTAAAGTCCCCTGGGAGTTTATTCCTTTGTGTCTCTTCAAGCGAGGCTTTCAGGATAGACATAATCAAAGAGATACAGTGTAGTGGACAAGGAGCAGAGGGTATTTTTAAGCCCCCTCTTGCCTCGAATGGTCATTTGCCCTGACAGTCCACTGTTCTGCCAAATCTCCTTAACTCCTGAAGCAAGATAATGACATTTTATTAAAGAGCGATTGCTGGGTTATTAGCCACCAGGCCTAAAACACTGAAGTGTCATCATTCTTTTGCTTCTCTTGGCTCAGATCAGCGTGGTTTCAGCTGCTTCAGAGATGTGAAGTTCAGAGCCAGCAGTTCTCTCCATCCTGCTCAGAATTAACCAATAAATTAGAATAACTAAGTGAGAAAGGGTTAGACAAAGGCAGTGTCGAAACTGGAGGCCAGGGCCTGGGTCATTTTGAATATGAAACGAAGCATGGTTTATGTTTTGTATTTTATAGGTTTTAAAACAAAGCTAAAGTATAGCATTAAGGATCAAGGTCAGGGTGTTATCTTTTGTGGGGTGAATGGGGTGGGGGTGACGAGGTCACAGCTCATGCCAAAGACTTGGCCCCTCCTTTCTCTGTAACATTTATTTTCCCGAGCTTCTGTCTAATTAATATAAGGCCTTGCTCGAGCACACTGGCCCTCATTGGGCCTGTCACTCGTTAATCAAGCGACCCTTCTAGCCTTGGGTAATGACCTTGAAAGAATATATCAGCCCATGATGGCGGAAGTGAGGAATTAAATTGTTTCTCTGAGTGCTTATGGTCATTGCTGACAATTTATATCTCACAGCTGCCCTGGGCTGGCCATACTGGCCATTGTGCGGCAATCATTTTCCTGGCCAGGAATGGATTGTGTGCCGGACAGAGACCACGCTGGCCTCCTGTACATCTCCATCTTTATGTTACTTCCCCTCTCCTCCCCAACCCCCCCCTTCTTTTAATCATGTCTTTGTTTGAGAGGCAGGGATTGTACAAAGTTAAAAGCTTTGTCATTAAGGCTACCAGGAGCCAAAAGCATGGGGGGAATCGTGTATCTGGCTGGACCCTGCTTTGTCCCTGAGCACACCACTTTTGCCTCTGCTGTAGTTAGGCCGAAAGGGAAGTGTCTTGAGAATTATGCTAGCTCCAAACTCATAAGAGAAAAATTACTGGAAATATTAAAAGGCTGTAAAGGGTGTATTGTATACAAGTGATTAAGCCCGAACCATTTCTGGGTCTTTCCAGGAGGTCAGGGAGATATTGGCTGCTGGTCCTGAGGGGAAGCGGGGACTTACATCCTTCTGCCTTTTATGGTGCTGTATTTAGACGTAGTAGTGTCTAGGGGTGTGCTGGAGTGCAGCTCAAACCATACCCTCGTACCAAGATAAATGTTATCTGTCCTGAGATTAAGCCTTGTACATCCGCTCAGAATCTGGATAGCCCCTTCTCCTTTTCTGTTCATTCTTCTCAAAACGAAGTAAGTAAATCTTAAGAGCTCTTTTCCTGTGAAAAAGTCTATTTCATTGTTTTACTACACCACCCGTTAGGTTTCCAAAAGAATTAAGAAGGAGTTTTTTTCTCATGAGCTAAAATTCAACAGATAAATAGTATACTTTTGCATGGCTCAGGCCACAGTGACTGGGTTTGTGTGTGAAGCTTTATGAATACCATGGCATAGCTTTGAGTTGTCCCTGGTTGTCTCTTGTATAAAGACATTTGCTAGTTTTCACTAAATGTGTACGCTACAACTTCAAAGAAGAGAATTCACCAGCAAGGACCTCCAGAGGTGGGGAGAGAGTTAAGTGTTGGTAAAAGCTAAATTGTGATTCTCTCCTTTCACTGGCTCCTGGCTTGGCGCCTGGGTCTGTTTATCATTATTGGCCAATGCCTGCCATACACAGAAAAAAGTATTTTTCCTGGGATCTGTGTGGTTTGAGAACTTCTGCAAGTCACAGCTCGAACTCGAACTTGAGGACGGTCCTTTTGTTACCTTTTTATGTAGAGTGGTTGGCAGAAGGGAGTTGATGAGGAGAGTTCGTTTCTAATCACTCAGGTACACAGGCCCTCTATGAAATAGGATACATATTCATTCTGTCTTCAGCCTATCTGAAGAATGTGTACAAATGCTGAAAAGGAAGACTTCTGACAACATATGTGTGAATAGAGGCAGGTAGGTTAATAGAATGCAAGCTGACCACACACATGCTGATCCTAACAAGATTCATATCAAGATGTTTGCCCTTTAATGGAAAGCTCATGGAAAGCAAAGGCCACATCATTTTTATCTTGGGATTCTTTACCACCATGAGTAGTGGCTTACAAATCTAGGCACCAAAGAAAAAAGAAAAAGATTTATTTACTGATGAAATTAATTCATCCATCCCGTGGTCACAACATATGAGTCAAACTGGTTCTTCAGCTCTTAGAGAAATAGGATAGAAAGAACACCGTGGAAGGGAGTCTTACCTGTCTGTCTCCCTGTCTTCATTACCTGCATGTATGGTAGTGGAGAGGGCACAAAACTGAAAGTCAGAGGCCTCAGTCCCACCCTAATGCCGCCACTCACTCACGCGTCAACTTCGCAAGAATCGTCCCTTCTCTGGGGGCTGCTGCTGCTAAGTCACTGCAGTCGTGTCCAACTCTGTGCGACCCCATAGACAGCAGCCCACCAGGCTCCACTGTCCCTGGGATTCTCCAGGCAAGAACACTGGAGTGAGTTGCCATTTCCTCCTCCAATGCACGAAAGTGAAGTCACTCAGTCATGTCTGACTCTCAGCCACCCCATGGACTGCAGCCCACCAGGCTCCTCCGTCCATGGGATTTTCCAGGCAAAAGAGTACTGGAGTGGGGTGTCATTGGACAGCAGAGTGTAAATCTTAGATGAAGGGGCTAGATTTGCTCATTTCTGTGGTTCTTCCCAGCATTTCTGTATACTAGAAGACAGCTATCACTTTGTGGGAGAGAAAGCTAAGTCATAGGAAGAGAATGCCTTTATGTATAAAAAATAATTAGTGTTGCCTGTGTGCCTAGGACATGGCAATGTGGCTGCAATTGGTTTGTAGAAGAAATAAGATAACAGACAACAACCCACGTAATTCCAATCCAAGTTCACACTCAGCCTTCTGTCCTTCCTTTGCTCAGACATTCATGTCTACTATTCACTGTGACTCCTGGCATGAGCAGAACTGCCAGGATGGCAATTTTCCAATGTGTAATTCTAGTGATGTGCAATTCTAGGGAAGACTCAACAAACTGAAATGATGGAGATATTTCAAAATTTCATTTGCTCTTTTGCCTAAGTTCTCAAAATCAATCCATCATCCCCTTTTGTAGTACCCATGAGTTGGCTAAATTTTTATGTAACCATCTATGCTTCTGTATTTTCAGTGATGGAGGACTTAACTGCTCCATCTAAATATTTAGGTTTGTGTACTTGTTTTGATAAAGGATAGAGTTTCTTCAAGATAGGAATGTCTTCTTTGTGAGGAGTATGTAAGAGGCAAGGCAAAGTCAAGGAGAAGAAACTTAGAAAGGGGTGAAAGAGACAGCTTCATCCATCTTCTGTCTTATTTTCTTTGTCATTCCTTCCTTCACAATATACACATGAAAAAAAAAAAAAAAAACCTGTGTTTTCTTCTGCCCACTCCCAGAACCACATAAATTGCAGTGAGACATCCCAGGCCTCCAGGGCAAGTGGCCATATGCAAGGCTGATGATGCGATCTGGGCACGTGCAAAAAATGCCATGGGTATGGAGTGTGTTCCTAAGTGTATCAGTGAACTCTGCCTATGAGACAGGGCCACCAACTCACTGAGAAGACAGCAACAACCCTGCCCCTGAGATGGCACCTCAGATGCTGGTAGCAGAGTATGCAAATCCAGGGAGGGTGCATGTGGTCACAAGCACAGAAACCAGTAGTTCAGTTCAGTTCAGTCGCTCAGTTGTGTCCGACTCTTTGCGACCCCATGAATCGCAGCACGCCAGACCTCCCTGTCCATCACCAACTCCCGGAGTTCACTCAGACTCACATCCATCAAGTTGGTGATGCCATCCAGCCATCTCATCCTCTGTCATCCCCTTCTCCTCCTGCCCTCAATCCCTCCCAGCATCAGAGTCTTTTCCAATGAGTCAACTCTTCGCATGAGGTGGCCAAAATACTGGAGTTTCAACTTCAGCATCATTCCTTCCAAAGAAATCCCAGGGCTGATCTTCAGAATGGACTGGTTGGATCTCCTTGCAGTCCAAGGGACTCTCAAGAGTCTTCTCCAACACCACAGTTCAAAAGCATCAGTTCTTTGGCACTCAGCATTCTTCACAGTCCAACTCTCACATCCATACATGACCACTGGAAAAACCATAGCCTTGACTAGACGGACCTAGTGTTGGTGCTTAAATCTGAGTAGTAAGAGATCTCATTGCACCAGGTGGCTACTGTGCTCCAAAAGTTCTTTACTAAATAGCTTTCATGTGGTTTTGTTTGTTTAGCCTTAATTTTTTTTTTAACTGTCAATATTCCCAAATGATTTCATAGGAAGCCATGTATATTTGTTATGCTCAAAAACAATGAACATCCATGCTCTGATGCTGAACTTTGTTGATTGAATAATCATAAATTCTTCTTCCTGTATTCATTAAGTGCAGACCTATTTAACTGAGAGGCAGAACTTCTGTGAATCATTGGATAACCAAGGCTTTCATGCAAACTTGCTATAATTTTAGCCAAAGGGAAAGAATTTGGCATTTTCATCAAGCTTTTTGAAATCTTTATTATAGCAAAAATACTATGTTTGCAGACTCAGGATTCTAAGGACCCAGGGCTGGAAACCACTTTTTTTTTTTTTTCTGGTGGAATTGTAGTCACCATACTAAGCAGAAGTAAGATGAAAAATTGGTCACTCTGTGAGTTCACCTTTTTGAGCAGAATCTCAACTAATAGGGAAAACTATTCTTAGAGTTTCTCGGTTTTCACAAATTTCTCCCTTTGCCTGCTTTTACTATATTTTCTCACAGTGGCTTCCATGAATCAGCAGGGTAGAGTGAAGTGATGTGGGCGTTTGGAGTAGAACAAATACAGGGTTCAGGGTAAGCCAGAGAAGTCACTCCTCCCCCAACCTGTCTATAGGATCCACCTGTTCATTTAAGCAAAAGTTGACTGGTTCTTTTCTGCTAAGTTCAGAGTTAGTGACCCAGTAACTTAGTGGAACAAATGACTATTACTGTTATTAATGGTAGTTCATTTTCATCCAGTTTGGTTATACACCAAACTCCATTCTAAACTCTTTAAAACAACCCTTTAAAGTAGATACTAAATTTTGTATTTCATTGATGAAATTCCTCAACTAGAAAGTGACAGAGTGCCTCTAACATTTGCTGTCTGATCTATATGGTACCTAGTCAACCAGCCAACAAGGAGACATAAGTTAAGTTCGATCATTGAAGGCTAAGATTTCCTAACTGCTTTGAAAAGCAGGAAGCTTTCTGGGATTAGTTTGTTTTATTGCCCTATCATCTTCTGAATTTTTAAAGGTCCAAAATTATTTTGTATATTGTGATAATTTTTTGAGTCACTTTAACCTTAATTCAGAGTCTGTTATCTCCCACATATATTAAACATCACTCCAGTATATAATGATCTCTGTTCTCTTCCCTATACTGTTTTATAGACTCTTCTATGACAAAATCTATGTCTTGTAGACATCTTTTAATTTTTTTTAATGTAAATAGTATATGTTAAATAAATATTTGTTAAACTGATTTTATTTTATCTAAATTTGCACTTAACTTCATAGATGACCTGGTTTAGTTCTTCAATAAACATTAATTTCACTTCTACTTCATACGCTTGTTAGACATCAGATGTTTGTGGAAAGAATGAATGGAGACAGTAAACTTCCAGAGCCAAAGAGCCCAAAGCTAGACAGGCACTTTGAAAGGCAGCTCAGCTGCTCTTCTAAACCCAAAGGAAGAAGAAAATTAACACTTATGGGCTAAAACTTACCAAAACCATTGTTTTATAAGATATTTCCCTGAAATCTATCTTCTCAAGTGAAAGCCTATGGTCCATCTTTTCTTACCACATGAATTTTGAAAAATTTCAGCCAAGTTTGTTCAGTAATGCCTATATAATTTTAGTTTTCATCCTAGATGAAGACAAAAGGCTATATAGTTTTTTCAGCTTTAATTCAGAGAATGTGGGACAATTTATGGAAAGTTTCAGAAAATGGAACTTTGGGGATTAGACATAATCATAAAATATAATAATTGTTGAAAGACACAATAATGTTCCATTAAATCATTTTTGAAAGGGAATTTGAAGCAACACTTTTTAAAAAAGACTATTTTTAGAGCAATTTTTTGGAATAAAATTGAAAGGAAATCACCAAGATTTTTCATACGTTGCTTTCTTCCACATAGGAGAAGTCTTCCCAGTTATCAGCGTCACTCACCAGGTGGTACACTGTTGTTTATTAAGGATAAACCTTCATGAACGCATGATAATCACAAAAAGTTCATAGCTTACCTCAGGTTTCGTTCTTGGTGTGGTACACTCAGTGGGTTTGGACACATGTATAATGACACTTTTCGATCAATATAATTTCATACAGAATACTTTTACTGCTCTAAAAATCTTGTGTGTTCTGCTTTTTTTATCTCTGGCCCCCTCACCTGGCCACGACTGATCTTTTTGCTATCTCCATAGGTTTACCTTTTCCAGAAAGTCATGTTTTTGAATCACACAGTTTATAGATTTTCAGATTGATTTTTTTTTCACTTCCACTATGCATTTAAGGTTCCTTCATGTCTTTTCATGGCTTGATAACTCATTTCTTTTTAGTGCTAAATAATATTCCATTGAGTGTACCAGTTTATTTAGCCATTCAACTAGTAAAGGACATCTGGGTAGTTTACAGGTTTTTGCAATTATGAATCAACATGCTATGCAGGTTTTTGTGTGAACATAAGTTTCCAGCTTGTCTGGATAAACACAGAGGAGTGGGATTGCTAAGTCATATGGCAAGAATATGTTTGTAAGAAACCAATGAAGTGTCTTCCAAAGTGGTGATACAATGTGTGTTCTTACCAGCAATGAATGATAGTTCCTGTTGCTCTGCATCTTTGACAGCATTTGGTGTTATCTATGTTTTGGATTTTGGCCATTTTAATAGTCATATAGTGGGGGCATTGCTTTGTTTTAATTTAAATCTCTCTGATGACTTGAGATGTGGAGCATCCTTTCATATTCTTGTTTGCCATCTGTATATATTCTTTCACCAGGTATCTCTTAAGGTCTTTGGCCCACTTCTTAATCAAATTGTTTGTTTTCTTACTGTTGAGTTTTTACAAGTTTTTTTGTAAATTTTAGATAATGGCCCTTTATCAGATGTGTCTTTTCCAAATATTTTCTCCCAGCTTATCTTCTATAAAGCAACACATTTAAAATAGATTCATTATCTAGAGGAAAACCTCACTGTTCCATTCCAGACTTAAGTTTGTAAAAAAGTATCTAGTGTGAAATTAAATGAAGTATACAATGAATCTGTGTAAACCAACCGCAAATGGCAGCAGTTTTCATCCTTTCTTTTATCTTTAAATATGTGATTTGTCTAGTATCTAAAATACTGTGATTTTATTTTCTAAAGAAAGGCATCAGGTTTTGTTTTTATTTTTTCTCACTCTAAGTACTCTCCTAATAAATCTATTTCTTTTCCTAAAAGTCTTTGCTTTGAAAATGAAGTAGCCTTAATTCCTAGTATGGGTAAATATTTGAGAGTGATTTATTACACAGCTCGTTTGCTAGTGGCAAGTAATTCCTGGGACAAGAAATAGACCTAGATGTAGGGCTACCTCTTCACCTTCCTCCAGGAGGAGGCTAGGGAGTTGTCGGGGCTGCTTTCTGAACCCGTCAACCACTGACGTCCCTGGGAAGAGACACTCTGGTTAAGTGAGAACAGCTAGACTAGACAGGTGATAGGTGACCAGGAAGAACGTGGGACAGAGAAAGGTGGTCTCACCTGGAAAGTAGAAAAAACGAAGGAAACAAATTCCAGTTGACTGAGGTACAAACTCCAGTTCAGTTCAGTTCAGTTCAGTCGCTCAGTCGTGTCTGACTCTTTGCGACCCCATGAATCGCAGCACGCCAGGCCTCCCTGTTCATCACCATCTCCCGGAGTTCACTCAAACTCACGTCCATCGAGTCCGTGATGCCATCCAGCCATCTCATCCTCTGTTGTCCCCTTCTCCTCCTGCCCCCAATCCCTCCCAGCATCAGAGTCTTCTCCAATGAGTCAACTCTTCACATGAAGTGGCCAAAATACTGGAGTTTCAGCTTTAGCATCATTCCTTCCAAAGAAATCCCAGGGCTGATCTCCTTCAGAATGGACTGGTTGGATCTCCTTGCAGTCCAAGGGACTCTCAAGAGTCTTCTCCAACCCCACAGTTCAAAAGCATCAATTCTTTGGCGCTCAGCCTTCTTCACAGTCCAACTCTCACATCCATACATGACCACAGGAAAAACCATAGCCTTGACTAGACGGACCTTAGTCGGCAAAGTAATGTCTCTGCTTTTGAATATGCTGTCTAGGTTGGTCATAACTTTTCTTCCAAGGAGTAAGTGTCTTTTAATTTCATGGCTGCAGTCACCATCTGCAGTGATTTTGGAGCCCCCCAAAATAAAGTCTGACACTGTTTCCACTGTTTCTCCATCTATTTCCCATGGAGGGATGGGACTGGATGCCATGATCTTCGTTTTTTGAATGTGGTACATGATTTTGAAAGTAGGACAATTTGTGAATAAGAATGAATAAATAGGCACAAGGAAGAGTAGAATAGAAAGGAGTTAAGAACAAAGAAACAATTATTAAAAAGAAAAGCATGCAATAATTTCAAAATAAATAAGATCCTGGAGAAATATAGGAAAAATAATACAAGAAAAATTTATGGAAATTTTTTAAAAAGAGGCTAATTAAACATACATTTAATCTTAGATAAATGAAGAGGGAAAGACAGGTGTTCATAAACCCAATAACTAATAAAGAAGAAAATATCTTTCCAATGAAAACTTTTCATCTTCTGATTTACTGATGGTTTGCCTGTTTGTCACAAATAATTGTTAGAGTTACTAGAAAATTTTTTAAGCTTAAGATCAAAAAGGAAGGGTCATTTGAATCCTCTGCAATTCAGAAGATTGCCTCTTTTTCCCTAAGAGGTTGGTGGGTTTAGAAATGTTTATATCTATCTACTTACTTAAAGGAGACTTGGGAAATTTGCTTTTTCCATTAGCAGAAAATGAACACCACTTAGTGCCTTTGAGACTTTACTGGACTTAGCAAAATCCGCTTGCCTTCATTGCTTTGCCTCTTTCATGCCACAAATCTTGGTGCTTTTTGCTGTGTAGCATCATGACCACTGTTCTTTTTAGCTGGGAAGACATGTTAACCTTTTAATGGCAAAGTGGTCACCAACTGTGTATCCTATGCTTTTCAAAGACCTCTTTGGACGCAGAAGTGAAGGCAGACAAGAGAATTTTTCCCTAAAAGAAACAGAGATAATTTAGACTAGATGGATGGAAAATTTTTCACCTGGCAAAATTTGTTAGATATTCAAGTTTGTTATGGGAGGAATTTGCTGCTTCTCCCTCTGTGGAGATCTTTAAAATTCCTGTCTCTGTGAAGTGGCTGACTACAGTGAGGTCCAGAACTAACTGTCCCTCTCTGCTGAGGCCAGGGCTGGCACATCTCCCCTTGTTCCCCTGAATGGGAAATTTACAGTGATTTTCCCTCACAGATGGTTAGGGACCTGTGGATAAGGTGACTTCTGAGAATCAATCATTGGCAAAAGGTAACTGAGTGAGGCAATGAAAAAAGAACTAATGGGGAAATAACACAAGTAAATCATAGAAGCAACTTTTTCAGGGAAATAGGACCCAAATGAAAAAGTAAATGATATTTATCAGCAATGCATGCTGAGTCTTAGATCGGTACTTTAAATAGTCAATTGAAAGATGATCTCAGTGATTAGAGATTATCAGTGGAGCAGATAGGTTCAGTGGCCTGCCCATATACCTTAAGCCATGTTGTCCAATAATGGCAACCATTGGCCACATACGGCTGTTAAACACATGAAATGTGGCTGGTCCTCACTGAAATATGCTCTACATATAAACTGCATCCCAGTTTTTGAATACTTATTATAAAAACATGTGAAATTTCTCAGTAAATTGTTTATGTTAAACACATGTTGAAATGATATTATTTGGAGTAATAAACTAGGTTGAATTTTAAAAAATAATGTAAAATAATGAAAAAATTATTGAAGTTGATTTTACCTGTTTCTTTTGAACTTTTTAATGTGGCTACTAGAAAATTTAAAGCTTAATATATGCAGGCTGTATGTGGGACTCACATTATATTTCTGTTGGACTGAACTGCTTAAACCTAAAGTATTTTAGGATCTCCATCTCTATACTGAGGGCTTCTGAAGTTCTGACAGATGGGAGAAATTGGGACTTATCATCCTTCCTCCTCTACACTGGTCCTTACCTGGTAATTTTAGGAGTTGGTGTATAAATACCCCATTCCTTTACCTCCCTGGTAAGACAGGCCTAAGCTGTATGATTTGTACCATTTGCAATATTGTCCCACATGTGTCCACTCCCTTGCTGATTTTCCTTGTTCTCCTCAAGTAAGCCATATGCCCTCAGATTTCTTACCTGTCCTACTAAGATGACTAACCCAAACTCACGCAGTCCAGGGAGGTCATAGAGTTAGACATGGCTTTTGAAAGGTGGATGAGATTTGTAGAAATAGATGAGAAGGAGCATTCATCTGTACATTTGTTCACCCGTGAATTTTGCTGATGAATATAGAGACAAACATTGTGAAAGTGGAGATAGCCATGTCTGTTAGAGGAGCACATGATGACAAGTATTTCTAGAGAAGAGGAGAGGAGAGGGGACATGTATAGGTGAATACAGATGGTCTCCACCGCTTGAAATCTTGCAGGCCACAGGGAGCTTCTTATTGAAGGTGTTCGATGCTGGAATGACATGGTCACCACAGAGCTTTAGGAGGTGTTACTTTCAAGAAATATGAAGATGATATGAAGGGAAGCTCTGAAAGAAAACAGGCCGGTTCAGCTTGTTAGATTTGTTGTGAGAAGGTGAACATCTCAGCTGAAATGCTGGCAAACAGAAGTTGAAAGGAATAATTACCTTAAATGAATGTGGTGGTGTACAGTTTATCAAGCATTTTCTTGTGCTTGATCTCATTTTATCCATCATCAACTCAGTGAGGTAAACAAATGCAAAGAAGCATTGTGACCAAAGCTGTGACCGATCTCGGGGGGTAATCAGCAAGGAACATATCAGCGATGAACCCCAAAGTGGGGACGATAGTGATATCAATACTCGATCTGTCCAGCCATTCAAATCATTGGGTGTGAGTTTACTTGGCATTTGTTGTGTACCAGACCCTGCTCTGGTCCTTGGAATGCAGTTGTGAGTGAATCAGACAAAGCTCCTTACCCCATTAGAGCTCACATGATGAAAATTGGGGGCCGTGGAGGAAGGGGAAATAGTTTGGGGAAGAAGGTGATGATTTATCTTTGGATATATTGTCTCCCAGGTATTTAGAATAAACATGCCTAGTGGTCTGCAGGCTCTTTGAACAGTCATTCCAAAGAAAATGTTGAGCTGCAGGTATGCTGAACCTTACCTGCCAAGAGGTGTTCTGAAACTTCTGACCACTAGTCTATGGCAGCTATGGATCATGTGTTAGAACACTTAAACACCTAAAGTTGCATGCAGTGTAAAGATGAGACACTTTGGGTGCTTGAAGACTTTATCATATGTATGTGAGCGTGTGTATCTCTTGTGTATGGGCATATATGCACTTGTTGGTACACACACATATATTTTCCTTTCTAACCATGCAGTTCCATGAAGCTCAGCCATGGCAGAATATAAGCCACGATGACAAAAGCGGAAGAGCTGCTGCCTGACTTCCTCTGCGCAGCCTCAGCTACATAAGGTGATTCAGTGCTGCTGTCTTTTCTAGCAGTGGTTGTACGTGGTTTCCTGAGACTTGTTTTAATGTTTCAAAGCACTTTCAAAGTTGTGGCATTGTATTCCTAAAAGACCCCGTGGGTCAGTGTTGAAGGATGGTTGCGAAAAGTTCTCAATAGAGGTGCTGACATGTTTTCTCCTGCTTTCTGTCTCTGAATGTAAATTTATATCATCGGGATTACTTAGCTCCATGTTATGGCAAATGACCAATGGAAACAGGGTGTTTGCATTTGCACAGAGAATATAGCCTTTTGACTGACTCTGCATCATCTTCCAGATGGGCTTGTTTGACTGATTTAGCCCATCCGTCCAGCCACACAATCATTCCATTTAAACAGCTGGTCAGATGATCAAAATAGTTAGACATAGATACAGCTCAAAGAAATGTCTCCCATGTAGAGTCCCAGATTCCTCCATGACAGATTTTAAGTGGTCCCAGATTCCCTCTAGCCATAAATCATTTCAAGGACTTATTTCCCAGCCTCTTCTCCATTATATACTTCTAAACAGACTGCATCCTTAGATTCTCATATTTGTTCTCTCTCTACTTACTCTTTCCTCTCTCCTCCCCTCCCCTCCCTTCTCCTCTTCCCTTCCTGTGGCCTCTCCATCCTAGTTTTGCCCTATCTTATTGGCTTCAGACCTCTGCTTCATCTTTGCTACCAGGAATCTCTTTACATATTTGACTGGGTTATCATTAGCCAGTACATTGTGTTCCAATTTAATGTGCTGTGTCCTGTACATCCTCGAGTGCAGAGAATTGATAATTGGCAGCCTGGGAAGCTTAACAAAAAGACGACAGGACTTGCAGAGCCTCAATTGTGCTGCCCTTCTACACACACAAATCCGATTTAGGTCAATGAAAGTTATGTAGATAAAGGCATGGAAAGGGGGCCTTCAGAAAGCAGATTTCCTGGCCTGTATCAGATTCAAAGCCTTTTGGGAAGCAGCACTGAAAAGCCTCTGGAAACACTTGGGATACATACCTTGCAGTGAGTGTGCTGACGTTCTCTTTATTTTCATCATTTCTCAAAACATGAGACCTTTTGGTTTATGGAGAGGGGAGAATAAAAAGGAAACTTGAATAAAATATCATGATGGTAAAGATGAGTAAGACCAGCTCAACTGTTGTCATATTTTGTCCATCATCACAGGTGAGAGAGACAGGGGTGTGGGTGGGGAGAGTAGGGCAGGGACAGCAGTTTTCCTAAGGTAGATCCAGCGTGGAGGTGAACTGGCAGTTCATCTCAGCTCACTCATTCATTCACTCATAACAATTTGATCAAGCTCAGTGGCTCACCCTCACCAGCCTTTCATCTCTGCTCTCCAGGCAGGGATAGAGTGACATCCAATACTTAGAAGGTAGTCTTAGATCCAGGAGGCCTTGGTAACTAAGGTAGATATTATGTTCAGCTTCTCTGAGCTTGTAAAACAGTGACAATCACACCTGTCTGACAGGGTCACTGATGACTAAATGAGATGACAGGTACAAAGTTTGCACTTGACCAGTATTGCTAGTATCCTTAGTGGAAGTATAGACTAATAATAATAAAAGTAATATTTCAGGATATTTAGTTCATATATAAAATGGTAAATGAAAATAAGAGGGCATTAGTCATAAAGTCATTGAGAAGAATCAATATGAAAATACATATAAAATGCTTAGCATGGTTTTGGTCCATCACATACCACCAATAAATGGTAATCAGTACTAACAGTAACAGTAATAGCTGTGGTCACCTACCAAATACAGA
The DNA here is from genome assembly GCF_032405125.1 of Capricornis sumatraensis. Taxonomy (NCBI): domain Eukaryota; kingdom Metazoa; phylum Chordata; class Mammalia; order Artiodactyla; family Bovidae; genus Capricornis; species Capricornis sumatraensis. Next base: position 43,336,859 of record NC_091088.1, read on the forward strand.
GGCATCTTTCATTTTGGCTAAAATACAACTTTCTCTATGAAACCTTCTCGTCCAAAGCAACCCATCCTGACTCTGCAGAAGCTGGCATAGCTGAGGGTGGAGATTTGCTGAGAATCTGCTGAGTGAATCCTCCTGCTTTTTCATTGCCTCCCCTGTGGTGGGCTTGAGTGTAAGACTTGCATGCTTTGTTCTACCTCTCATGGGTATATTTGTATGTTCCTTTCTTATATATCCTTGCTTGCAGTATTTCACTCTTGCTCCTTCCAAGCTCTATTGGAGGTAAAGAGACAATGGACAAACAAACAGGGATAATATTAGATAATGATAAATGCTCTGAGAAGAATTAAGATAGGATTAGCAGACAGCAACTAGCTAGATAGTTACTTTAGAATTGTTAATCAAAGATGTCTTCTCAGAATAGATGACATTAGAGCCAGCATCAGAATGGCAAGAAGGAATCAGAAAACAGCACTCTAGGGAATGGGGACAAGTAGCACAAAGATGGCTGGAAAATGCATTGGGCACACTTGAGAAAGGGAAGGGAAGAAGCACTGTCTAGACCAAGGTGGGAGTGGAAAGAAATGAAGTGGGAGACGTAGTCAGGGCCCAGACCATGCAGGATTATGTAGGGTACCTCTTACTCTAAATGGGTGTTGGAAAGAATGGCTCCCAGGGACCTTCCAGTGGCTAAGACTTCACACTTCCACTGCAGGGGTTCTACCCCTGGTCAGGGGACTATCATGCCAGTTTATTAAACCAGAGGGATCTGGGTCTTAGTGGATATTTAGAAGTTCTTCAGATTAGGGTAGGAGGAAAGCCATTTTAAAAAGAAGGAACGGAATTGACAAGGGTCCAAATATGAAGACATTTGATTTTAGTAGCTACCGTTATAACTAACTTGTACTTGTGAGAATCAATGTCAAAGTTAAAGTAGCTGTGCTGGAGAAGACCTTGAGACTATCTAATTAATTCTTATCTGCTGTATGTGAGCATATATTTCTCCATGAGACTGCCCTTGGAACTGACTTGATTCATTGGCACTGTCCATCAAAGGGTCTAAAATGTGCCTTGACTGTTCATATTTGAGCCGTTGCACGTTTGGCACTGGGTATCTTTTCCCCAGATTTATTCAAACGACATCATAGACCTTCAGCACAGTTCTTATTTTGGTGGAAGTGTCCAAGACACACAACCTCCTTTGACAAAGGAGGAGAGAGAGACATTGCTTCTATTTTTGCTATTTAAGGCCTGAGTCTCACTAAGCCACAGTTTTCATTCCTATCTGGATGATTATGTACCATTGAATCTGTATCTTTCCAGGGTGTACTATTCTCCCCAGACTATGTTTTGCCTGTTTTTGATGATGACCTGTTGGATGATGGAGAATAAATTGAGTATGATTCAAGGTTGTCCAAAGTTCAGCTCACACTCTTTCCTGTAACTGGTTCCATGTGATAAAATGAAAGCTTTGTTTTTATGCTCTGCTCTGCCTAACTCACATATGTGTAATGACAGTCCTGAGGAGCCACGTGTCTGTGCTTGACGTGTAATACCGTTTCACCTGTGTGGAGCAGTCCGTGGTATTTACTCAGGTCTTTTTTCCCTGAAACATGCTTCCCTCCCCCCACCTCCCACTTTTTTTGTTAAGATGTTTGAAAAATAAAAAATAGCCCTCACTAACTGATCTAACTTCTTTTCACAAAATGTAGACATTTACTCCAGAGCACTTAGAATTAAACTAAACCTTAATGTTTTCACCTGACCCATCCTTACCCATTTCACAGATGGAAGACTTGAGGCCTAGCCAAAATAATTCAGCATGTGAGAAGCAGAATGATTTTACCAAACCCTTTGGGAGCCTTGATGAGATATCCTTAGAGTGCCTTGTGGATTATAATGAGTCTGGCTAGCTAACGGTATCCATGATGGGCATTCAGGGAAAGTCACTCTATACCAAAACCAAATTATCATCTGTAAGCATTTGCAGAAGGACTGCATGTTACACTTGCCTCTGTGCCTTGTTCCTAACATTTGTTGAGCACCTAGTATGTTTAGGTACTCATTTCATCACAAGATTTTTAAGCTCATTGTAATTGTTCCATTTTGTAGACGGTGCTGAGGATTAGATAGGTTGAATACTTGCCTGTAGCCTCACAGCTGAATTTCAAGTTTATCCTCTGCCGCTGAATCGACTCCTCTTTCCAAAGTATCTGATGTGAGGGTGTGCAGTGGACTGTCTTCTGGGAGTCACTGCAGGCTGAGAGGTATTTTGTATTGAACTAAAAGAAATATGACCTTCAGCCCATAAACCTAGGATCTATTGTGTATACGATAGTCACTACCATTCTGGACACTTTATGCCACCTTATTTCTCTGTTTTATTTTCCCCACCTTATTTACTGCTAGTTTCACTCATTCCCCCTAAAAAGGAAACACCCAAATCTAGTCATTCATCCAAGGGGAAAAAAAAGCTATAGGCAGATATTAGAACAAAAGGTCTGGTAAAAGTGAGAAGGGTGTGGAATCTGTTTCAGGAGCGTGGATATAAAACTGGAGATGCTGGAGGTGAAGGGAGACATGCTCCAGTGTAGGTCCATGAAAGAGGCCAGGTGAGAAGGGTCATGTCAGAACCCTTGAGGAAATACTGAGTATTCCACACAGCACAGTTTAGAATGGATTTCTGGACACAAAATGTGCATTATCGCCCAGGTTCAGCCAAGAAGAGAGCTCTCTGAGGCCACATGCATATTAAAGTGTGTAATCTTGCCGTTACTATGGGGAAATGACTTACAGGATCGTACAGTCCGCTGCCTCCTGTCATCTGCTGGGACCCTGTGGTTGCCGTGGCTGCACATGGGGACTCAGCTACCAAGTTAATGTCACCCACTGTGTAAAACTGCACCTCAGCAGAAGGAGAAGGCTGATTGGTTTCGGTCGGGGCTACATGTGGTAAAGGCTTAACTAGGAGAAAAGCCATCCGAACCCCTGTGGCTTCCAGTGAGGGGGGTGGCAGAGCCAGGCCTGACCCTGAGACCTGCTTTGGTGTCGTAGCTCAGGTCATTCTGGCTGAAGATGCCTGGACATTCTGTTAGCAGGTCTGTGGTAAACTTCAGGGCATTTCCTTAAGACTTTACATGAACCTGAGAATGTTAGTCGGAGAAGGCAGTGGCAACCCACTCCAGTGTTCTTGCCTGGAGAATCCCAGGGACGGTGGAGCCTGGTAGGCTGCCGTCTATGGGGTCGCACAGAGTGGGACACAACTGAAGCGACTTAGCAGCAGCAGCAGGAATGTGAGTATTCAACAGAAGGAAATCTGGAGACCAAGCCTACATGTCCACAATGTGACATTTTACAGAGAACAGAGTTAGGAAGGTGTGGGTGTGTAGAGAAAAGTGAGACAGAGAAAATCGGAGAGAAGTTGTCTGGTAGATTTCTTAGGCATCCTAAATATCTGGGACAGGTCCAGGCAAAGTGGCAGCATGAGGAATTTGGAACTAGTCATTTTTCATGGAAGGACAAATGAAGTTGCTGTTGAACGTCTTGGTATCTCAGATCAGATCAGAGTCCAGTCTTGGAAGAGTATCCTCAAGATCCAGTTTGTACCAACTCAGCTGTTGTTGGTACCAATCCTTGATCCACTGGGGCTTCTAGTGTCTTCGTCTGCAAAATGATGACGCTTTAACAAGGTGAAATTCCAAGCCCCTGCCTGCCAGGCTCCCATCCTGCCATAACGCAAGCCCCTCAGTTTCCACATCCCCATACACTGTTCTGCTGTCCAGCTGAATGCCTGACACATAGTAGGAACTCAGAGACATTGAACGGAATGCCTCCCACAGCAGAGTGCCAGTCAGTCCTTATGCGTCCAGAAGGGAAGAGTCTTCTCCAGTGAGTGCATTAGTGTTAGTGCGGCCATGCCCCTTGGTTCTGCTCTGCAGTTCCTCAAGTTTTCCAACAGGTAAACAGTAACAGTACATTTAAAGGCAGGCAGAGGAGTCTCCCAGTGTCAGCCACTGGGGGAAAAGTGGAAACAAAATCGAGGATTTAGAGATGACCAGGTGCAGCTTCTAAGCCTTATAACCCAGACAAGAAGTGAAGTTTCAAGGATCCTCTAGACCCTCAGCCACAGAAAAGGCAGTGGTGCCCCACTCCAGTACTCTTGCCTGGAAAATCCCATGGACGGAGGAGCCTGGTAGGCTGCAGTCCATGGGGTCACTAAGAGTCAGACATGACTAAGTGACTTCACTTTCACTTTCCACTTTCATGAATTGGAGAAGGAAATGGCAACCCACTCCGGTGTTCTTGCCTGGAGAATCCCAGGGACGGCGGGGCCTGGTGGGCTGCCGTCTATGTGGTCGCACAGACTTGGACACGACTGAAGCGACTTAGCGGCAGCCGCAGACCCTCAGCCAAACAGACTGGGACTCTCTCCATTCTTGACTTCGTGGGCTTATTTGTATATATATTTTGCCTTTTTTTCCCCCTTCTGTGGGCTTTAACTTTAGCTAATGCACAAGGGTGACTAGCAGTGGATGGGGCTCCTAGGAATAAGGAGACAAATAGCCCTTCACTTGCAATCAAACCATATGTTCGAGTCCACCGTTGAAGGGGGTGGTGGGGGAAGAAACCAGGCAAAGAGAAAGTGAGCGAGTGGTCAGTCCCACCATCCCTGCCTTGCCTCCCGTAACTGACGTAAGCCTTCTCCAAGAGGCAAGACTTCTTAAAAAATGTGTTTGTCTCCACTATCAGGTGGTGCAGTGGCTGGCATCCTGCATTTAGACAGCAGAGCAGGGAGGATATACATATATATTTATATTTATTGTATTTTTTTCAAGCACATTCATCTGAAAAGGCTTGGGTTGATTAATATTTTCCGTTGTCCGGTAACCATGGCAATAGGGTCAGTAGATATAATACTTAATTTAATCTTCCAGCTGCCTCAGTGTGCTTCACCAGTGTCCCGAATAATAGAAAGCTTTTGCCTCTCTCTCCCTCCTTCTCTTTCTTCCTCTCTCTCTCCCTCCTTGTATATTATTATCTTTGCCAGTGGCTCCCTCACATGACCCAAAAGGAATACACTGGGTTTTTTCCCTCATTTCGTTTCGTATATGCACTTAAAATAAATTCCTGTGTGATTCCACCTCCCACCCGAGCCAGTTCCCCCTTCAACACCCCAACCACCCTCTTCCCCCTCCACCTCCACCCCCCACCACTCCCCCCACCCAACACTCCAGCAGCCAATCTCCACGGAATGACAGGAAACGTGGGAAGATCCTGATAGCTTTCATAGCTGCACCGTAAGGTTTATGAAACACACTCCTCGGCCAAATGAACCCATGCGGACTCTCCTCCTCACAGCGCACCCAGGCGATTGGCTGAGAGCGCCTTGCTGGTCCGCTTCGCTCTCCAGGTGGGTTAAGTGCGTTGCTTTGTCTTCATTTGGCCCATTTCCCTTGTGTCATATCTCTTTATTTTCTTTCTCTTTCCTTCCTCCTCCTTCCCTCTGATGATTATCATAATTTTTTTTTAAAGCTACCATGTTTTTGCACACACTCAGTATTTGGTTGGTTCTAGGGAAAAGGAGAAATTGGTTTTGAAACCTAGGTAGATTTTTGCACAGGAGCAAATTTAAAAAAGGCAGTTTGGGGAGAATAAAGGGGTTGGGGTTTGAGATGGATATTTTTGTTTTTCCCACTTTCAAAAAAGCTGCAGTGAATTCTCTTATTTAAGTTCACTTGTTTCTTTCCTCCTTTGGTTTATTATCCTGCCACCATTTATTCCGCATCTATTCAAAGAAAACATTAAAACTAAAATAATACTTTCTTCCCAAAGCTGAGAGTGGGTGAGAGGAGATATTTTAAAAAGAGTGAGAGAGAGGGGGAAACAAGGAGAGAATTGCCTGGAATATGGTTTGTAAGAAAACTAACATTTTCCCATTTCTATTTATTTATTAATCAGATTTTATTAATCCTGTCATCGACTCAAACAATAAGCATATTTTCCCATTTTTGCCCCCTACTTTTGTTGTGGTTTAAAAATAAAGAGCAATTTTCATAGCAGAATAGCAAAAATGAAGAACTATCACCATCATTTCTTCCTCTAAGGAGCACAACCCCAGTACATTCCTTCAGGAATTCTTATTTTCCTTATTGGAAGAAACAGGTCAAAAATATAATAAAAAAATGCCGATTGAGCATCCATTGACTTTAGTCTAAAACTGAGTCAGGTCTGTTGATTGCATCTTCCCACTTGGAGGAAGTGGCCCCCATCTTTCTTTGATAACGTGTTTCATGTAGACATGCATTCAGTATCTTCACTCTTCAAGGGCAACTCCTTTATCCTTTTTTCCCCTCTCCCCAGTTCAGGAAATGGTGCATCCAGTTAAATCATAACATGGTCTGTAATCAACATGTTGGTAATCGGAGGCTTCTCGAGTTGGGTTGGGAGCTGGAGGAGAACAGATGTACAGCCATCAGTCTCTTGAAGTAGGTGACACTGTGGAGCTGCCGCCAGGAGCAGACGTGTGCAGTCATTACCTTTTGCAGACAGGTCTCATGTTAAGCTGTGTGACGTATCTCAGGGAGGTCCTATACACGTAAACAGTTATGACTTGAAGCAAAAGGAAGCCTGTAGTTGTCAATATGTCCACCATCTCAGACATACCCAGAGACAAAACTACCTGTAGAATTACTCTGGGCTGCTGATGCTGTTTACCTAAGAGACCACGTCACACAAACCCTGGAACGTGAGGCACGCAGACCACTAAGTACAGATATAGAGACAAACACCTCCAGTTCATCACCATGGCTACCACCCAGAGAAGCTGTGAATATCCACAGCCCATGGTCCTGCGGTGCCAATGCTAACTCCCGTTTCAGGTTCGCATCATCCAGCTCTGACTAGAGCATCTCTTGAGAAAGCAGGAAAGGGGACGAACAGTTCTGAACGATCATCCCAGGCTATGGACCCACATAGTGATGCACTATGGAAACTGTTAGCCATCATGTTGAACATTGTTATGCTGGAGTATCAGCGAGGTGCTCTGGGGTTACAGGGAGCAAAGACAATGTGAGCTTTCCTAAACTGAGAGTCCATTTTAATAATACTCAGGGAAATGAGAAGAAAAGCAAACCATTTCCTACATACACCTAAAGATCACAAAGAACTGGAGCATTCAGTGGCTCTGTGTTTTAACTCTCTAGCGGTTCAGCATCTAATATTCTTCATCTCCTGAGGTTACTATAGGGTATCCTTTCTCTCCATCAGCTGTTGCCTATTGCTTCTACTCTAGCAAATCCATCTCAGACTTGAGGGTTCAAGAGATCCCACTCATCTCTTTCTCTGCTTCGGTTTCTCACCTCTCTACTCCTCTTTCCCATGGCTTCTGCCTTCTTTCTGTGGGCCTCTCAGCTTCTGCTCTGCCTACCCCCTTGATAGGTCTGAATTCCACACACTTCATAGGCAAGGGTCTGAGTGCTTCAAATTACCGTAGCTTCTTAGGCCAGGCCACGTCATAGGACACTACCCCAATCTCTATTACTGTCCTGGGATCAGGGGCCCATCTCTGATCCTTTTAACCGTGGTCAGTTGTTGGGGTCATGAGATACAGAAGAGGCAAGATGACCCCTTCAAAAAGGGAGCCTGGTTAGGTGGGCCCCGTGGATTTCTCAACCTTTAATCATTGAATGTGTCGGGGTTTTCAAGTCTGCACTGCCTTGCAGATCTTGTTGGCTCTGAACCTAAGACTTTATCACAGAGAACCAAGAAAAGTGCATTTTCCAGCCTGCTTTCCTTAATGGCTTTTTAGAAGTTTCCATTTATATTCAAAACAGAATAACCACAGGTTTCTTGATCTACGGCCTTTTTTTTTTTTTTTTTTTGTCTGATCAGTGACTGCTAATACTGTATCTTCAACCACTTTTCAGGGGGGTTACCTCCTAGAGGAAAGCAACAGAAAAAAGAGATAACCCACTGGCTGTGGGAGGCACAGTTTATCACGGTAAACAAATGGCTCTTTGTTTAAAAAAAAAAAAATCCTACACAACAGCAACCAAACTTCTTCACAGAGCCTCTTCCCAGAGGCGTAAGAAAGGCACCTGCGGTGGTTTCTCATCTTCCTAAGGGAGAGGGGTTGTGTGGGTCTGTCAGGACAGGCATGGCTTCCAAACGGGCACAGGCTGCCTGTCTGAACTTCCATCTTTCTCACACAGCTGCTTTTTTTTTTTTTTTTTCCTGTTAGGCTTCTTTTAATTTTTCTAATTAATTCTGAGAGCTCTTTGAGACATTTTCCATTTTGTTCACAGTTTGAGTCCTGCTCTGAGGTGTTCTCAATAAATGTCTTGGTGTCTTCAGCAAAATTCTTTCACTGTAATGGATCCTTCGAAAGAGACTTGCGCTCCTGTTTCATTTAGACGTTTGATCTGATTGTCATTTTCAATCCAGCGATGGCTTTGATTATCAACAGTGACCTATAAATCATAAGCACTCACAACACAGTTCAGAGAGGGAGTGGGGGAGACTGCTGGTTAAAGGTTCCAGAATGAAGGAGCTCATAAATGATGCAATTTCTTCTTGTTGGTTGCTGGGATAGTTTAAGAAAAGAACCAAGATAGGTGGCTTATTTCATGCTGAAGGCAAATCTGTCCACAGTCTCAAATCATGAGTGGTGTGTGGAGGTGTGTTTAAGGAAAGACAAAACATGGAAAATTTTTAGTGTAGATTTTTGTGACTGTTGTATATTTTTCCCCATTTCCATATTTTCTTTCAGTTGTTGAGATCAGTTCTTAAAATATCTATAGTCTCCACTCATCAAGTTCCTATCTGGATCTTTGCAGACTTTATTTCACTGGTTCTATCATAAAGCTGTGCCTCTCATGTTTTCTCATCAGGTGGATATTTGTACCACAACATGAAGGACTTAAGAGGCAGCTCAGCTGTTTTCCCAAATGCGTGACTTGGAAAGATCCAATATACTACAGTGTGAAAAACACAGATGTCCTCCTCCCCTTCAGAGAATGCCTGTCAGTCAGTTGCCACCTGTTTAGAAAGGGAACTGACGAATGCAAAGTGGCAGCTTGTTACCAACTCCCCACACCCAAGCCCTTCTCTCTTCTGTGGCAGAGATCTGAAATGACCATGTGCAGATGAACCTGCAGCTCTGGTTGTCTTTCTTGATTGTGACCCAGCAGGGGAGGTCATGGGCACAAGAACTGGAAAGGTGTCTCTGAGTGTCTCCTGCAGGCCACCCGAATCTCTTCAGTTACCTTCTACTTGCAGGCTCGACATCCTCCTACCCAGGATGCCAAATGAAGTCCTTACTGAAATAAACTAATTCTGTGGTTTTGCCCATCGCTGTGAGCCCAAGTCCAGCTCTCACAAGCTCAAGTTAGAAGGGGTGAGTAACTTTAAGAGGTGAAAAATGGCACCTGCTCCTTACTTCTTGCCTCCTAATTAGTGAAATCTTTTCACACCATCCAGATCCATCTCCCACTTCAGAACAAAAGCATTAATTCCCCTGGCTGTTGGGAATGTTGGACAGCTCTCAACAGGGTTCTATCTCTGGTCATTGCCCTGTGTTAATAAACACCCTTCCTCAGAGGCAGACCATATCCCATCTGGAGCCTTGGTTTTATCTGTATCACAGTTGGACTTCTTCCTTGACACAATCCTTCCTTCATCCCAACAAGGGATGTATTATCCCATATACTCTCCTCAATAAAGTTCATGCATGGAAATATCCCTCACAGAGCCTCTATACCTGAGACCGATCTCCAGTAAAACCTTCAGTGTGGTGTCCTGGAGGCAACTCACCCCCATACAACCTTAAATGAAACCTGCGAGTGCTCTGATGTACTCAGCCCCCTGCTCACCCAGTAGTTATTCCCTGAGTTAAATTACAGGTCTACCATGACCATCACATTTCATGAAAGTGCCCATCCTTTAAAAAGGTGGCGTAGTCATCATTTTCCTGTAAAGGTATCCCTTCTACAACTGTTTGGGGGTTTAACTTGTATATCTTTTAGAAAGTGACTGTGTTTACATATTTATTGATGTATACATACTTACAATAAAGTGTACAGGTCACAGGTTCATTTGTATGTATATACAGACCCATGTAACCAAACCCACATCGATCTGTCAAACATGTCCAGTGCCCAGGAGATCCCTCATGCCCTCAGTGAGTTCCTCCACCAAAGGCCAATACTACTCCAAACTCTAACCATGGAAATTAATTTTAAAATGATTATTTTGTGCATTTTGATTTTTCCTTTCATTGATAGTCTTCAAAATTTTGTCAGTGCTGGTGGCAGGGTCACCATTTCTGTTACACATTTAAAAGGCAATAAAAACATTTAGCAGCAGCATGCAGAAGGAAAAAACTCACAAGTCAGTATTTACATGAAGCACTTAAAAGCAGGGACGTTGTTAATATTGCACACATGTACAACCTAACAGGCAGACAAATGGTTGTAAAATGCCATATAGCCAAGTTATATTATTTTAACTTCGTCACTAGGATGGTTAGGTTGGATTTGAAGGAGTCATTAGGTTGAAATTTTGAAGTTAAATTGGGATTTAACAATTTAAGGTCTGGCTATGTTGCCATTTTTTTTCCCCAAAGGAGTCATCCACTTTATAAGGTATCACCTTATAATTCTCATAATCCTTCTCTCCCCAGCACTATTGAAGTTCCCTCCCTGTTTTTCACCATATCCTTTGGGCGGCTTCAGCCTTCAGCCCCACTCTTTGCAATGCTGTTGCCAGGATCCCCAGAGAGTTTCAAGTTGCATTTATTGAGGTCCGCAGTTGAGGCTTTCTTTCTCCAAGGGGAAGAGGAGATAAAATGATTGTGAAATAAATGTGGTGGCAGTGAATGTGTCAGACAGTCTTCAAGTGGCTGAAATTGGGGTGAAGCAGATTTGTATCTTGCTCCTTGTGTCCATGCTGATCAGTTAGAGTTGGTGGCCCAGTCTCCAGTCCCCACTGAATCAGTCTGGTCCTAGCCAGGAAAAGAGAGCCAGTGTTCTTGATATTGCGGAATTCACTGTGGGATCTAGTTTGAAAGGTGCTGGAAGAGCATGGGGTGGCAACTCAGAGATTAGAATGCAGGAAGCTGTTACTAACCCTAGCCTAGAGGAGCAAAGATGGTGGTTCAGAGCCCAGGGACCGGGGACATCTGAGGAAGCAAGAATCACGAGAGGGCTGGCTGGCAGGAGAAGCAGCAGCTTCCATTGGGACCACCCAGAAGCAAGAGGAGAAGGGAAGTGGGAGAAATACCTGGCTTCTCCCTCACTCCCACCCTCGGGGCTCCTGCCCATCCTTCCCTTTTTGGCTGACTCCATCCAACCAGGAGCCATTTGGAGAGGGAGCTCTTGGGGAATAGAGTTTGCACAGGGCTGCCCTCTGGAATATGGGGCAGGAAAGGAGGGTTTGCCTTTGAGAGCAAAGAGGCCAATGACCAGCGGACCCCCATCCCTCCTTAACTGATGAATAGAAACCCTTCCTACCACCTCTGTGTAGAACCGATTTTGTAGGATGTGTTCCTAAGGAAAGCAGAAGGCTGAACCTTTAGTGCCTTTGTTTTCAGGGCCTGGGGACTGCCAGCTGGAGGCTGTGCTGAGGGGCTCTGTTTCTTGCTTTTTTCCGAGCTTACAGATGCCGCACCTTACTTTAGGATTTACAGGCGATTGCAGTTTCATAAATCAGCGATGTGCGCTCCATGTGGGAGAGTCTGCAAATTCTAAACTAATATGTCGCTCTTTTTCTGTCTAGCATCATATTTATGTTAAGGCTGCATAAATCGTGCTCTCCATTTCTACAGCATAATCACAGTGAAAAGCGATGTAACTAACAATAAGAAAGAATGGAAATTAAAATGCAAGAAAACAAAATGAAGTCAAAATCCATGTGACCTGAGAGTTAAAGCCACTTATTTCAGAAATGTGCATTGATTAAGGGAAGGAAATCAAGTATTCAGTCTGCATTTAGCCACTTGGCTGCTAAGCCATTCAGCCTGTTCTCTTGCTGTGTCAAATGTGACTCTGGTCAAGGCCCTGAGGATTGTCTCCAGATCCGAGGTGGTGATGGTGGTGGTAAGCTTCTGAGCCTTAGTGTCTTTTCAGGGGCAAACTTTCCAGAGGGATCTTAGGGGCCAGTGTACTGAGGAGGAATTGTAAGAGCAAAACTGGGACCAAATTTCCCACCAGCAGGTGAAGACAGAAATGGAACTCAAGAAAGCACTTCTCAGCCTTGAGTCATGAAATCCACTGTTTCCTGCCTAGCTTAGCAGACCACAGCAAGGTGGATTTGAGCTGCTCCATTTTAGCAGAAGTATTTCTGCCATACAGATCTCAGTGTATTTTATGGGCACAGATTTCTTCTTTTAGTATCAGACTCCTAGAAGGCATGAACGTACCAGAGCTAAAGAACAAGGCTGCTGCTAAGTGAGTGGTTCCTTTGGCTTGCAGAGGGCAGTGATTTCAAAGGGAACCCACCCAGAGACATAGCATCTTCCTTTCCTTTAGGGGTATTTGCTTTTCAAGTTTGTTTATTACATTTGAAAAACCAACCGAAACATCAGCTTATGCAGTAGACCAAGGAATAAAAGGTAATATTTTAACATGCTAAAGGAATTCTGCCAGCCAGTCATAAGTATCAATCCATCACAATTATTAGAAACAATGTACTCTGCAGTAGTAAAGAGATACAGCCAATGTGCAGACACACAGGAAATAAATTCCCTCTTAGGCTGGCTGTTCCGCCCGCCCCCCATCCTTGCCACGGCAAATGCAGAGACTGTACAAAAGAGAAACATGGAGATAGGTGGAAAGCACCATCACACATTCTTTTCTGTGTTCAGTTTTTCCTATGTCTCTGAGTGGAGCTTATATTGGCACCCCAGTTTTCCTCTTAAAAACACAGATTGGCCCTGGATCTGGAGGTTTATCTTATACAGAATATGATCAGAATACTCCTGATTACATGTAAACATCAGCAAAAACAGCCACTGGGGAGAAAGAAACGTAGGATGGATTGAAGAGGTAAATTGATTCAACCCAGAATACGGACCTCACCGATGTGTTTCTGCACATGGAGATGGCCGTTTTGTTTTGTTTTTTTTTTCCATTCGCTTTCCTTGCTTTTCCAGCCATATCTTCATTAGCAGAGAGAAGGCTAGAGGCAGCCCCTCTTTCCTGTAGCCATTTGCTTTACGTAAACCAGCTAGCAAACCGCTCCGTTCGTATTGATGTAGACATTACCACAAATCGCCACTTAGGGACCTGAACGAATTGACTAACTGGTTTCAGATCCAATACACATAACTTGATCAGACACAAAGTTTAAGTACACTTGCAGGCGTGCCAACTGCACCTACCGGGAAGTGACTCTTTGGCTGCCAGTTTAAAAAGGCCCTAAGGGAAACCCGGGAGGAAGGCAGGCAGACCTACGGGTGAGGCAGCAAGTCTGGAGGTTACAAGAAGAACAGCCCAAGGTGGAAAGAAATAAAGCATTCTGAGCAGCAAGCAAGGTAATTTCAAAAGCCACGTGGACACTTCAGTCCAGGGTGCACTTGATTCAACCTTCATTAATTTGGCTTTTTATCCTCCCTTCCAGCAGCTCTGAGGTCTGGGAGCCTGAGTGTCAGATGACATGGGCAATAACTGAATTCAGATCAGAGAAATCTTAGCCGGTCAAGGGTCAGCTGTGTGTGCATCTGCCCATCAGGCTGCCAGGCACCCACGAACAATGATGTTTGAGTTAATTGTCTTCTCAGTAGCCAGGAAATTACCTGGGTAGAACTGGGCTAACCTTGGGAAGAATGAACAGCACTGACCCTGGAGGTCAGGGCTTGTCTGTGGTGTGGCCGGGCTGAGGACCATGTGAGCCTGTGCTTCCCGAGCACCCTGAGCCAGGCCAGCCCTGATTAAGTTGCCCACCGTGCCGGAAGCCCTCACTCAGTCCTGCCCCAGTCAATGATTGCTTTAACTGCTTCTCACTCCTTCGGGTGTAAGTTTTTGTTTTCTCCAGTCACCTAGCGAGTGGGGATGCTGCTGTTCTGTGACATGAAGCTTTCCCTTGGAATATTACATGATAGAATTTACAAAGTTGGATGTGCAAGTGGATGAGGTGGGTTGGACTTGTAGCCATGGAAGTTTCTGGAAAAAAGATAAGTCAGAAATATCTGTCACTTCAACTGAAATGCGTAAGTCTATGTGCATTTATGTGTGTATAGGGGAGGGGGAAATATTGATAACAGTGACTCAGGATCCTAGCAAGACAAGAGTGCAGGGTCTGTTAGAGGCAGATGAGGCCAGCGGCTGCAAAACAGTAAGTGACTCCAAAGAGAGGCTCAAAGTTCGAACAGAACAGAGCGGCAGGAGTTATTGCAGGGGGAGAAGTAGCTACGGGAAGGTTTTAAGAAGGATTGTATTTGAGCAAGAAGCCTTTAAAATTTGAAAGGATTATCAAATAAATAGATGGTTTAAATACAGAAGTAGTTGTTGCTTCACTTACCATTACGTATTTAGATTATTATATATATGGTTAATATCTCATTGATTTTTTATTGATTTGTTTACTGTGTGCTTACCAGCCACCTACTGTGCCGTGAAAGCATGGTCCACACAGTGGGACACAATACGGACTTGGTTAGTGACCGCGTAGAGTTTACAGTCTCACAACAATTGTCTAGAAGCAGATTACTGGAGGCTTAAGGCATTTGGCAATGAAAGCTTAATGCTTAGGAATTGAAATAATTTCATGTTAAAAGTGATTTTTTTAAGTGATATACTAATAACAGGAAGAAATAATGATGAAATGTATTGAACACCTCTCTCTGCCCAGGAATTGTGCTGGGAAATCTCTATATATTGCATCATTTGATCCTCACAACTGTTTTGTAAGGGAGAGGTTTTTAGTGTCATTTTACACACATGGCTTAGCAAGGTTAACATTAACTCCCACATGTTATGGAGGAAGATACAGATTTTGAATTTAGGCATATCGGATCCCAGATCCTTCACTCATTCTCCTCCACCAGGCAGCTTCCCTGGTGATAACGTGGAAGTTTGGCCAGGGTAGAGAGACTGGTATGAGGGACCCGTGAGGGGAATAATAGTATTGCTATTTGATCAGAATAATAGTGGATGTACAAGGAGATTATACAGTGTACAAGGGAGCGGGAGGAGAGTCAGGCTCAGCATTCTCCTCAGAGCTCTCCACAGGATTGGGAGGCGAGTGAATTGTGAAGGTGGGGGAGTCAGGGACAGCCTTTAAGGTTCCCAGCTTGGGTGACCGGAAGGGCAGAAGGTCAGTGACTAATATTAGAGATGGTGGAAAAGGGGTTGGAGCCAGAGGCAGGAGATGGCAGTGAATTTCATTTTGAACAGGTTTCATGTAAGGAGATGGTTGAACATCCAGATAAGCATAACTGATAGTAGTTAGACATATGGCATTCAGGAGAGATTAAAGTTAGGTATATAGCAACAAAGATGCCAAGCAAGCAGGAGCACAAGGCCAAAAACAAGCAACTGTCTGACTGCTCTATTCACAAGCACTCACTGGACACATCAGGCATTGGGCATTTCACGGACCGACTGGTGGA
Source organism: Capricornis sumatraensis (assembly GCF_032405125.1). Lineage (NCBI taxonomy): Eukaryota > Metazoa > Chordata > Mammalia > Artiodactyla > Bovidae > Capricornis > Capricornis sumatraensis. The sequence continues at coordinate 43,352,460 of NC_091088.1, forward strand.
CAAGGGTTTCTCAACTCAGCGCCGTTGGCACTTTGGGTCAGGCGAGTCATGGCTGTGAGCAGCTGTCTCACGCATTGTGGGATTTTAGCAGCTTCCCTGGCCTTTATCCACTAGATGCCAGCTGTGGCAACCAAAAATGTCTCCAGACACTTCCAAATGTCCCTTGTTGGGGAGCAAAGTTGCCCCCAGCTAAAAACCACTGAGGTAGATAGACCTAAGAGTTTTATTTCTAGTTCATGTGACTATTTTATAAGCATAAATTTCATGCTACACCCACATATGTATACACATATATGTGAATCACATCATCTGTGCTATGTTTTCAGTCAATGGGACTCAGTGCTGCTCTTGTAATTACATACACAAGGAAAAATGACTCTGCTATGAAACAGAAGACTGAATATTTCTAAATTCTTTAGCACTAGTCATTTGCCTATAGTTTGAAACCTTTTGAGGTGTGTTCAAAACCACTTAATTATACAGTTTTAGTGCCTGTGTCAAAGGCAACTGATGCTCACCAACTACCCACGTGCTCTCATATTTCTCAGGCAGTTGAGTTAGAGTCAGGCAACTGATTTATTCAGTGATTTGGGAGAGAGGAATTGACACGTATCACTTCTGGGCTGAAATAGATAAAAGCCAGATGTCTTTTTCCATTTCTCTTGCCCTGACACAATAGCATCAGAAGCCATATTCCAGATGACTTATTTTCTAGATGGAAGAGGGCTGCCTGAACCATATCTGACTTTGTATGGATATGATGTGTCGAGGCTTAGACTAACACTTGGAGGTTTATATGTTACCACAGCAGAGCTTAGCTTTACTCTGATTAATAGAATTCTTATTAGCATAGAAGGTAGAGGGAACAAGAAAATTTTACTGAGGTTTTGTGAAATGTATGTCCACTTTACAGGAACCAAGTATATGACAATCACATATAAAACCTGTACCTAATAGAATAGTAAGATCAATGTTAGTAACACTGAGAAATCTGACATGGTATTACATATTCAGTCAAAGAAACATCAGTTAGCTGTCACCTCTGTAGTTTTCCAGTTTCAATGGAGTTGTTTTTTATTTATTTATTTATTTATTTTGACACAACTTGATTCTGTTAAATGGAGTTTGTGTCAGTGAAAGGTGGAATTATTCAGCATTCCAATTCAGTCTTGATTTCAGATGTATCATGCATTTTGAAACTAATTTCCACATTACTTAAATCACAATAAAATGTTCCCTGATGTAAACAATAAGGAAATTATCTGTGGGTTTTTTTCCTACCCACTTAAAAAGTTTTACAACAGAAGTTGGGCAAAATTTCACAACTCTGTGCTATAAAAATATGAAGATCTTCCTTTCTTTGGAAAATATGTCCGTGAAAGTACTATAGTTCATGTGATGTTTCTTGAACTTTATATCTCACTGGATGAAGCAACTGATATTATCCCTCCATTCTGAGCAACAGGGGAATTCTTGATAAAACTGTTAGAATCTTGGTTGATGGTATTTCTGTTAACCTTAAGGTGCAAAATGTAGGGGTTTTAAGATACTCTTCCACAAGTATTTGAACAACTGCAGTGGCATTTCGTGGGAATTGGTTGTACAACAGAAATTTGTAACAATTACATAAATGGTGCGTCTCATGTTTTACATTTGATGGTGTTTTTCATATTTATATAGCATGAATAGACAGGCTGTTATTTTGTGATTTTATTAAAGTGCAGTTCAGACAAATTTTGACATTGTAGAACACAAGATTTCTGTGACTGATCCCTGCTTTTAAAAGAATGCTAGTAACATTGCAATTACTATGAGTTTTTGTTTTATTCATCTGGAAAAAAAAGATGTTTTAAGCATTCTGAATGAAAACTTCAGTCCTTTTCATTCCCCATATTCTTATTCTTAAGAAAGTAAGGGGAAATTATATTGAAGTCAGAGGCTATTTGTGAATATTTTCCTGTAGAACTGAGCATGGAAGGAAAGATTCCTAAGATAATGTGCTTCAAGTAAGAAAGCTGTAGAAGACAGTTACTAATGGTGGTATTTGTTAAAATTTGGAGCCAGTGCATCCATCAGATATCAAGAATGTTTAATTTTAATTGTTGAGTCATTCCAGGGCTTTAAAAGGCAAATCTTAGTGCTTTTATGAATTATGCTGGATTCAGTTGGAAAAAAGCCCTAAATGGGATGATCTGGAGAAGATATGGAATCATTTCTGTGTTGCTCATCTCACTTTGTCATAGAATGATCTTTTTAATGAACTTTTGGTTCTTAAATCATATCTTAATGAGAACTTGCTAGCCAGATGGGATAGAAATAAAGATCAAATACAGCTGAATGTGTATATAGATTTTCATCAGGAATACATTAGAATCTCAACCATGAGGAAAGTAGGGAACCTCCTTATCGCCTTGCCAGTTTCAAATGCTGTGGTCTAGAGGGTATCTTCCCTAATTAATCTATTTTAGGTATCAGAGGAGGTATTGATGATATTCAGATGGCAAAGTATTTCTGGACAGTCCAATTGAATTTGTCAGAATCTTGAGAAAATATGAAGGACCAAATAACTATTGAAAATAATGGCAATATGAAGAGTTTGCTATGATCTGGATACTGTGTTTAAATATGCTGAATGTTTAATTTTATTTAATCATCACAGCAACCATATGAGATAGAAGCTATTACCATCTCCATTTTACAATCAAGAAACTGACTGTAAAGTAAGTTGTCCAAGGCCATCAGTCAGTAGGTGTTTACATGGGCATTTGGCTCTAGAACAGATGCCTTTAGTCACCATTCTATCTTGGCCCCTAACAACTGTAAATATAACTGGACATCAACTTCAGTAGTGGATGGGGTGATGCAAATAAAAACAAAAATAATGTCTAAGCTGACAGACAACTTTTGCAGGGTTTTATATGCCCTGTCTTGCAGTTTTAGTCTCTGGACAGCCTATGCTTTCCTAAATCATAGCTGGCTGCCTAGAATGGGGAAAACTTGATCAGTGAAACTTTTCCCAGTAGAGTCTAAATATTACCCTCCCCCCTCCTTGTTTCTTTTGCCCCAACAGGATTCAAGAGGCAACCAGCGAGGTTTGCCTGCTAGATCCATCCACGTCAGTACGAACTTACACTCTGTTATCCCTGCGGTTCCTCCAGTGTGGGCTGATATTAGCTGTGACCTGCCATTTGGCCATGGGATTCCTACTGACGTGGGCTCTTTTATTCTTTCCGTCCTTCTGACTTCCCTTCACCCCACACCAACCAGTGCTTGGCCACGAAGCTTTTCTGATCACCACCATCATGAGCTGCCTCTCTTTTCCTTGCCACCCTCATGGCCGCCATCATCAATCTGCTATGACAGTGTTACAGCACTGAGCAAGCAGCCCTAACAGGATGGCCCCACTCCTTTAGCTTTCTTAAAGTGCGTGCAGCTCTTCTGTCAGTTCCCGAAAGAGTGGCTCTGTTCTTTCAAGTTCTTCTAGGTTTCTCCCTTGAGGACCTGGTATCATTTATCGACTGATAAGTAACAAGTCACCCCCAAAATTGGAAGCTGAAGACAAAAATGATAAGATATTCCACTCTTCTGTAGGCAGACCATTTGGGCTGGGCTCAGCTAGAGAGCTCACTTCTGTCCCACACAGTGTTGGCTGAACTCACTTAACATGTCTGGGAGTTCAGCTGGATCACCTAGAATAATTGGATCTCTCTCTCCATTTGGTCTCTCACCCTCAAGGAGGCTAGCCTAGGCTATTTTCACATGGTGCCAGGAAGAATCCCAGCAAGCAGTAAGAGAAGACAAACTCCACTGTATGAATACAAAACTTCTGCTTACATCACATTTACTGAAGTCCCATTAGCCAAAGCAAGTCCCATGATCAAGCCCAGAGTCAGTGTGAAAGGGTCTACATAATACTGTGGATGCAAAGGGATGTCATTCACTGGGCCGTGGCTATAACAGACCTTAATAGTCATCCTGGAGTTGGTTCAGAAGACGTTTGTGTGACTCTTGTCGTACAACACCAAACCTAAACTGCCCACCATCAACTAAACTCCTTAGTGTGATTTTGAAGGCTCACACCAATGTGGATCTCTTCTAAAATTATCTTTTTATAAACCTCTTCAGAAATCTACTCTAGCCATTGTTCCTATTCAGTGTCTCTTCCCATTTACCCGGGGTCAGAACCTTGCTCTCTCTAAATAGTAAGCTATTTCCGCTGAAGGAACACTATTCTTCTACCAAACTCCAATCTCCAGCCTCATTTCCCATCATATCATTCCTACTATTGCTGTCATCTCAGAAACCTTATTTTCCAAGTAAGTCTCAGGCCCTAATACATATATACGAAAGATATAAATAAATACCCAGTAACCTGTCTTGAATTGGGCTTATGTTAAAAAAAAAATCCCAAACTGCCTTGGGGTTTGTGAATTCCCTGCAAGGGTTGAAGAGATCTTGTTCTGGGTTTACGGGGGAAGCCTGAGATCCTGAAGTGTGTAGAGCACAGCACAGCACATTGAAGGATGGATTCTTTGCAACATTCTCAGATAAAAGTGAATTCCACTTCTGAAGATTAAAAAAAAAATGGAAAAGAGAGGGCCCTAGTTTCAGCAGGAAATGAGGGAGATTCTGGGTTAGAGTGAAAGCTGCATGACAAAACCCACTAGGTCACCAAGCACCACGGAGTTTATCTAGTATATTTGGAAGTCACATAGGTCTACCTTTATGCTGGGGACTTGCTGGGATGCTGGAACGGACAGGCTTTGCTGGAAATGCAAAACCTGTTTTCCTAGGTGCAAAGACAGTGGTGGAGAAGTATCAGCACATGCCACTTTGAGCCCTCAATTAAGCTTTTGGATAATCAGGTGGCATTTATTTAACACATGTTTATGGACCCACTGCTATGTGCCAGGCACCCATGCTAGGTCCTCGGGGCTCAAGATGAAGAGGAGAGGGCTACTGCTGCTCTCATGGAGGTCACAGGCTTGGAAAAGTGATCCGTTGGAGAACTTGGTAATATGTTCTAGCGCTGGGCACTGTGACCGAGCTTGCTCCAGCCTTAGGAGGTCAGTGGAGGCTGCCAGAGGAAGCAGCGTCTAAGCAGAGAGCAAGGAAGGATTCAGATGAGTCAGCCTGAGGGCAGTTGTGCGCATACGTATCCCCGTGTGTGCCTGCAGGTGCTGTGTGACAGAGTGGAGCAGTGGACAGGACCTCCTCAGTGGGCAGAGGCAATAATTGGTGTGGAAGTAAGAGGCGAGAGAAGGCACGTTGACTTCAAGACACTGAAGCACGTTTAGCATGGTTGGGTTTCTGAGGAGGGAGAAGAAATCCTGTTGGAGGGCAGACGGGAGCCTGGAGGCTGCAGCCTCGTCAGCCACGTCAAGGGGCAGAGCCAGAACAAAGACTTAAACACAATCACAAAATGGAAGGGCATTTTCACCAGAAACATTTTTTCTTTTAAAAAAAAAAAAGTAAATGCTTGAGAAGTTCCCCCACATACTCTCAAGTTTTTCTCCAAAGAGAATCGAAACCTGGATTGTATCCAACAGTCAAGAGTTCTTCATTTACAACCAGCCAGGAATGGGACTGGGAGGGAGGCTGAGTAGAGAAGCCCTGGCCACTTGCTCCCTGTCTACAGAACGGGCTTGAACACTACAGGACTGAAGGACCCAGCATCTCAGTCCCGTTCCCCAGATCACCCATTGGTCCCATCTGCCCTGACATTGGACAAGCAATTCGTCATTTTCTTTTACTCATTTTTCAACCCTGTGACTTTGCCTCATCTATTTTTAGCCTTTCTCATGTTTTGGTTAATTTTCCAAATGCACAAAACTAGCCATTAGTTCTTTCTTTACCCTTTAAAGGACAAAATTGGTGGGATCCTTTTGCAGATGCATCTCTAAGGATACTTCAAACCTCAGAAATATTCCTTTTTTTTTTTTCTTGTGGGAAATGCTGTCTGGTTTTAAAGACGTGTATGTGGCTATATCTTTTCAGTTATCCAAATGGAAGGTTCCTGTTCCTTCCCATGTATCAACACTGACAATTTTTATGAAATATAAAATAAAAATAAAGTGCCAAAGCAAGGCATGTAATGTTCCTATGCCACTGGAGGAATATAAATGAGAGACATTGTGTGTCCTGAGAGGCCTTTTTCATGGAAGGCATACCTCCTGCAGAACAGAGGCTAAAACAAGGGAAACCAGAAGCTGATGCTTTAAAGCAGAGAGACTTTTTAGAAGTGTGGGCCTTCTTCACATTGAGGACTCTGGAACACAGTGCTGGCTGTCCCCTCTGATGCCCTCAGCTGACCTTCACTCATGACACACAGCGGGATGAGCTCACCCGAGCAGTCATCTGATATTCTAGGGGCCCATCTGGTCACTAGGCACCCAGCTCCTGGGGACATGGAATTAGGCTGTCTCAAGGGAATGCCCAGGGCAGAAGTCTCCGGACTTTTTCTGCCTGAGTTTGGAACTTAAAGCATCCGAACTGGAGGTTTTGAGCCTATTACCAGAACTGTTAGGACCTTAAAAGCAGCCAGACTTTAGACTCTTTGAGAGTGAGATGGAGGGAAAAGCACAGCTATAACCCAGAAGGCCAGGTTCTCTGGACCACTGGACTAAGGTGAGGATACTCCTTGGTGAGAGAGGTTTTTTTTTTTCCACCCCATCGGTTCCAAAGCTTCTCTCATCACCCAGGGCTCTGAGCCATAACTTCGACCCAGGACATCAGTACCTTTCTTACCTGCAGACACTGGGTTCCAAGACAGAAAAGGAGCTCCTGAACCAAACCCGTATTATTGCCCTTGCAAACTTGACATTCTTGCAACAAAGTCTAGGCACCGACTAGTGGGGTATTTCAGACTGTTTTCTCATTACTAAATGGAAAGGTATTAACACAATGCAGAAATTTTTTAAAAATGCAGAGGGTGAGGGGCGGGGGGCGAGAAAAGAAAAGACAGCCGCCTGCTCTTTTCTTCTTGGTATTATTATTTGTGACAAAGCCCTCGGTCCATTTTTCTTCATAATTTGCAGGACTCCTAATGGGAACAGCACCTCCCAATTACCATGGCTGCCAAAGGCTAATTTGGTTACCCTCCGGATCCACAATAGCGAAACTGTGTCGAGCCTTTGTCGATATTTGCATACTATACATACCAGGAATGTAAAACAGCTGCCTGGCCCCTCTCCCACTATCATGGCAATTATGGGTCATTAGCTTCCCCCCCCCCCACCCATCCCCACCCCGCTTTTTCTTGTTCTGTCTTCCAGGGTCTGGTAGGCAGTGGTAGGCAGCTGACGGATTTGCAGAGACAAGAAATGAGAGCTCAGAGCTGCGTGGCCTATTTGTTAAGAGTCGGGGGCTGACGGACTGCCACTTGAATTGCGCTCACACAGCCCTGCGCTTTTATTCACGGTTCCCTCCTTCTCTTTTCTCCCATCTCCGCCTGCCCCCTGCCCCGGCCCCCCCGCCTCTCTTTGGGGAAGCCTCTCAGAGGGTTAGCGGCAGCCCGCACGTGTCTGTGTGTATGCATTTGTCCAGGCAGTCGGGCTCGGACCTCTGGGCAAGGCGCGTGCAGGCACTTGGCGCTGGAGACGCGCCCTTCCGGGGACGTGCGCCCAGGGATGGAGCTTGCAGGGCCAGCTCCGAGTGCCCAGGCTCATCCACATTTAGAAGAAGAGATGCTTCACTTTTAAGTTTTCTTATTCAGTCTTAGCCCCCCGAAGGGGGTAGGGGCGAAGGAGGAGACGAAGAATGAGAAAGGGGCTTACCATGACGTGCTTGCTTCTTTGGAACAATGTGTTGTGTCTTGCGGTAGTTAATGGGAAGTTATGGTTTTGAATATAATTTTTCCCCCTTCAAGCTGCTAATTTTATTGACAATATGGATAGACTGAAAGACCCAAAGCTTTTGTGTTGTTTTGTTAAAGCAAATAAGTGAGGCACAAATGTAAATTACATCTCCAGGTTCACATTAGAGGTTTGCAAATAATACCGAGCTAATGGTTATTGCAAAGGAAAATAGCACTGGGATCAATATTCTATACAGTGGAAGGCGATACCTCTCTCTCTTTTAATCACCTCATTGCAGAAATGGCATTGAAATTTGAAATCTCATTTTCTCCATTTGTACAAATTGAACATAAATCACTATGAGTGAGGGGAGGTGGCAGACAGCTTCACTCTTTGTGGGATTGCATCACTAATTAGCGTTGGGCTAAAGCAGTGCACAGCCCAGGCGGGAGAGACTTTGCTAGACCTCTGGCCCAAGGCAGGATGCTCTGAAAGCCTAGCCAAGTGCAGGGAGGAGCCTGCCCACCTAGTGGGGAGTAGGCTAGGCCAGGGTCAGCCCTGCGAAAGAACTGAGACAAAGGGCAGAACGCATCTCAGGGCCTCAGTAGCTCATACCTGTTTTCTGTGCCAGGGTGGCAGCTCCCCCCATTCCCTTAGATGTCCGTGAGTCAACATGTACGAGGACATCACTGTTTCCAGTAAGAAGCAGGTGAGACGTCAGCTTCTAAGCCTTGCCTTTGTCTGTAGGAGGAGAGGATGGAATACCTGAGGCTGGAAAAGCCCTGCTCACCCCAGTCACTGTGCCGCCTCCCCAAGCCCGGCTCCTGCCCCCACTTCCCTGCCTGTGCCCGCCCCTTCCTTCATTCCCAGCTCCACACACTTGCATTGAGGCTGTCAGAGCTCTAAGCTGGAGGACAGATATTATCTACAGAGCATATTCAGATATGTCAAAGGGCCTCTGGTACTGTACCCACCTCAGCTACATTTTCTCAGCGTCACTTACAACTTACTTGACCTTGGCTGTGGGAGAAGCGTTCAAGAAGCACTGCTTTCTCCCTCGCTAGGCTAAAATACCCCACAGCCATGCATTTCCAGAAGCCTCCCAGGGGTTGCTAAAGAACCCTTCTGCCACCGACGCAGTTTCGATCCCTGGGCTGGGAAGATCCCCTGGAGGAGAGCATGGCAACCCACTCTGGTATTCTTGCCTGGAGAATCCCATAGACAGAGGAGCCTGGTGGGCTATGGTCCATAGTATTAGAAAGAGTCGGACACGACTGAAGCAACTTACCAGGCATATACTATGTTGCATTTGTGCAGACAGGTTATGCATTTCCAGAACTTAGCAGATACCAGGGGAGAATGAGTTTTTTGTTTTTGTTTTTTTTTTAAGATGACGGAAGATAGGGGAGAAAGTTGGTATCTGATATGTGGCAGGGGGAGAGAAGAGGGCAAGGTGGTGAGATGTCAATGCAGCTTGTGGGCCTGACGGATTTAAGCCTTTTTCTTAAAGGTTTGGAACAACATGGCTTAGGGAGGAGTTGCGCAAACAGAGCCCTTGCGCGTCTTTGCAGCTGGCCACTTACCCCCTCACTAGAAGTAAATAATGTTCTGCTGGGTGATTAATGGAGGATGTTTAGTTCATTCAACTTGATACCCCGAGGGCAGGATGGACTGGTAAAATATTTATATATTTCTATGCAAGGCTGCTCCCACAAGGACCAGTGTGTGCAGATTATTCCCAAGTGGGACAAGCTAGTGTCCATCAAGGTGGGGCCTCAGCAGTGGCCAGTGACACACACTGCTGTCACAGCCAATGGGTCACCATTAGAATAAAGACACCCATTCATTCCCAGCCAGAAAGGCCTTTTAGAAGGCTAAGCAGGATGGCCAGGCAGTCTCCAAGGGCATGTGTGATGTTCCAGGCACAGTTCTGCCCTCTTCTGCTCACCACTCCCTCTCCGTGCCTGGAAAGGAAGGTGGAGGGACTCCTGTGGACTTTATCAACAGCCCAGGAGTTTTCCACCCTCTTCCTCATCCTCAGTCGTGGCAGGAGGAGTTAAAAATAAGGCAAGTGTGGGGGAAAGGGGGAAACGAGATTCATTTCCTAAGGTCCCACTCATCCATTTCAATAGATGAAAGCAAAGAAAATACAGCAAACCCCATCCAAACAGTAAGCAGGTGGTGGCTGCTAATAGAGAAGAAATAAAAACCTTTTAGAAATCAGAGCTGACTACAAAAAACACTGACAAAGTGGAATGAAAGTTCTGAACAATCAGTTCAAAGAAAAAGGTGTTTGAAATAAACCCTTAAAAACATTTCAAATGCTGAAGAAAAAAAAAAAAAGCTGCTTTAGATATTTGAAGCCAGGATGACTTAATCTGGAGAGAAGACTTTTTGAATTCTACTTAAAAAATAGAAAAAGGATTGATGAGGCCTTGGAGGTGGCGGACCCCCATCAGGACATGTGGACAGCCTTGCCCTGATTGTGAAGCCCAGTCCATCACTAGCTCCTGGGCTGACCTGGGGCTTTTAACCTCCATGGGCCTCCATTTGCCCAGCTATAAACTGGGGTTACTAATAGGTGTGTCCTCTCATGCCCCTGGTCCCTAAGGAAGCGTAATAGGATAATGGTCCTAATCCTATCGATGTAGAGTGAGTAACTGCCATTTTTGTGACCTCTGCCTTTAGAAGCCCGGCAGGTATCCTACCAGAGGCCTTTGGGGACCCTCCCTTTTCTGGTGAGTTTCAGCATTCATTCACTTCGTAAGAAGCATGCCTCTCTGTACCAAGTATGGTGGCATGTGATAGTCATCATGGGGAACGCACCCCATCCCTCCCTCAGGTTGACTGCAGGTTGAAGGAAGGCAGGCAAGGTAACAGATGATTATAGAGCAGTGTGAGGGAGCAAGCAAGGGATGTCATGGGAGCTCATCCTGGAGAGGCTTCCTGGAGGAAGTGACAACTATGCTCGTTTCTGGCAGAAGTGGCTGGGTGTCAAGGCTGGGAAGGGCATCTCAGTCAAGGGAACAGCATGTGCGAAGGTTGAGAGGACTGAGTTTGGAAGCTGTTGAAAAGACTCTTCTGGCAAAGGAATTGGGGTACAAAGGGCAGACCGGAGACAGAGGATCCTGGAGCGGGAAGCAGGAACTGCACCCCCGGGTGTTTAGGTAAGTCAGGAGCTAGATTCCTGGCGCTAGACTTCAGCAGTTTGCAGCTGTGGGAGCTCCACAGCCATCTGCAACCCACAGTCCTTTGGTTTTTCTGATCCACCATTCTTAGCAGATGACTTCCCTCTCCAGGTTCATCTCCCTCGTAAGGAAAAAGGGTAGCATGGGCATGGCATGGGCATGAAACAGGCTGTAGCAAAGCCTTTTCCAACAGGTGAGGGGGTGTGGGTTTCTCTTGGGTGTGGGCTGTGGCCATTCCCTCCATGAGATTTGCAGTCATCTTGCATCCATACCCTATCAGGTATTTGCACCTTACCTTTTTGTTTTATGAAAAACCTAGGAGTTATAAGGGGTGGACAGGTGAACAGAAAAACACTTAGCACAGAAAAGAGTAAGAAATTTAGATATTTGCTGCATTGAAAAATACAACCCAAGAGTCCTAAAAAAAAAAAAAATCCCTCTTTGGTAAACCAAAGGATTCCTGGGGTATGACTATTGTCTTGGCATGCATGCAGCTTATTATTTGTCCTGGATTTTGCTTTTATTACTATTTTTAAACAAAGTGTCACAATTAACTGTTGCATTAAAATAACCCAGGAGGACTGATGGACCTCCACTTGGTTCTGCTGGCTCCTGTCAAGGTCCCATCCAACTGTGTGTGAGATGCAAGTTTGGTTCAGGCTGAAAAATTACCAGGGATGACGTGTCCCTTTTCCCAGTTTGTTCCAGGCACAAGGTAATTGATGCTGCTTTCTAAAGTGCAGTGTGCAGGGTACTTGCTGATGGTGTGAAGCGCATGCAGCTTTGAGCACTGGGGTTCAGGGCCTCCTCCAGGTCTCTGGTGCTGAGAAGTGACTGATGCTGCCAGCCCTACTTGCTACCTGCGTTTAACCAGTGTTGGGGCCCTCAGCGTGCAACAGGTCACTAGGATGCCAGTTGGCAGGATGTGTGTGAAGTGTAGAAAACCACAGGTTAGGTGTACATGAAAATACTGGTTCCATGTAGAAAATGCAGTCTCAGCAGGTCTGCCATGGAACATAGAGTGCTCTTACAATAGCGGTTTTGTCACTTATTGTCATTTACGCCCACAACTTATTTATTTCATTATCTGATAACATTTTTATTCTGAAAGAAGCACTTCTGTCAGCAATGAGCTCCAAAAATGCATGTTTAATAAAGAATTAATTACTGGATTTCTGTTTCTTGGGAAAGTTGATGAATGTGTAACTTACACAAAATGTTTATCAACATTTACTATCAAAAAAAATAAAAAAATAAATCATTTACTATCCATTGTTGTAAATGACCACATAAAAAATGGAGGAAAAACTTGACTTGCAAAATATAAGCATCTAATTTTAAAAATTAGTTATTTTAAGAAGGTTCTCTTCTAGATGATGAATTCACATATGAATCTGCCAAAGGTGGGTTTACAGACTCCTCTGTAAAGCATGCTTTATGTAAAATGACTGTTGTTTCCTAAATTTCACTAATATTTTTACTCCAAGTCTCATTTATGTGCAAAACTTGGTGTTCATGGTTATAATATGTTGAGATTAAGCAGAAGAAAAACTGCAGCTAGTTCAAGGGTATCAATTTTATTAGTGCTATTTGATACTTCACAAAGAAAATCAATTAATTCTAATAACTAGTTCAAATACCCACTTTCAATTCAGGAAATAACAATGAAGTTTCTGGAATTACATTCTGAAGAAGGTGAAATACCTACTTTTTTAAATATTAGCATAAAATTCACTTTTAAAAAATGATCTTTTTAGTTTAACTTTGAGGATAAAGCAATTAGTTTTTGTAGTGATAAATACACATTTAAATTTTGGTGATACACATCTTCATGGTGAAGATAGTGTGATCACAAAATTAAGATACTTATGGAACAGAAATAGGATTTGAATTTGCTTTGGTGCTCATATAATTCATTGTTCCCTCCCACTAAGCTGCAATATTAGATCAATTAGAATAATTAAGGAATGCTTTCCTGTGCCAAGATGCACTTTTTCTTTGCTGCTGATCATCAGTTGTCGTTCAGTCACTAAGCGGTGTCTGTTTCTTGGAGATCTCATGGACACTCCAGGCTCCCTTATCCTCCACTGTCTCCCAGAGTTTGCTCAAATTCATGTTCATTGAATCAGTAATGCTGTCTATCTTTCTCATCCTCTGCCACCTCCTTCTCCTCCTGCTCTCAATCTTTCCCAGCATCAGGGTATTTTCCAATGAGTCAGCTCTATGCATTAGGTGGCCAAAGTATTGGAATTTCTATTCAGAGTTGATTTCCTTTAGAATTGACTGGTTTGACCTTGCAGTCCAAGGGACTCTCAAGAGTCTTCTCCAACACTACAATTTGAAAGCATCAATTCTTTGTTACTCAGCCTTCTTTATGGCCCAATTCTTACATCTGTGCATGACTACTGGTAAAACCATAGCTCTGACTATACGGACCTTTGTTGGCAAAGTGACAACTCTGCTTTTTAATACGCTATCTAGGTTTGTCATAGCTTTGCTTCCAGGAGGCAAGCATCTTTTAGTGTTGTGGCTGCAATCACTGTCCACAGGGATTTTGCAGACCAAGAAAATAAAATCTGTCACTGCTTCGATTTTTCTCCTTCTGTTTGCCATGAAGTGATGAGACCAGATGCCATGATCTTAATTTTTTGAATGTTGAGTTTCAAGCCAGTTTTTTCACTTTCCTCTTCCACCCTCCTCAAGAGGCTCTTAGTTCCTCTTCACTTTCTGCCATTAGAGTGGTATCATCTGCATATTGGTTGTTGATATTTCACCCAGCAGTCTTGATTCTAGCTTGTGATTCCTCCAGCCTGGCATTTCACATGGCGTCCTCTGCCTCTAGATTAAATAAACAGGGTAATGATATGCAACCTTGTCCTACTCCTTTCCCAATTTTGAACTAGTCCCTTGTTCTATGTCCGGCTCTAACTGTAACTTTTTGACCTGCATACAGGTTTCTCAGGAAACAGGTAAAGGGGTCTGATATTCCCATCTCTTTAAGAATTTTCCACAGTTTGTTGTGATCCACACAATCAAAGGCTTTAGCATAGTCAGTGAAGATGATACTTTTCTGAAATTCCCTTGCTTTCTCCATGATCCAACGAATGTTGGCAATTTGATCTCTCGTTCCTCTGCCTTTTCTAAACCCAGCTTGTACATCTGGGAGTTCTCAGTTCACGTGCTGCTGAAGCCTAACTTGAAGGATGTTGAGCATAACTTTACCAGCATGCAAATTGAGCACAAGTGTAAAGGAGTTTGAACATTCTTTGACATTGACCTTTTCCAGTCCCTGTGACCACTGCTAAGTTTTCCAAATTTGCTAGCATATTGAGTGCAGCACTTTAACAGCATCATCTTTTAGGATTTTAAGTAGCTCAGCTGGAATTCTGTCTTCAATAGGGATTTTTAAAGATTTTGTACCTTTGAAGAACTATTTTGTAAATCAACCTACATGTTTTGCAATGGTGCTGACCTTTTATAAACAAATTTATAAAATTTGATTGCATTTTATTCAACATCAGTTAGATAATTTTACTCTAAGAATAGAATATTCAAAAAACTATTTAAAGCTTTTAACCAATTGCAATTTTTGAAAATATTGCTTGCAAACAGGAGGACAATGAAATTTATCCCTAGAACAGAAAGGAAAAAACCATGAACAAATTAAATGTTGAGAACTTAAAAATTATGAATTTTATTTTCAAAATTATTATTGCACTTTAGGATATCTTGATCTTTTGGAAGACTCTTTTGATGACATTTCCATTTTTAATTGCTTAAAGTTGCAGTCTTGGCAGAGGGAATGAAACTGAATGGCTTATGATTTGGAATCATAAGTTAAGTGTAAGTTGCTCAGTCATGTCTGACTCTTTGTGACCTCTCTGTCCATGGGGATTCTCCAGGCAAGAATACTGGAGGGGGTTGCCATGCCCTCCTCCAGGGATCTTCCTGACCCAGGGATTGAACTGAGGTCTCCTGCATTGCAGGCAAATTCTTTACCAGCTGAGTTACCAAGGAAGCCTTTGGAATCAAGAAGAAAACTAATTTAAATGGTTTTCTCCTGAAAAAATATCTGTGGGAACAAGTACTTAGGAGGTAAAAAGACAATATCTGAGAAAATATGTGGGCTAAAATATTTATGGGTTTCCCTGATGGCTCAGTTGGTAAAGAATCTGCATGCAATGCAGGAAACCCTGGTTTGATTCCTGGGTGGGGAAGAGTTCTTTTGGAGAAGGGATAGGCTGACTACCAACTCCAGGATTCTTAGGCTTCCCTTGTGGCTTAGCTGGTAAAGAATCTGCCTGCAGTAAGGGAGACCTGGGTTTGATCCCTGTTTGGGAAGATCCCCTGGAGAAGGGAAAGGCTACCCACTCCAGTATTCTGGCCTAGAAAATTCCATGGACTATATAGTCCATGGAGTCAAAAATATTTACAGATTTTAATATAAAAAATACAGCATTGGAGTATATGCTAGTAGAATTTGCTCTGAATTTACAAGGCATCTTAGTAACTTTAGAGAAAGTATTTTTCTCAAATAAAAATAATATTATAATCTACAGAGATGATTCAATTGAGAGTGTCAACAGTTTCAAAATTATTAACAGTAAAATGCAACTTCAGTGCTTTTTGGTATGTAATACTTCAGAAAACTTTAAAAATGCCACTTCAGAGAAGATTATATGCAATTTTATGAAACAAAAAGATTTAAAAATAAATCCATGTTTTAAAAAATGGTCTTTATGACAATACCATGACATAATAATATCAATATTAAAAATAAATATGACTAAAAGTACATTAAAATATATGAAGATATGTTAAATACCATTATTCTGCTAATGATATTGTTTAACATTCAGATAATAGATTGAACAAAAGAAATTATTTTCATTTTGCTTTAATGAACACAGATATGTATTATATTTTTAATAGAAATGATTTCATCTTTGAAAATAGGTTTTAGATAAAACTATTTTATATTCCATTAATATAAATAAAATCCATATATTAGTAAATAAGCTAATATTTTAAGTTACCAAATTTTAATTATTCCTGTCACTTCCTTTTCCTCTGAAAAATCTCCGTATTTGTTGATAAATGTGTGGCCTCCTCATAATAGGAATAAAAACTGAAGAAATACTCAGCAAGAAAAGATCAAAATGAATCAGAGTCAGAGAGCAGAGGCAGGAACAGGAAGGAAAACCACGGAAGCCCCCGGAGGAGGAGGAAGGGGGCAGGAAGGGAGACGGGGAGCCCCAGGGGAGCCCTGGCGTACAAACTCGGAAGAAGTCCCTCCTGGGGATGCTGGTGTACTCCTGGGGGTGAGGGTGGGCATCAGGGGATGAGCAGCAGCGAGTCTGAAAGTGGCCCCATGGCATCACTATATAGGTCCCCCTAGCGGTGAGCACCCATCACCTTTTTTTGAAAGAAATAGTTTGTCAGTTATAGAGGCAGTGCTGTCAATTATTGATCCCTCCGTTCACTGACCCATCCATCTCTTACAAATTCACTCAGTCATTCATTAATTCTTTAATTAAATGAGCCAAGAAGCATTTGCCTAATTCTTACTATGTACCAAGCTCATTAGGCACAGGTGAAGAACGCAATAAGGGGACCCAGAAGGCACATCTACTCAGAGGGGCTCATCAGGGGTGATGATCCA
Organism: Capricornis sumatraensis; assembly: GCF_032405125.1. Taxonomy (NCBI): domain Eukaryota; kingdom Metazoa; phylum Chordata; class Mammalia; order Artiodactyla; family Bovidae; genus Capricornis; species Capricornis sumatraensis. The sequence goes on from NC_091088.1 coordinate 43,369,106, forward strand.
GATTCTTAAATAAAACTTCCTCCTGCTGCTCCGTCTCCATTTTCTCTTCTTCCCCTGCTGGAAATGCTGTATCCCCTGGCAGGGTTTTAGGTTGGAAAGCAAGACACTGCCCTTTGCTCTTGGTATTTTTAATAGTAAAATAAGAACCATAATGCAGATCCCTAAGAATGATCATCTTTGCTCCCTCAGTGTGCTTTCCAACTATTTCATTCCTGTCTGGTCTCAGACAGTGTCCTGGAAAAACTTTTAGGACCCAGTAGCTGTTTCCTGTTCCAGGTTCCTTGTGTGTTGTTTCTGGGCACAGTAACAAATCCAATTCAAGCAAATAATGCTGTCATCGGGATCTTGTGCAGGCATCGGAGGGGAGTTGGCCTGGCCAATGGAGTGCTATGTTTAAAATATCTTGAGATCTTCAGAAACATTTGTTTTTACTCAGAAGTGTTCATTTGATGTTTCCCTGACCCACGCACTTTCCCCATGGGCTTAAGCTCCCTTTTGTTAAAGAAACAGATGGGGAAAACCAGTTCAATTTGTGTTTGTTTTAGCATTTAAGACAGCTTACTGTGAGTTTCTAGAGTTTGGACATTGCAGATAGTGACACTTAATATTTAGTGGGCAGATAAGGGAACAGAATCACGTGGCCAGTTTGGAGGACTGAAAGGAGGGACCTGCCCAGTTCCACAGAATAAAGCCGTGGCAACACTGGAAGTGGAACCCTGTGATTCTACCGTGAACTCCTTTCACTTGAGTGGGATGCTCTAAAGTAGACCACGAGAATCTCAAGTATCAGACAGATTTTGCCAACTGCTGTTGGTCCCATATGCCTCATATCTTATGGAAGTGCCCCCATACACAAGTCAGCACACAATGTAAGCTACCATTGTGTGATACAATTCCACCCAGGCACACTCTAGATTGTTAAGGACTGCTCCAACCCACGGGCATGGCCACAGTCAGGGTCCTGGCAGGGAATGGACAGTATATCCGACATGCTAATTTGATGAAGAGAGTTTAATAGTGTTGATAGAGGTGAAAAGGTAAAGGGAACTGACAAAAGATGATGAAACATCTCAGAGAAATAAAGTGGCAAAAGGAGGAAGAGAAAATAAATTCCTGTGAGACCTGTGGCTGTGAAAGAGCTGTGCCTGTAGGCAGAGGGATACGGCCACTGTCAAAGCAATGGCGAAGCAGAGAGGGAGCTGAAACAACCAATACTTTGGCCTCTGACCCTCTTCTGGACCTTCCCATTGGTCAAATCCATCTGTGAGCTGGAGGAAAAGTGAATCCGTGTGATACAGCCTGTAGAAGCTAGTGTTCTGGGACACAGAGCCTGGTGGAGAAACTGCAGGATGATGTAGGAGTCTGCAGAATAGAATAAACAGAATAATCAGCACATCCCTTGCTTCGGGTGTACCCTCCTGACTCGGGCAATTACGATCTGTCTAAAGCTCAGTGTGCTATTTCTCCCGTCGGTGGCAGGAGTGGAAAATATGCCCCTTTCAATATGGTGGAGCATCTGGCGGCAAACCAAAAGTATTGTGGCTGCATCAGAACCTGCGGTCTAGACAAAGCCAGTAAGCCAATGAAGTGTGATTTCACGTCGTACCGCCACAGGCAGGATAATCCAGAAGTATTTATTTGAGTCTTTAAATTTAACATTTTCAGATATTTGAAAAAAACAGAACTAGGGGTCAGAAAACCTGGGCTCCTGCTCCAGTTGGCTGTGGGTAATCCTCTCTAGGTGTTTTCTCATGTGTGAAATGAGGAAATGGGGTTAAAAGCTGGTCTAAATCTCTTTTGGCACTCACAGTCGGTGCACGCATGCTGTTGATAGTCATATCCAACTCTTTGGAACCCCATGGACGGTGGCTCTGCAGGTTCCTCTGTCCATGGGATTCTCCAGGCAAGAGTGCTGCAGTGGATTGCCATGCCCTTCTCCAGAGGATCTTCCCAACCCAGGGAACGAACCCACATCCCTTATGTCTCCTATACCGGCAAGTGTGCTCTTTACCACTAGTGCCGCCTGGGAAGACCAAACATTCAGTAGGTCTTTAAACCAAAGACGACTAGGAGGAATGACAGGTTATACAAGTGAATGTCTGAACCCCCTCCTCAGACATGAGTGTATGGCAAAGCAGGAGTAGGTTCTGAAATGCCTAGGCTGCTGGACGAAGTTTGGCATCACACTGTCAGAATCAGAAGGTGAGTAGGTGATTTATCCCCAGGAAGAGGGCTAGCTCGCATGCTTAACACACTAGATGCTCTCAGATGTCTCAGCTTGCTTCAAGGTCTCTCCTAGGCTAAGACTAACTGTAAAGATTCAGGCAAGTTCTTAACTCTGCTCTTCTCCACCCAGAGGAACAGAGACATTTGAGTTTCCCTTTTCAGTTCAGTTCAGTCACTCAGTTGTGTCCAACTCTTTGCAACCCCATGAATCGCAGCACGCCAGGCCTCCGTGTCCATCACCAACTCCCGGAGTTCACTCAAACTCACGTCCATCGAGTCGGTGATGCTATCCAGCCATCTCATCCTCTGTCGTTCCCTTCTCCTCCTGCCCCCAATCCCTCCCAGCATCAGAGTCTTTTCCAATGAGTCAACTCTTCGCATGAGGTGGCCAAAGTACTGGAGTTTCAGCTTTAGCATCATTTCTTAGGTGCTCTTTTATCAAGGGAGAGTGCTAGTAAAATGTTTTTCCTATAGTTCCCTCTAAACTAGTCCCCAAGGGTATCAAAACCTGTAGGGTTTCCCAGGATCTCTTTTAACCACCATCACCCAAGTCAACTAGACCTGCAGTAAAGAGGAGACCTGAGGACTGATGAGATTTAAAAAGACAGAAACAGTCATTTGGTGGGGGTCTGTGTTGCCCACATGTAACAAATGTAGGGTATGAATAGCCTGCCTTGGCCCATCTCTTTACCTATGGCTGGGACTGGTAGCTTGCCCACTGGTCAGAATCAGCCCCAGAAAGTTGCACCAGTGCCGCACTTGCCACTTTGTACGTACAGCTCCAAAAGCAGCTCCTGTCACACGTCCTAAGAGCAATCAAGATTCCTACGCGGCACAGTTAATTGTTGACTACGATAACATATCTTGTTATCAGTTTTTCTTTAATGAATTCCTTAATAGATATCATTAGACGTTAAGTGCTACATTACTTCCTCTAAGAAGAAACATTTAAAGAAACGACACACACACAAATTTTATGTCCTGAATCACTGCTGAATGCCATCTCCAGTGATCATGAACCACACCATGGAGTCATGTTTTCCTTCGTGATGTGCTCACATTTGCTTCTTTGGCTTCTGAGAATATGTGTCTTTGAGGATAGTATTTGAAGCAGCAATTAGATGTATATCCAAAAAAGGAGATGAAAGATTTTGACTTCCAAGGAAATCACTGGATCCTTTAAGAAACACATAGCCATAATGAGAAATAGATTAGTAATCTTAGTTTGCCAGCACCCTGGTAGGGAATTAAACTCACAACTTCCATGTTAGTGACACTTTCACATTTAATTTCCTGTGAGCCACGCTGAAAATGCAACCATTGAAAGTTGAATTTCACTAGAGCTGTCTTACTAAGTGAATGTGTGCAAGGCTGTACCTGTCAAAACAAGATTCTGGAAGCTCATTTAGAACTATAATTTGGGGTAGGAGGAGCAAAGGGGATTGTACCCTGTAGGACTATCACTGTTTTCTGGATGCCATTAATTGCTATGAGTAATCGGTTATTCATTAGCACTAAGTATTAATTATTAATAAGAACTGTTTTGAGAACCAGGAGCCTGCTGTCTGCTGTGTCCAGGCTGGGCCATTCTAGATCATTGGCTTAGTGGGTGATATGCTAACCATTAGGGCTTCCCTGCTGGCTCAGATGGTAAAGAATCTGCCTGCAATGCAGGAGACCCAGGTTCAATCCCTGGTCAGGAAGATCCCCTGGAGAAGGAAATGGCAACCCACTCCAGTGTTCTTGCCTGGAGAATCCCATGGATGGAGAAGTCTGGCAACTAACACACGTGCATTCTAAACATAAAGGCAGATGTGGCCGCGGAGGCCAGGAGCAGATCTGAAGTCCTATCGGGGGCCTCTTGTTACAGGGATCAGGGCTCCTGCGGCCTCCAGACAGCCTTGCATAAGTAGACAGTATATCAACACCTCCATGAAGAGAGCAAAAGGCACTTCATCTGTGGGAGAAATCTGTCACACCTGCAACTCAAAGTCACGTGTGCCCCAGAGATGGGCAGCATCAGCATCACCTGGAAAATTATCAAAATGCAGCATCTCAGGCTCCATCCTGGACCTCCTGAAGAAGATTCAGCATGTTTACGTAATCCAAGGTGATGGCTATGCACATTAAAGTTTGAGGACCACTGCCCTAGCCTCTAGTAATTCTCCAAATCTGCTGCACACTAGAATCCTACTGGGAAGTTTGAAACACCCCAACACACAGGCTTTTAACCCAGAATAATAAAATCAATATCTTGGAGGTTGGAGCAAAGTGTTCGCATGATTTCAGAAGCTCCGGTGATTTTAATGGGTGGTCAACTCGGAGAACGTCTCGTCAGGAAGACTGGGGCCCTAGATTAACTTAAAACCACTTGAGAACTTAGAGAACTCGAGTTCTGGTCCTTGGAGTGGATTCAGGGCTGCCATATGCATGCAGGTGATCTGCATCAGCCTGGACACCTCCCTTCGTCAGTCCCCTCTCCTTCCCCTCCAGGCCCACAGCATCTGTCCTCCTCCTAGAGCCCCCAGACACTCAAGGACCCTTGGCTGCCCTTTATTGGCCCAGCATTTCCCTGCTGCCCTCCCTGCAGTCCACCCCTAGCTTTGGTTGATTCTTTTCCCCTCCAGGTGAGACCACCTATTTAAGGCATCTCTTGCTCTTTGGCAACGCCTGTGCTTTTCAAGGTTTCAGTTATCTGATGGAGGTAGAGGGGTTAGGTGGTAGGAGAGGCTGAGGAGCCTTGTTCTAAATCCTCATGCACTTTTAACAGCAGTCTCTGAAGACTAGAACCCTACTAGTCTTTTGCATTCAGAGAGAGTCCATTTCTTATCTCTAAGCTGATGATGCTAGTACTTACCTTACACTGTTGATTAAGTTCTAAATCACTTATTACATAGTTTTTAAATTTCCTTCTCCTCTTCACTATGTAATCAGGCTGGAAAGAAAACTATTATCGTGGAGGTCAGGATAAGGTCAGGGGTACCTATGGGAAGACAGAAGAAGTGGAGACTATGGATTTGCGATTGAACATTCTCCCCACCTTTTAAAGAGATTACTGCTTGTTCCCCCCACACCCTTTCTCCCTTCTTTCATGGTAAGGTCATCTCTCTACTGGGCACATTTGTTGCTGAGAATAAGGACTGTGTTTCCCAGTTTCCCTTGAAGCCAAATACAAACATGTGACTAAGTGCACATGGTAGGTTCCCAGAACCTCCCTTGGGAGGTCCCTTGTGCATGCTGCTGCGTTTCTTCGTTGTTCCTTCCTTCATCCTCTGCTTGGAATAAAGGTGAGCCATCTTGGGCCAGGAAGAGGGGGCCCACTGTTTAGGATGGTAGAGAAGTTGAGTTGGAAAGGACTGGAGTTCTTAAGATGTTTGAGATACAGAGTCTTGAGCATATTCCCTTTGCACTTTGTTTATGTGAACATGAAATGAACTTCCTTCTTGTTTGTGACAACTGTTTTGACCTGACACTTGCAACCAAACCTAATCCCAGCTGGTGTATCACCTAAAGCATCTTCTGCATTGGTTAAATTCCGCTTCTGAAGATTTGTTTCTTTGAATGTTTAACTTTATTCTCTAGTCAGGAAAGACTAGATAAAATGTAGATGCCGCAGGGTGGGCTCATAGCTTAAATCTTTACAAGCAACATTCTTAGCAGGTTTTCCAGCCTTGGAAAAGGTGGTGGTGGACAGCACCAGGGGACTGAAAATCAAGAGAGAAGAGCTGAAGAAAATCTACCCTTTTGACGTTCTTAACATTCTGCCAACTGTTCTTTGGGACAGCTTGTCTTGGGGCCTTGAAAGTATAAGTTGATTTATTTTGGATACTGTTGCTTTTTTTTTTCCCAAAAATCTTTTCTTTATGAAAATTTGCTAAAATGTAAAGTGAAAAACTTTTATAATACATACCCATTCACTCACCATTTATATTCAGCTGTGAACATTTGAGTGGATTTTCTTTGTCACAGTCCATCTATCTGATCTTCCTTCTGCCCGTCCATCACTCTGTCCTTTTTGGTCAACTGATGTCAAAGTAATTTGCAGGCACCAGTACCCTCTTGAGTAATTTCCTGCTTTCTATACAGTCTGTTCATTTTACAACTTCTCTGCTTCTGTTCAAGCCTATATCCCTGCAAGGAAGGAGAGCAGGAGGTTGAGGGCTAAAATTTATGACTCACAGATCTGCACAGGGTTCATCTTTCCTCTTCCAGCACCTAAGTTCCCAGGGAGTTCATGGAAGTAGATACCAAAGCCAGCCAGAGCTGCGTTGCCCTCTGGAGAGATCTTGCCTCCTCATTCTCCGTTCTAACAGTTGCCCTGAGATGGTTCTCTAGATTTCCTCGAGCTCTGCAGCTCTCCCCCTTCTCACCTGACTCCTACCATTTGCCCCAGGGTTTACTAAGGTACAAAGATCAATCATCCTTCGCTGGAATCGTATCCATTCTTCTTTTCAACTAGCTTTTCCTCCACAAGCTTAAGCCTGCCTCCCTGTGTCCCATCCTTAGGGCATTTGTCCACCTGTTCTGTGCTGGTCATCTACCCAGACCACTCTAGAAAACCAGCTCACCTCCCCTTCACTCACACATCTTATGTTGACTCTGCCTCCTTTCCTGTGCTTCCTGGAGCTGCAGCTCCGCCTTCCTCAGAGCCTCAGTTTTCTGAGCTTCATTCCTCCCAGTCTCTGGAAACCCCAGGACATCAGACCTCCTGGAGCTGAAGAGGGAGTGAGGAGTTCTGAGTTAGGTCCCTGAATTTTTCAGTAACAAAACAGAAACCTTAGAGGGTTCTGTCTGATCACGGCCACAGCTGGTTGAGAACTGGCAAAGTGCCAGGGGTCATGAAAGCACTTTACTGTGTGTATCACTTCATTTTATCCCTCCAACAATACTTTGAAGTAGGGACTTTTATTTCTCTTCCTGTGATGAGTGAGGAAACTGAGGTTCAGAGACGTTAAGGGACTGGTCCATGCTTACACAGCTGATGGAAGTTTTCTAGAGGTGTTTTTTGTATCAGGGAAGCTCGGATTGGAAAGAATGATTTTTGTGGGGAATTTAATAGAACTACAGCTACATTTATATTTTCATGTTGCTGTGTTTTTGTTTCTCAAGGCAGTGTTTTTCCAACCAAACCTTCAGACCCTAGGCGCTCACAAACATTCTTACGTTTTACTACATTTTCTTGGAAAACGCTCCATGCATTCTTCCAGTGTGAGAAACACTGGCTTGGAGTCCAGGGTGGGGTGGGTCTGTCCCTCCCAGTCTGTCCTTTCCTTATTGTCATGCCCTGCCCCCCTGCACCCTCCCACACCATGATGCAGGCCATAGGTAGTTCTGTGCCCAGAACTTGGTGTCTCAGTCCATGGGCAGTAGTTTTCTTATCCATCTCATCTGCGCTTTGGACGGAAGAGGAGCCAAGGAAGGGGCAAGGACTCTGGGAAGGGGAGAGAGGGACAGGCTTTATTCCAGGCAGGGGAAAGGCTCAAACCAGGGCCCAGAGGCAAAACTTGGCTGGAACATCTGAAACAGTGGTGAGGCTGTCACCTGAGCCTGAGCAGGAAAGCAGCAGAGGAAAGGTCGTGGGCAGCTTCTCTGAGGAGGCTTGAGCACCAGGCTTGGGAGGCTGGATGGTGCTGGGGGCAGTGGGGAGCCCGAGAAGAAACAGATGGGGAGGACCTGCTAGGGTTCCTGCCTCCAGGGACATCTCTGAGGCCCTTGGCAAAGGCGAGTACGGCAGCTTCTGAGCTGGGAGCAGATGAGGCGAGGCGAGCACCTGAGCAGCCTGGAGCCCATCCTGCTCAGGTGCCTGGGGAGCGAGTGGGAGAACCTGCTTCTGGGTCTCTGGTTCAGCCCCAGGAGGGCAAACCTGAGCGCTGGAGATGGCTCAGCTCTCAGACCCGAAATATAGTTTTTAGCCATTCTTCTGAAAGAAGAAAATTGTTTAATTCTACTTCTTGAGTTGCCCTTTGCTTCAGTGCAGCCTAAGCTGGAGAGAGGGAAAATAACTCTTAACCCAAAGAAGCAAGATCCGGAAAACGCAGTGAATGTGTTTCCCGTAAGCACTGAGGCCCTCTTCCTCGCTGCTCTTGCCCACATGGGGAGACCAAGAGCAGCTGGGTCGCCCCGCGCTAGTGACCGCAGCAGCCCTCCTGGGCATGTTCATGTCCAGCTCATGTGCAGCCCCCCGGAAGGCTCATCCCCACATTCCTGCCCAGTCTCAGCAGCCCCTCGTTATGTCAGCACCGTGTACATTCCTGCCTCCCCAGGATCCTGAATAAAGCCAGCAGAGGAGGGGTGCACTGGGAGAGCAAACTTTCTTGTGTGGACAAAAGAAAGATAAGGAGACAGGGACCCAGAGGCAGGTTGGGGACTAAGTCGGTCCCCAAGCCCCTTGGCGTGACCGAGCCCCAGCACAGCTGTGACACTAGCAGCCGGCATCTGAGGCACAATAATAATTCTTCAGATCAAAGCAGCTCCGTCTTTAGACAATTATAGTAAAATTGAAGCTCTCCTCTAAAAGAAACACATGCTCCGGTTGTGTTTTGCCCCTCCCCCTCCTTGTTTTATTCTTTATGAACAAATTGGTTTCCAGGGCTATAGAAAGAACCGATTGGAAGCTTAAACTCTCACTGTCTGCCCAGGGGTGGATTTGCAGGGGTGGACATGGAACATCTGAAAGCTGATTTTTTTTTTTAAATTGATATCCAAGAATAAAAGAGAGAATGGTAGGAGAAGCTGATCAGGAATGAATAAAGTCTCCTTTTAAGCTGAAATAACCCCCTCCCCCATCTTCCCTCCAGAAAAGCTGGACTGTAATTGCTTGCAATCACTCGGCACAAATTGTCTGCTCGTATTTGCTTTTTAATTTTGTATAATCTGGTCCATTTCGCCTCTGTCTGCCTTTGAGCTTAACCTCTCTCTTTCTCTCTCTCTTCCTCTTATTCCTTCTCTCTTACTCTCTCTCTTTAATTCTTCAGGCTGTTCAAAAAATTAGTAATAATTCCCAAGGATATTTGATGGCTTTTACCAAGCAAAGGCACTCAGGGAAACACACACACACACACACACACACACACTCACACCCTCTGAATGGAATGGATCTGGGCTGCATCTACTTAAATGTTCATTTCTGCATCCAAAGTATTGTTTATTTTAATGCATTAATATTATTTCTAAAGGCATGGTAGGCATTTTAATAAAGAAATGGACCCCAAAGTGAGCAAAAAAAAAACAAAAGCCAGAACAAGGGAGGTGTTTTCTCAGAGTAACTGTGCAACGATTTTCCCTGTTTTTTTAAGCAGGTTATGTCTGCTGGCCCCACACATTCCCACTGATTCTTGCTCTAATGCACATGCCTTCTGTGGAGCATGCTGCACCAGCCATCCTGCCTTCCCCAGACAGTGCCTGACCTTGTTCTCTTGTCCGTGCTTTACTTACATTTGTTGTTGTTTAGTTGCTAAGTCGTGTCTGGCTCTTTTTAGACCCCATGGACTGTAGCCCGCCAGGCTCCTCTGTCCATGGGATTTCCCAGGCAAGAATACTGGTATAGGTTGCCAGTTCCTTTTCCAGGGGAATCTTCCCAACCCAGGGATCAAACTCACAATTCCTGCATTGGCAGGTGGATTCTTTACCACTGAGCCACCAGGGAAGCCTGGTACTTGGAAGGAGACACGCCAGTTAGTATTGATTACTTTCCAGCTCTATGAAACATGATAGGCAAGTGAGGAGGGCATTTAGGTGGAGAAAAGTTCAGTGGAAAAGTCCTCAATGGGCAGAGAAAAGAAGAAAAAGGGAAAAGATGTGGGTATAAAGAGAAAGTCAACAAAACCACAAAATTAAACGCACAAGTTACACTGGAAGGGGACGTAACAGACTCAGATATATTGTACCAGCATCATATGCCCTGGTCTCCTGAAAGAGAAATGAGATGCCAAGAGCAAGAACATCAACAGGGTCATGATTGAGAGTTTGATTTCTATCGTCTGATCCTTAGCGTATGTTGTTTACAGCTTACTTAACTTCTCTGTCCTTCCATTTCCTTTTCTGTAAAATTGGGATGGTAGTATATCCTTTCTTGTGGGGTTGCTTGCAATGCACAACAAATGCAAACTACATGGCAGGTACTTGGCATTTTTAAGTGCTCAGTAAATACTAACTATTGTTATTATTTTAGTTTAATAACAAATGATTTAAAATACCAGCCAGGACTTATTCACAAGAGCAGATGGTATGAGTATTATGGAATAAGGAGTTTATTATAGACACCAAAAACTTGCACAATTGTAGAAGGAAGTAAGAGCTGGAAGGAAAGTTGGAAAAAAAGAGAAAAGTCACTGACCCAATTCTTTCACTAGAGAATTCTATCCAATGTTTAAAATATTGACACCAATCCTACACAGTTTCATCCAGAAAGGAGAAAATACTTCTCAATTCATTTTATGAAATTAATATTCCCCCGATACCAAGACCAGACTTACACAGCAAAAAAAGGAAAACTGCAGACATATATCCCTCATATCATAGATGTAAAAGTCTCTAATAAAATATTAGCAAAAAGAATTTAGTAATATATGAAAACAGTTATATACTATGACCAAGCAGAGTTTATCCTAGGCATGCAAATCTGGTTAAATATTCAAAAATCAAACAATATATTCTACCATATCAAATCGCATGATCATGATCATAAAATTTAATATCCTTTCATGATAAAAACTCTGAGAAAAATAGGAATAGAGTGAAACTTATTCAAATTTTAAAAAGTGCCTACAAAAACCTACAACTAATATTATACTAAAGGATGAAGGACTGATTGCTTTCTCCCAAGTTTAGGAAAAAGAGAAGGATACCTACTCGCACCGCTCGCACTCCCTACATTGTTAGAAGTTCTGGTCAGTGCAAACACCAAAAAAGGAAACAAGACTCGAAGATTGGAAAGGAATAAAATGTTCTTAATTTGCAGAAGACGAGATTGTCAACATAGACAATCTCAAGGACTCTACAGTAAACAAACAAACAAATTCCCTAAATAAATGAGTTCAGCAAAGTCACAGAATGCCAGATAAACATACAAAAACCAACTCCATCTTTATATACTAGTATTGAACACAAAAAATAAAAATTAAAAGTACAATGCCATTTATCATAGCTTTAAAAAATGAATACTTAGGTATAAATCTAACAGAATATGCAGGATTTGTATGTTGAAAATTGCAATATGCTGATGAGAGAAATCAAAGAAGGTCTTAATAAATGGAGAGAAAATACCATGATCATGGTTTGGAACACTCAGCATTGTAAAGATATCAGTTTTCCTTGAATTGATATATGAGTTCAACGTAATTCCTGTAAAAATTCCAGCAAGACTTTTCTTTATAAATTTAACCAAGATTATTTAAACGTTTATATGGAAATTCAAAGGAACTGGAATAGCTAAAACCATTTCGAAAAAGAAGAATGAAATGGGAGGAAATCAATCTACCCAATTTAAAGACTTCTTATATGGCCACAGTAATCAGTATGATGTTGTCACACAGATCAATGGAGAAAATAGAGAGCTCAGAAATAGACCCACACAAATATGTCCGAATGATTTTTGACAAAGATATAAAAGCAATTCAATGGAGGAAAGATAGCCTTACAGCAAATGTTGCTGGCACAATTGGATACCCATGGGCAAACAGAATCGAACTGCAACCCAAGTTCACACTGTATACAAAAATTAACTCAAAATGGATCCCAGACTTAATGTAAATCATAGAATGATAAAAACTTGTACAAAAAAAAAAATTGGAGAATCTTCAGGATCTAGGTCGAGGCAAAGATTTCTAGACTTGATATCAAAAGCCCAATCCATTCAAGAAAAACTTAATAATTCGTTCAACAAAATTGAAAACTTTTGCTCTGTGAAAGGTCTTCAGATGATAAAAAAGGCAAGCTGCAGACTGGGAGAAAATATTTGAAAACTGTATCCAGCAAAAGACTAATTTCTAAACTATGTTAAGAACTCTTAAAGAACTCTTGAGAACTCAGATTCTTTACTGTCTGAACCACCAGGGAAGCCCAAGAACACTTAAAACTCAACATAGAAAAACAAACAATCCAATTAGATAATGGGCACAAGACGCAAAGAGACATTTCACCAAAGATGATAGGCAGAGGGGAAATAAGCAGTTGGAAATATGTTCAACATCACAAACTATTTGGGAAATATACATGAAAGCCACAATGAGATATCATTATGCATATATTAGGTTGATAAAGTAAAACATAGTGTCAACACCAAATGCTAGCAAGGATGCAGAGAAATCAAATTCCTCATACATTGCTGGTAGGAATGTAAAATGATAAAACTGCTCTAGAAAACAGTTTGGTAGTTTCTTAACTTAAAAACGAAGCATGCAGTTATACAACCCAACAGTGGTACTCCTAGACACTTATATCAGAGAAATGAAAAAGGATGTTACAAAAAAGCCTGTCCATGAATGTTTGTATTAATAATGACTTTATTTGTAACAGAGAAAAATTGAAAACAACCCAGATGTTCTTCAGTGGGTGAATTGTTAAACAACAGTGGTACAGCCATACTATGGAATATCATTCAACTATAAAAATGGAAGAGACCATTGATATAACCCAACAACCTGGGTGGATCACCAGAAAATTTTACCGAGTAGAAAAAGCCAGTCCCCAAAAGTTACATGCTGTATGATTTCATTTATACAACATTCTCAAATTGAGAAAAAGTGTAGAAATGGGTAACAGATTAGTTGCCAAAGATCAGGGAGAGAATGGAGATTGGAAGGAAGTAACTGTGACTATAACAGGGCAATCAGAGAGAGCTCTGTGGGGATGGAAATGTTCTGTATCTTGACTCTATTGATGTCATAGCCTAATTGTGATGGCGGACTGTAGTTCTGGAAGATGGTATCATTGGAGGAAACTAGGAAAAAGGTACATAGGATCTTACTATTCCCTAAAATGCACTTGAATTTACAGTTATCTCCAAAAACTTTAATTAAAAAAATAAAGCAGCCAGGAGCTCAGTGCATCCAGTGACTCCAAAACTTCTCCACATTCCATTTGTTTGTTGTTCAGTCGCTCAGTTGTGTCTGACTCTTTGGGACCCCATGGACTGCAGCACATCAGGCTCCTCTGTCCTCCCCCAACTCCTGGAGTTTGTTCCAATTCATGTCCTTTGAATTGGTGATGCCATCCAACCATCTCATCCTCTGCTGCCCCGTTCTCCTTTTGCCTTCAGTCTTTCCCAGCATCAGGAGCAGAAGAAGGTAGTGCAGAATATTGAGACAGAGGTGACAGGCATAACAACAACAACAAAATAAACAAACAAAAAACAAGAGAGTCAGAGGAGAAACTCCAAGTTCAAGTGTAAGAATTCTACTTGAATGTCTTAGGCACCATGTAACCGGCTGGGCTGAACATGTCTACATAAAAGGAAGTGAGAAATAAAGAAGGGAGACTATGAGAAAGAAGAGGAGGATGGAAAGAGGAAGGAAGAGAAATTTCTTTAAGGATAGTTTTTTTTAGTTGACCAAAAGGGGATGGGAGATGGCAATGGCACCCCACTCCAGTACTCTTGCCTGGAAAACCCATGGACAGAGGAGCCTGGTGGGCTGCAGTCCATGGGGTCGCTGAGGGTAGGACACAACAGAGCAACTTCACTTTCACTTTTCACCTTCATGCATTGGAGAAGGAAATGGCAACCCGCTCCAGTGTTCTTGTCTGGAGAATCCCAGGGACAGAGCCTGGTGGGCTGCCGTCTATGGGGTCACACAGAGTCGGACACGACTGAAGTGACTTAGCAAAGAGGGGACAGAAAAATCAAAATGAATAGCCTTTACCATAATAGGTGACTATTATGGGTTGTTGTTGTTTAGTTGCTAAGTTGAGTCTGACTCTTTGTCACCCCATGAACCACAGTGCACCAGGCTTCCCAGTCCTTAACTATCTCCCAGCATTTGCTCAAACTCATGTCCATTGTGTTGGTGATGCCATCCAACCATCTTGTCTTCTGTTGCCCCCTTCTCCTCCTACCTTCAGTCTTTCCCAGCATCAGGGTCTTTTCCAGTGAGTCAGCTCTTTGCATCAGGTGGCCAAAGTATTGGACCTTCAGTTTCAGCATCAGTCCTTCAAATGAATATTCAGGGTTGATTTCCTTTAGAATTGACTGGTTTGATCTCCTTGCTGTCCAAGGGACTTTCAAGAGTCTTCTCCAGCCCCATAGTTCAAAAGCATCAA